>NW_006159808.1:92155-184963 GCF_000334495.1 Tupaia belangeri chinensis | reverse complement strand
ATGGCATAATAGTTATGTTGCTGGACTCCCACGTAGTCAATTGTGGTTCCAGTTCTGGATCCAATAGCTTAAAACTCATCCCAGGCATGTGTGCGTGCATGCCCATAATCCCAAGAGGAGAATGGAAGAGAAGGGATTGCAGCTAGCCATTCCCTTGGGAGGTGATTTCTCGCCTTCTGTCTGTCTCTCTGTCTCTCTGGTGAGCGCATGTGCCCTATAGCAAATCCTATAGCAAAATCAAAACTCTCAAAAACAAACAAACAAATAACCCTAATAAACAAAAAAAAGAATACAGAGCATACTTTCTTTTATTCCCTTTTTAAGAGTAAACAAGGCATTGTATCCCACACAGCTAATTGCACAGTTAGATTCCCGGACCCAGTAGCTTAAGAAATACATTGGGCCTGTGTGCATGCATGCCCCAAATCCTGAGAGAAAAATGGAGAAGATATTTTGGAATGGTCATCCCCTTGGGGGGGGGTGATTTCTCATTTTCTCTTAATCTCGGTCTCTGGTGAGCACACGCTTCCTATAGCAAAATATTAAAAGAAAAAAAGAGAGAGATTAAACGAAATCTCAAGAAGTTTCTCAATCATGTCTTTACATTCCACTGGGAGGAAGTGCATTCCATTTACTTTCTCACTCCTAACCCATTCACTGGAGAAGAAGATCTAGGAACTGTTGTGATTTTCAAGCTAATGCAGATCCACACCCAGCCACCCAGAGGTCACAGCCATGTACTACCTGAAGAAAAGTGGAATTCCATTTGTAAAGAAACAAGGTCCAAAGAGACAAGGGGTCATATTCTGTACAGCACAGGTATTATAAAATAACAAGATTTTTATCACTATGTGCATATTTAGATGTGATTGATCTTGGTCTCAAAATTAACTATTTCAAGTTTGGACTCTTTAAAGAAATGTAATATTGTATGAAACTAATAAATCTGGAATTTATAATAATTCTCACCTCACCCCATTTAAAAATAAAAATTCTAGTTGTCATGGATGCTGTCCTCTGTTTCCCTTGAAGTTCAGAAATACATGGCATCTTGTTTGAGCTCCAAATGTCACTGAAAATACTTATTTCATCTTCTTAGGACCTGACTTAAAGGATATCTGTGCCTTTTTTTTTTTTTTTTTTTAGATTTCTTGTCATAGGGTACATGTTCTCACCAGAGACAGATAGACAGAGACCAAGAAGAGAAAGTGAAAAATCAAAAACCAACCCCCAGGGGTGATGACCCCACTGTAATCCCTTTTCCTCATCTCCTCTCTCTCAGGATTTTGGGCATGCACACACACGTCCAGAGTGATTTTCAAGCTGTTGGGTCCCGGACTTGAACTGTAGTTGGCCAGGTAGAATTCACAGCCTCAACCACTATGCCACCTGCTGGTCCCCCTCCTGTGCCTTTTCAAACAGAAGCACAAAAACTTCAGTATTATTCCATTTGAAATGAAATCAGTAACTGTCACCGAACACTCTATAAATTTTAAGGTTTATTATACATTTCTTTATTCATTAAAAGACAAAAGTGAAAACTTAGCTCCACTCATATCATGCGAAGTCATGCGTGTAACCAATAGATTAGCCAATAAAAGTAGGTTTGGGATCATAACGACACAAAGCATGAATCTGCTGAATGAAATAGAAGCATCTTGAAGTCATTGGTCTTGCTATCCAGTGGGCACAGTTCTCCAGCTTGTAAATCAAAGCAATCAGGCCCAATATTTCAAAACCGCCAACCACTTCCCAGTAAAGAGTTCCTCATACTATGTGATGGGTAAGGAAACAAACTTTTTTTTTTTGAGAAGTTTTTGCTATAGGGTTCATGCGCTCGCCAGAAAGACAGAAAGAGACAGACAGAAAGCGAGAAATCCAGACCCCCTTCAGGAGGGATGGCCATGCTGCAATCCCCTCTCCGGATCTTGGGCATGTACACACACGTACCCTGCATGAGTTTAAGCCACTGGGTCTGGGACTTGAACCACAGTCGACTATATGGGAGTCTAGCGACATAGCCATTACACTAACTGCTGGTCCTAGGAAACAAACATTTTTAAAGAATGAGTAAACAACCAAGAAAAGATTTGCTTCCTAGAATTGATTTAGGACATTTAAAAATATTGAAATGTACTAAAGGCAGATTTATGTTAATCTTTACTTTTCAGTTGTAGATTGAACTGTTTGGACCCAAAGCATGATTGACTACAAATACTGAGTTATTAATAATCATTTGAATTATAATAAGAAATATTTTCTTAGCAGTCGGCATTCATAGGAAAGAGCTCCAGAATCACAAAAATTCTCATAAGATGAAGCAGGATTATGTTCTTTTCTTAAAATTCTTCTATAATGATCACTTTAGGATCAGGGCCAGCAGGTGGCATGGGGGTTAAAGGCACTGGACTCCCACAGGACCGACTGCATTTCAAGTCCTAAACCTGGTCACTTGCTTTATCACTTTCCCTCTCTCTCCCCACCCCCCTCTGTCTGATCAAACTGGAAAATAGTAATAGTTAAATCATTTTTTAAAAGGATTATATGTGCGTATATCTATATATATGTACACATATACTCTATATACACATATACATTATATAGATATGTGTATGTACACATATAAATATATACACACATGGCATGTGCACTCACAAGAGAAAAACAGAAACAGAGAGAAAGTGAGAAAGCCTCCTCCCAGGAGGATCAATAACGCCACAATCCCTTCTCTTCCATTCTCCTCTCAGGTGTTGGGCACACACGCATGCCTGGTATGTATCCTCTCAGCTCAAAACGCAAACCAGGCAGTCAGCCATGGGAATCCAGCCACCTTATCCACCACACCACCAGCTGGCATGAAAAGCTTACTTTCATGTGTAGACGGTAATGTCCTATTACTAATAACTAGGTGTGGCTTGAACATCCACCAGCTGATCTTGCTAGCTTATTAAACCTAGAGTAAATAATCAGCAATCACTCATCCTTGTTGTTTCAGGCATTCCCAACTTAGAAGAGACGGACAACGCAGGTAGTAAATAGTAGGTACTACGCGCAGACACGCAGTTCCCACACACTTACTTTACTTTCACAACAAATTTCTGAGGTGGACACCATTATTGTTTTGTTTTGTTTGAACAAGGAACTAGGAAGAGAGGTAATTAAGTTGCTCCAAGTGAGGATGTCGGTAAGTGACAGTGAGATAAGAGATAGAACCCTAAGAAGTGGGGTGTCAGGACAGAAGGCCCAAAGATGGAGGCGCAACAGTCAAGCTTTTACTAGGAACTGCTTGCTCATAAGAAACGGCTTGCTTGGAACAGTGACTCAGTGATCAACCTAAGCAACATGACCTAGAGCACTTTTTTGGCTTTTTCCAGGTCCTCTACATTCTGCAAGCTAGTCATGGCCTTTAGGATCAGAAGCTCTCCAAGACTTGAGCAAGCACTCACTAAGAGATAATGGTCTCTGGGCTGAAGCTCTCAAAAATGTGTGCAATCATTTATCAGAAGTCCTCTAAGTGAACAGCTTCCTAAATATATAGCATGACATACCTGGCATGTGACCCCCATGGGGACAAAACATGAACAAGTACCTTTTGGCTAGGATAAAGTTCCCTCACCTCAGTTCCTCTTTGGTACCTATTTGGGTCACCTTCCACTGCAACTAGAAGCTTTGCCTACTTCCTAATGAACTTTGTTTATTACCTTCTCCACTTGTCCTGGTCTCTAATTCTTGAGCATCAGATAAGAACCAGCATGGGTGTTGGGCCTGATCACCACACTACCACCATGTCAACAGAACCAGAAAATACTCCATAACTGAGTTCTCTCATTTGATAATCTTGATGTCTGTTTTACAGGTAGTTTATCTGGGTAAACAATTTAGAATATATTATCCAAATCTGGTTATAAGAAAACTTTGTAGAAATGTAATTTTTTGTGATATATGCATTGTAATTAATTCCTTACTATTGTATTTGATCAAGCTAAAAGTATTAGAGCAACTTCTGTTTTATGAGTAGTCTGGACATGTGAAAATTCTGCCAATATAAAAATATGTTTTAAATGTACTGCTGAAGAATAAATGAATATATTCTTTTATAGATTCTGACACAGTAGTGACAGAGATACTGGACTGACCCTCTCACAGACAGACATTTTAAACTTCTGGGAGGGCACATTAGTGTATATGGTAATAGTAATATAAAAAAGAACTAGAGGGATGTTTAGCTACATTGGCACAAGTGGGAGGGCCCTGCTGCATGATGGCCAGGGTCACATGAAAAGCCCGGATTCAAACATTTCCAGCCCAGCCCAAACAGTCTAGGTATGGTGGTGCATGCCCGTGATCCCAGCTGACTGGAAGACTGGGACAGGGCTGCATTGTGGCAAGACCCTTTCAAAAATACCTCTCGCATTCCACCTCTGTTTCTACTCCTCTCTCTCATCTACTCTTTCATTAAACAAATAACAAAAGTAAATGGAAATCGAAAAATGAAAAAACATAACATTGAATAAAAAATATAATGTAGAACTTATTTGCAGATTGAAAATGACATATTAAGCCATTGGAAGAATGAGCAAAAGAAAATATTCCATCTGAATTACTGACAAAAATAAAATCAACATATCCTCAGTGACCTATAGGTATTTTCAAATGGTCTAATATAAGCTCAATTGGACTTCCAGGATGAAGGAGAGAGAATAAATAGGGATGAAAAAATACTGAGGGAATAAAACCCAAACTCTCCAAATTTGGTCCAAAATATATATATAAATTTTCCCCCTAGATGGCATGTGTGTTCACCAGAGAAAGACAGAGAAAGAGGGAGAAGAAAAGCATACCCCATAAGGAATGATCATTCCACAATCCTCTCCTTTGTCTATCTCTCTTTTCAGAATTTTGGGCATGCATACACACATACCCAGCCTGTTTCTCCAGCTCACAGTAAGAGAAAAAAAAGTATAATTTTGACCAGAATAAAACTTATCCAAGTGTCTTTATCCACTATTTTTGATTATCTGCATGAAGCCCATTGAGTGAGAAAACATGGAATTTCTTGGGAGGGTGAGGGAGTAGTACAACACTAACACAACTGGTCCTGGGCACACTCACATCTTGAGTCCCGTGTGTGCAGGGTGTGCACCTATGCCCATGACTCTGGTTGGCTGAGCCTGAGGCTGGATCACAGTATAGGCACCCTGTCAGAGATACCTCCCTCTCAGAAAAAAAGGTAAAATTTTTAAAGTTTATTTTTAATATTATATTCTAATTTACATTTAATCACATATATCTTTACAGTATACAACATTGCCTTTTCCAGCACCAATACCATGTGTGTCAGTCGAGACAAAGACATTACTATTTACATTATCATCAGGAAATAGATTTTTTTTTTTGTCAAATGAAAGTATGTTTTAATTCCCAATACCCTCCCTCCTTCTATGACCTACTCCCATATTACCCCTATCCTCACTATCTCTAGTATCTACAGTTGCCCTCCCTGCTACTTGATGGAAATAACCAACTCTGCCAAAATAATAATTAGTAAGGTTTATTTCTAAGCATGAATATGTGAGACCTAGGCCCGGAAGGAGGCAAACTTGCCTTTCCTGGGGTAATCAGGTATAGAGGTTCCTTTTATTTGACTTTGAACATGAGAGACAAAGTTTGGAATTTAGTGAAGAGTTTTTCTACTGGTCAGGCCCAAAGAGGCAGGACATGTGGAAGTGGGGACTTGTAGGTAATAGGGTTTTACAGCTTTTAGGTAGATGATTGGAAAAGGAAGATTGTGGAAATCAGAAAAGAATGTATTTTGACAGAGATAAGGAGGCTTAATATACATCACAAAGATACTATGCCTGGGGACAGGATGTAGAAAGAATTCTGTTATCAATGGGTCACAATGGTCTGTTAATATTTGTGGGTGAGACTCCCTGCAGGTCCTCTGGAAAGGATTTTGGAAATAGGAAAAAGCAGGCTTCTGTCCTCATCACCCCAAATCATTTCTCCGAATGTACATGTAGCACACAAAATTGACAGGTCCCATGGCGCTAGGAAGTTTCTTTCCTGGGAGTCAAGTCCCACAATGCTAAAAAGGCTCATTCCTAGGAGTCAGGTCCCACAGTGCTAGGGAGGCTCATTCCTGGGAGTAGTCCATTGTTATAGGACTACTGACTACCGCAATTCTTTATCATCTGACTACCTCAATTCTTTACCATTTTAATTTTTTTTTAAAGGAAATTGTTGTGAGCAGTCCATTTCTGCGACTGAGTGTATACACTAAACCACATGGTTGTCATAGGACAGCCCTCTCCATGCTTTTTCAGGTCCTCTTAGCCCATTTTGTACTATGTTAAAAGATTATTACTGATTTCCCAACTAACGGGGCTAGAGGCAGACTCATATGATCACGTAGAAAAAGTGGGACAGCATTTGCTCTTTCAGATGTCCTAACACATACCCCTGTGTTGCACCAGCTACCCAGGCTGCAATTGTTTTCTTGTTCCTTCATTTCTCAGGCCCTTTTGCAAATAAGCAGACCACAGTCTTGCCTGTGCCTTTCCATCTGCAGAGGTATGTTTACTGAGTGACTCCTTGGGACAATGCAAGAAATCTATTTAGAAACAGTTCTATAAAGCTCTTGCCACTGCATCTATTTTAAGGATGCCGTGGAGGCTGTTGCTTATTACTTTCAACAATGTCCTCCTTACAAAGAACCTCAAGAGAAATCTTAGCCTGTAACTTGCTACCAAGAACAGATCTTCAGAACTGCCTCTACGCAAATTCTGCATTGTATAACTAACTAGGTCTCCTTTTGCATATAAGCTTCAGAAAGCTAACGCTAAATTGGAGGCCTACGTTTAGGTTGTGTAGGCCCTGAAAACTTTTTATTGTGGTCTTCTTCTTGGTTTCTCTTTTTCTCCAGCCTGGTTTTGTTTTGTTTTAATCTCTTTTACTTCCATTCCAATATAAGCTGTTTAGTTCTATTTTACGCATCACTAAGAAGTATACTCCTGTTTTGGAAGTTAGTATAAACTCCTTCATTTAAATAACGTTGCTATCTAAACAAATACTTGATAGGCATCCAGTTTGTTCTAGGAAGTGATACGCTATCCTATATCTTCCACTAAAGTAATGCTATATCATGAGCAACATATAATTTGCATTAAAAAAATTAAGCATCAGAAATGGTAAGAATTTTGCCAGAGGAACACAGTAGTTTACCTGGTGGCAAAATCACGAAGTCCAGTGCTTTCAGCATGAAATTCACCGCTGCCTTTGAAATGAATTTGGATTCCTTTCATATCGGAATAAAAGAGACTTATTACAGAAATACTTACATTTTGAAGATCTTTTGGATTATTAGTAACTTGGCATTCATTACTTAGGCATCTGAGTCATAGTGATCACACCCCTGGGTGGTTCACATCTCTCCAAAAGCCAAGTAAGATGGCTGAAATAATATTTACTCGACTTGGTAGTTTTCAATGTTCTTCCTTATTTCCTCTAACTATCCTTGAATAAAGTCAAGCACATGTAATCCCACCAGGTGACCCTTATGTCAAAAGGCTGGTCACCATGAAATATCCCATTTAATCTATACCAACCATCCCTGTGTCACAAGACTGCAAGGAAACAACTCGTAACGAACTCACTCATATAGTGACCTTGGAACCTTGCCACTCCTGTAGTCACCAAACCTGCCACGTCTTTATGCACGTTTGCTTATTTGTAGATTAGAAGAAATAGGGACTGTCTCTGGTTCCAAAAATGATGGCATTGCTGAATTGCTGAACATGATTCATATTTAACACAAACAGCAGGTGGCCACCATCTGTTATTGTAAATTAATTTATTCCATTTTGTATATTTGCCGACTTGCCCTTATTATATGTACATTGCATGGAACACTAAATCTTTAAAAATAATGTTAAACATAAAAATGAACCTAATCTTTAAACATTCTTTTTACAGTCTGAACATATTTTAAATTGGACTTTTATTGCTTTTGTTCATGTAGCAAGACCATCAGATCTGAAGGAAGGGTATATGTCAAATTAAACTGAGAAACAGTCATTTTTGTATTTTAAAAAGTCCACCCAAACACTAAAGTGGGCTCAAATCATTATAAGCATTGTATGTAAGGATATCAAAAACTTCATGAAATAAATGGAATTAAAGTGCAACTTTATTTGGGTGCAAAACAATTTGCAATCCAGGGAACCAGCAGTTAGCGTAATGGCTATGTCGCTGGACTCCCACGTAGTCGACCGCGGTGCGCGTCCTGGACCCGGTGGCTTAAAACTCGCGCCGGGTGCATGTGCGTGCATGCCTGAGATCTCAAGAGAAGAATGGAGGAGAAGGGATTGCGGTGTGACCATCCCCACTGGGGGGTGATTTCTCGCTTTCTGTCTCTATGTCTCTCTCTGGCGAGGGCACGCACTCTATAGTGAAAAAAAAAACTCTCAAAAAAAACCAAAAAACAATTTGCAATCCATGCACAGTTTTTTCATCATACACATTTTCCATGAACATTTTGAAGACTCCTGGTATAAAACTGCTCAGACTGAGGATGACATGAATATGGTAGGTTGACTTCTCTGAAAGCATACCCTGAGTCACTGTGATTCGTGTTCAGGAAGGTTATCACAGAGTGCTGTGATGAACAATGAAATAGGTCAGTGCGAGGGAAGAGCCGAGTTGAAATCCAAGCCATCGCAGCATCTCATTCAAGGCCCGCAGGGCACTGAGGCTGAGGTGAGCCTTCAGAGAGGTCTCACACATTACCTCCTCAAACCTTCAAGGTAAGGTCTCCTCTTATTTGGTAAAAATATATAGATATTCATAAATGTTAGACATGAGTAGGAAATATGAATATTTCTGTAACAGAAGTTATGGGTGATATAAAAGAATAAAAATAGTACAGATAATTTTTCAATCAAGAGAGGGAAAATGGGAACCAGCAGTTAGCGTAATGGCTATGTCGCTGGACTCCCACGTAGTCGACCGCGGTTCGTGTCCCGGACCCGGTGGCTTAAAACTCACGCAGGGTGCGTGTGCGTGCGTGCCCAAGATCCCGAGAGGAGAATGGAGGAGAAGGGATTGTGGCGTGACCATCCCCCCTGGGGGGTGATTTCTCGCTTTCTGTCTCTATGTCTCTCTCTGTCTGTCTGGCGAGCGCACGCGCCCTACAGTGAAAAATCTCTCAAAAAAAAAAGAGAGGGAAAATGAAATTAAATGAAAAAGTTACAAGAAAAATATGACAAATAGAAAGCATAAAAGAAAGTGGCAGTGGTAAGCTTCAGTACAACATTAATGATGTTAAATGTACATGGAACAAAATCCCCAACTAAAACAAAAATAGTTGTGACTATTTGTAGGCGACAAACCAGAAATAATGATGTATACTTTTGGATTATAGGCAACTTATTTTTATATATTGACAGCATATTTTATATATTGATAAGATATATTTTTATATTTTGGGATATAATACATATTTATATATATTAGATTTAATATAAATTATGTTTATATATATTATATTAATATATCATTTATCTCCTAATATATAACAACATATTCTCTTTGGAAACATGCATGTATTTGCATATATATGTGTCTATATATTTGTATATAAGTAACAACATAATGAATATAAAACAACTTATGATGAACAGCTTTAAGAGGAAAGAGAGGAATACATATTTCATATTAATAAAAAGGGCTAATTCACCATGAATCTATAGTAAGCATGAAGTTACATAATTCTAGCCACATAGTCTGGGAATTTATAACACAAAGATAACCAAAAGGTATGGAGAAATCTAGAATGACAGTAATCATTTAACACTTTGTTCTGAAAGAAATTGCTTTAGTAAGAAATAATTTTTTTTTTTTGGATAGGTTTTTGCTATAGGACACGTGCACTTACCAGAAAGACAGAGAGAGACAGAAAGTGAGAAATCAACCCCCGGGGGGATGGCCACACTGCAATCCCTTCTCCTCCATTCTCCTCTCAGGATCTTGGGCACACATGCACACATGCCTGGCATGAGTTTAAGCCACCGGGTCCAGGACTCAAACCGCAGTCGACTACGTGGGAGTTCAGTGACAAAGCCAGTATGCCAACTGCTGGTCCCAAGAAATAAAATTATTAATAGAGGAGAAAAGTATTTGATATATTTGCTATATAATGAATCTTTCACAGAAGATAAATCAAATACTCTTTCAATGATATAAGAGAATTTTCCAAAGTTGACCACGTACCAAGCCACAAGAGAGATCTCAATGAATTCTAAACAATTGAGGTGATGTACAATACATCCCCTGGCCATGATACAATAAAACTAGATATAAATCACCCTAATAAACTTCTAAACTCATATGTGGAAATTTTAATGTAAAAACAAAAAAAATGCCTAAACCATATGCTAAAGAGAAAATGAGTAGATTCCCGATACTGAATTTTCTAGATCACTGTTATAAAAATATGTAACTTCGATGGATAATTCTGATGTGGTTTTCTGAAGTAGTGGTACCTTCTCTCTCTAACCACAGGATAGGACAGGCCCCTTTGTGCTCCATCGCGATGATATTTGGCATCCTCCTTCATCATTGCAGCCAATCCTGTGGATTCATAAGAGCATCACTTAAAGTGTGAAGTTGTGTTTCCTGGATGACTGACGAGGTAGAGTGTATTTCACATGTTTAGTATTCATACAGCTCCTGAAATCCTGTTTTCAGTTCTAGTGTTTTTGGTTTGCGTCCTCTCTTTCCCCCACTTTGCTCAAGGACACGTGCACTTACCAGAAAGACAGAGAGAGACAGAAAGTGAGAAATCAACCCCCGGGGGGATGGCCACACTGCAATCCCTTCTCCTCCATTCTCCTCTCAGGATCTTGGGCACACATGCACACATGCCTGGCATGAGTTTAAGCCACCGGGTCCAGGACTCAAACCGCAGTCGACTACGTGGGAGTTCAGTGACAAAGCCAGTATGCCAACTGCTGGTCCCAAGAAATAAAATTATTAATAGAGGAGAAAAGTATTTGATATATTTGCTATATAATGAATCTTTCACAGAAGATAAATCAAATACTCTTTCAATGATATAAGAGAATTTTCCAAAGTTGACCACGTACCAAGCCACAAGAGAGATCTCAATGAATTCTAAACAATTGAGGTGATGTACAATACATCCCCTGGCCATGATACAATAAAACTAGATATAAATCACCCTAATAAACTTCTAAACTCATATGTGGAAATTTTAATGTAAAAACAAAAAAAATGCCTAAACCATATGCTAAAGAGAAAATGAGTAGATTCCCGATACTGAATTTTCTAGATCACTGTTATAAAAATATGTAACTTCGATGGATAATTCTGATGTGGTTTTCTGAAGTAGTGGTACCTTCTCTCTCTAACCACAGGATAGGACAGGCCCCTTTGTGCTCCATCGCGATGATATTTGGCATCCTCCTTCATCATTGCAGCCAATCCTGTGGATTCATAAGAGCATCACTTAAAGTGTGAAGTTGTGTTTCCTGGATGACTGACGAGGTAGAGTGTATTTCACATGTTTAGTATTCATACAGCTCCTGAAATCCTGTTTTCAGTTCTAGTGTTTTTGGTTTGCGTCCTCTCTTTCCCCCACTTTGCTCAGTCTTGCCAGACTATGGTATTTATCTTTTCAGGCAGCATACTTCGGTTTTATTGATCATTGCTCATTTATTTAAGGTTTTAGTTGGAGGGTGTAGGCACTCACTAGATAGAGACAAAGACAGAGAGAAAAAGTGAGAAATCACTCCCTGGGGGGGGACAGCCATGTCCAATCTTTTCTTCTCCATTCTCCTTTTGGGATTTTGGGCCATGTGCACAAGTACCGGGCAGAACTTTCAAGCTGCAGGGTACAGGACTCAAACTGTGGTCAGCCATGTGGGAGTCCAGTGCCTCAATCACCATGCCACCTGCTGGCTTCTATTGCTACTATATTTTAATATCCTTCATTTACTTTATTTAGATATATTCCATTATCCTTTTTATAGTTTTTAAAATAACAGTTATAGTGAGAGATAATTCACAAACCATACGATTCTCCCATTTACAGAAGATAACTGATTGGTGTTTATTATATTCATAGTTGTGAACAATCACCACAATCAATTTTAGAACATTTTCATCACCTCAAAAGGAAATCCATTAACAGCCGCTCTGCACTTCCCCCCATCTCCACCAGCCCGAGGCAACCACCAATCTACTTTCTGTCTCTATGGATTTTTTATTCTAGACTTCCATATAAATAGAATTATACAATACATGGTCCTTGAATCTGGCCTCTGCCACTTAGCATAATGTTTTCAAGGTTAACCCAAATTGTAGCATCTATCAATATTCCACTTATTTTTATTACCAAATAATATTGCGCTGTGTAAATATGCCACATTGTAATGATTTATTTATAAGTTGGTGGTCATATGCAGTGTTTTTACTTGGGACTGTTATGAACTGTACTGCTAAGAACATTCATGTACAAATTCTTGGTGAACACATGCTTTCATTTCATTTCTTTGGGAATTATAGCTCTTTTTTTTCTGAATGCTTAATTAATTTATTTACTTTAGTGTTTTTGGTTGCCTAATAAATACCTCTTGTAAATACTCCTTTAGCGCAAGTTGTAACTTGTAACACGTTCATTCTTGTTTACTTACAATTTTTTTTTATATGATCACTTATTTAATTAGGTTCTTGGCCAAAAATTTAGAACACAAATTTGTGAGGATAAACTCCATTTGTAAGGGCAAACAGAGATCACAGGTAGTCCAGGAGCTGAGGAACAGCTTTGATTTTTGGTAAAATTTGTGAGTCCACAGCTTTCTGATCAACCTTGCGCTGCTCTGAAATCTCGTATTTCTCCTTCTCTGTGTCAAAGATCTCACCTCTCTGGTGTCTGGTCTTCCACAGCTTCTTTTCCTTGAAGTAAACATCAGTAAGGTGCTTTGGGATTTTTACTTTACTAATATCAATTTTCATGGAGGTGGCAATGACAAATTTCTAGTGTGTTCTATGCAGTGGAAACTTGATTGAGAACCAGCGGTCCAGTTCCAAGTAGCAAGCCACTGCTCAGCTGCTTCAGGGAAACCACTATCTTGCTTCTGTGGCATCTAGTGAGGATGATCAGAATGGTCCCAGGAGTGATGCTAGCTCGCAGCTCTCTCACATGCTGACTGAAGGGTTTTTTGCCGTGGCTCAACAGCTTTCGAGGCACACCTTCAGTAGGATAATTCCTAGGCATTTTGTGCAGTTTAACCACCTGGGTACCACCATTCTTGTCCCTACCAACTGGTTTTGTGACAGTCTCAAGAACCTTCTCCTTTTTCTTTTCAATCCTGGATTTAGTGGCCGAGTATTTCCTCTTGTACACGGCCTTCCTGGAATACGTGGCAGACCAGGAGTATCTGCCGATGCCCCAGACTGGGTTCCGGGTTCCAGCTGCAATGGGGCTTCCCCTCCTTGGGCTTTTTAGCCTTGGGGTCACCCTTTTTAACCTTGCCACTGGCATCAGTTTTCTTGGCTTCAGGTGTCTTCTCCTTAGTATCCTGCTTCGCAGCTTTTTCACCTGCCATCTTGTATAGTGGGAAACCACATATTTTCTATTGTAATTTTCATTTCTGGTTTTCTTGGGTATGAGGAAGAACATTTCCCACTTCCTTGATATTAGGTGTAGACATGTGACTTGCTTAAGCCAATGAAAAATGAACAGAAGCCCTTGATGTTGCTTCCAGGAGGATGCTTCCAGGAGGACGTTTGAAGTGCAGGTACTTGGCTGTCTGTGCTTCTCTCCTGCAGCAGAGATCAGAGCTTTTCCAGACAGTGGCTGTTTTCTCAGCCTGAATCTCAGCGACACTGTTCTAAACACAGCCTTTGGCTGCCCACGGTGACAATGTACTGAAGTAAAAAAGATATTTTTGCATTTAAACCACTGAAATGCCGACTAATTTGTTACTACATAGTAACTAGGCTATTCTACTGGTCACAAAAAAATATAGATATAGTGAAGGAAGGTCTATGAGATTTTTACTTTGCCAAAAAGTGAAAAGAGGCCCAGAAGTTCAAAACAGCACTGCAACCCCTACGGAAAGGTTGCAGGTTCCCATCTAGAGACCTCCCCGGAAAGGCTGGCAGGTGTGCCTGTGACACAGGGTTGGCTAAGCTGGGAGTGCGATCTCTACGTCTCTCCTGCCCGTGAGGAAAAACTAAATGGATAAACTTAACATATATATAGAAAAGGATTGATATTTGTGATTTAAAAAGTGCTTCTATAAATTAATAAGAGAAAGAAAAAACTTGAAGAACTAAAGACGCATACAGGGGAAGGAGAAAACAGGAGCGAGGGTGAAAGCAAGCCAACACGATCTGCTAGAGTAATCATGAGGAAAAGGCGACCGTAAACGAGGCCGAGGCACCTTGCTCCACTTCCCAGACTGGCAAGGGATGAAGAGTTTCAAAACGTCAAGTGCTGGCTGGCAAACCCTCCACTATGCTATTTGTGAGAATGCAAACTGATACGATCTTTTGAAATGTCATTTTAAATTAACATTTAAATTTACATAGCCCTTGACTAAGCAGTTTGACGTTTATAAATCTAAGAGACAGATACATGTTCAAGGGCGTCTACCCAGTATATGCTGTTCCTCTGAGGGAGGACAATGAAACGTGTTATGCTACAACTGCAAACCGGAGTCCTACGCAGGCACAGAACAGAGCTGTGGCGCTCTGCTGGTGCCCAGCTGGAAAGGCAAGCATAACACAGTATCAAATCAAAAAGGTCAAGAGCTGAACTGTGAGCTTGTACTTCTGGAGATGGAAGCACACATTAAAGTAGGTATGATGCCCAGGCATATGTGTAGGTAAACATGGGGAAACCAGACAGCTACACTCCAGACCCTTGCCGTAATTATTCCAGTTGGTAGCTCTGGGTAACAGAGAAAGGGATTTGGTCTGGGGCCTCTTTTTCTTTCTTTCTTTCTTTCCTTCCTTCCTTCCTTCCTTCCTTCCTTCCTTCCTTCCTTCCTTCCTTTTTTCTTTCCTTCTTCCCTCAAGGTTTTTGCCACAGGTAGGGCACAAGTGCTCATCCAAAGTTTCTTCCCGCCCTCTTTACGATGATAACGATGGCTTCGCCTTTTACTTTCTCCTCTGTTAAAACGCTGTAGATGAGATGTTGGGTGGTTTCTCTTTAGGTTTGTGGAGACAGGTTGTTTACTTTCAAATATGAAACTACTCTGAAAAGAAAATACAAAACATTTGGGAGAGAAATGTCTGGGTCGAAATGTAGCATCTTAGTGGAAAAGAGGAAGCACTGGCCACTTTAGAAGCAGTGGTTACAATAGAAAACGCTATGCAGCCCCCACATCTGTCGTCCAAATCTTCCAGGCGGGTGTCTTTTATCACTTAGCTGTTTTCCGATTTTACATTGGAACTAGGATGTACTTAGCTCAGAGGCCCTACATGAAGTTTGGAGCAGGACTCCATACGAATATATCTGTATTTCTGCAGGAAAAAAAAGTATGTGACTACTTATACTAAGTGAGATCAGTAATGATGGAAAATAGACTCCTAACAGTTTCATTTTCTTTCAAAAGTTATTTTGGTTTTCAGAATTTCTCATTGATAGGATTTTGGAAGAATATCAAATTTCTAAAGTAAAAGACCATGTGATGATCATACTATTTACAAGGAAGCAACGGAGACAAATGCAAATTCGTTTTGGAGACAGTGTGTAGGGGGGATTGGCGGAGGGTGAGAGATAGGGGATCAGGGGCGGAAAAACAAACTATATTAGAAACAGAAACGATACAAGAAATACAAAATTATTCATTGATGATAACATGTATGGGAGTATCTTTGAGCTAATATACAATGTATTCTGGGTGGAAAAATCTCATTTTGTATACCGTATTGACATACAGCAAGTGACTGTAAGTAAATAAGTAAATAAATAAAGCAGAATAAAGGAAAGAATGGATGATAGAAAAGGAGAAAGAAGGGGGAGGGAAAGGGAACAGTGAAGGAAGAGAAAGTAGGAGGAGCCAGCCCCAGAGGAAGCGAGGTTTGCTGCAGAGTCTGATGTGTTATGCCACGGGTACTCCTGAAAGTCAGAAACATGCTGCCTTGGGAACTAGCGCTGGTATACAGCCTACTCTGGCAGAACCTTGAAAAATGGGCTGGAAACCGAAGGTAGGGCCAACCGGGAGGATGTCTGCAGGAACAGAAATGTGAAATCATCAGAAGCCGAACCAGGATGATCGTGTTACAAGCCAAGAGTAAAGTCTGTGGGGCAGAATGTCACCCTGTCCTGCCAGGAGTTACTGTATCAAAGTCACACTGCCATGTTCCCAAAGGATTCTGATTTATGACTAAGCAACAGTATTTTCTGGCCTTGTGATGACTCTTGCCATACGACAGGGCACTTTCTCATCTGTAATTAGCAGCTGAACTGAGGACAGCTCTGTAGAAACTGGCCCCCAGAAGCTGGTGGGCAAGCCACACCTACGAGCTCAGCGGATATCACCCACAGATGGCCGGTTTCCCCACACATGTGATTACACTGATCATCAGTGAATTAAGTCCAGCGATTTCTCTTATGAAACCTTTGTCCTGAAGTGACTTCCTCGGGAACACAGAGTAAGTGCCAGTTGTCTGTGAACTGAAAGTTCAGCTTTTTGCTTGGTTGATCCTTTACGAAAGACAACCCTTTTATCCTGAGTTTGTACACCCACAACTCCCTGAGTTTTAAAGGTGTTCTTTCTCTCTTTCTTTTTAAAAATCCTGTTTTTTTCTTTTTTGGGAGAAGTTTCTGCTATAGGGCGCATGCGTTCACCAGAAGACAGAAAGAGACAGAGACAGAAAGCGAGAAATCACCCCCCAGGGATGATGGCCACGCTGCAATCCCTTCTCCTCCATTCTCCTCTCGGGATCTTGGGCACGCACATACACAAGGCTGGTGTGAGTTTAAGCCACCGGGTCCGGGACCTGAACCGCGGTCAACTACATGGGAGTCCAGAGACATAGCCATTACGCCAACTGCTGGTCCCCCCCAAAATCGTGTTCTTAATATTTTCCTTTCTCTTGGTATGTAATCTTACCCTTTGGAGAAGGTCTCTTTTGAGTCAAAAATACCTAAGCAAATTGAAAGTAGGCAGCTATCCCCTACCCAGGAGTCACTGACTAAAGGCCTGGAAGATTACTGCATGTATAGCTAGGTACCCACTGTCCATTAGGGAAACTGAGCGAAAAATAGAAACTGCGTAAAAGGAAGAAAGAAAACAGAAGTGACACTTCTCTATAAAGGGCCCAAATTAATCTTTTGGCTCAGGATCACTTTGAGAGGTGACTTGGTACTTAGCAGTGTTTGGGAAAAAGATTAGAGGCTGATTAAACAATTCGAATGGAGGGAATAGCAACACAGACAGTCCTTCAACTATTACTCATTCTTTTATAGCCTATTTCCAGATTCCTAGAACATTATGTGATTTTTTTCCCTCTACATTGCAGAAAATCTCAAAACCCTTCACACAAACTCATGGTTATAAATGAAGTTTGCATTCAGCCATAAGACCATTATTTTGCTAGTCTAAGCCCATCTTTGAAGACCCTATGTCATAGTTCGGTATTTTTCTTTGGTTTCAAATTCTTGAGTAAACAAATGCATGAGTAAGAGATGACTAGACAGAAGCCATTATTCTTTAGATGTGCCCACAGACAACTCCAGCATTCAGACTCTTGCCTATTTAATTCCACAGGGGGGCTTATAACCCTATTTCTATTTGATATGCTCCCTTTCAAAATCTTATAAGATTGAATAGTGAAACAATAACCACTTTACGGAGTATGTAAATTGTGTTGTAATGTGGACTTAAGATGCACGGTTTCTTCCCTGATCTTCAAGCGTTCTTTTGTCTTTATTAGGGAATGTTGCCACAGTCAGATTCATAGTCATGATAACAAAGGATAATTTGTAAGAACTGTAGTTGTAAGTTCAAAAACAACTAGGCTTGCTTTAGTTAACAAGAAAGTGGAATCTTACACCAATATAAAAGGATCTCATGAAACTTATTACAGAAGTGGGCAGAAATTGTGCAAAAGGAAATGCATCAGACCCTCTCACTTTTTCTATTTTTCCTTTCTTTCTTTCTTTTCTTTACTTTTTTTTTTTTTTTAAGAGGTTTTGGCTATAGGGCATGTGCACTCGCCAGAAAGACAGAAAGCGAGAAATCACCCTCCAGGTAGGATGGCCACGCCACAATCCCTTCTCCTCCGTTCTCCTCTCGGGATCTTAGGCACACATGCACCTGTGCCCAGTGAGAGTTTAAGCCACTGGGTCCAGGACTTGAACTGCAATAGACTACATGGGAGTCCAGCAACATAGTCATTATGCCAACTGCTGGTCCCACCTCTCACTTTTTCTATCTGGCTTTTCCTGAACATCTTTGTCCTTTCCTTTCTGCAGACCTGTTTTCTGGCTTCTCACTTTGTGTGCTAGAGGATAATCAAGTCACAGCTCCCAAGATTACTGCATGACAGTGACATCGAATGAATTCGTAAGTAGGGCGCACCATCTCAACAGCACAGCTTGGGATGGATAAGCACCCCTCATCCAAACAGCTGTGGTCAGGGCACATTCCTATCTGAAACCCACTACCAAGTATGAAAATGAAAAAGAAGCTACCTAATTTAATAGGAAATGATTTAAAACATACTTCAGGGAGTGTCAACCGAAGCTTCCTCCTGGATCTTCCTCAGGAAACACACCCTCTGTTGTGCACACGCATTTCCAAGGAGGCCTTCACCTGATGTTGTAGACAGACACCCAGAGGGTCTGCAACCCTACCTTGGTATTCACGTCCTTGTATAATTTTTTTGTCTTGACTTTAGGCTGAATCTAGTGACTTGTTTCTAACCAATGGAGTCTGACAAAGGCTCTGATCATTCGTATAATTAGATTACGGATGATTGTGACATCTACCGTGCCGAAAGAGTCTCTCTGCTGCCTTTTTGATTTGCCTGCTTCCATGAAGCAAGCTGCCATATTACTAGAGAACCCCACATGGCAAGATACTTGGGGAACCTCTAGCCGACAGACAGCAAGAAACGTGGGCTTTCAGCTCAGTGGCCCACAAGAAATGGGATCCTGCCAACAACGACATGAGCTTAGAAACAGATCTTTTCCCAGTCAGGCCTTGAGAAGACTATAGCCCTGTCAACAGCTTGCCGTGGCCTGCAAGAGACTCAGACAGAATTCACTGAAGTTGCGCCCAGATCCAGAACGCACAAAATCTGCGAGATACTAGGTGTGTGTTGTGTTAAGTTGCTAAGTTTGGGGCAAGTTGTTACACGGTAATAGGTGCCTGCTGCAGATAACAGGATTGCCTACCCTGGGGTAACTGTGAACAACCTCAGAGCCAGCCTCCTAAGGTCCTTACCTGGAGTCCTAACCTGACTCATCCCGAAGTGATCCCTTCGAGCCACTTTGCTCCATTTGTGATCTCTGGGTGGCACCCATTCTTTCTCCACCCATTCTTCACATAGTCCAAGATGACTTCTTTCTGAAGGGTAACTTACGGACTCATTTACCACTTTTTAGAAACCTATTACTTGCAAGCATTGTTCTAAATACCTGTGTATACCAGTGGACAAAAAGAATGTAAAAATCTTTGCTATTACGTACTTGCATTCTGGCATAGGGAGATGGAAAAAAAAAAAAAAGCTAGACATGCTATACATGCATTTCATTGAGTCCATCATAAAATTGTTTTAGATTTGAACCTCTGTAAAAAATCTACATATATCTAATAACTGACGGCATGTCATAGCTTGATTGGCAGCTATTCTTTTTTCTTAGTTGTGCATAAAATAAAGGTACATCTTAATATAGTTGAGTCTAGGATTTGCTGAAATACTGTAAGTAAACAAGTGTATTTTAAGACATACGCAATGAAAAAAAAAACACTAAAGTATAAGAGATTAAGGCCAGAGATGAATAGAAGAGGACAGATTATAGTTAAATAGGCTGGTCTGGGAGTCTTCCCCTAACATCTTTAAAAGATAACATTAAGAATCCTACCACTGGGCACCAGCATGTGGCATAGTGGTTAAGGTGCTGAACTCCCACATGGCTGACTGTGGTTTGAGTCCCGGACCTGGCAGCTTGCTTTCTCACTTTCCCTTTCTCTCTCTGGTATACTTAAAAGTAATAACAAAATTAAATAATTCTTTTAAAAAAAGGAATTCTATCTCTGCACTATCAATGCCACATATATATATATATATATATATATAAAAGTAACATTGAGAATACTTGGAAGATTCGAGAAAAGTAGTTGAACAAATACTGGGAAAGAAAATCTGGCCAAAGAGAACAGCTGGGAAAAGGCCCTAAGGAAAAATTAGTCCTGGCATTTTTTTTTTTCCCAAAGGGTATATGCTCTTGCCAGAGAGAGACAGAGGGGCGGGAGGGTGGGGAGAATGCACCCCTCAATAGGATGTGGTCACGTCATAATCCCCCATTCTCCATTTCTCCATCCTGTTGGGATTTGGGGCACACACACAGGCATGTGCCCGGGGAGTTTTCAAGCCATAGGCAGCCATGTGGGAGCCAGCTGCCCTAACCACTAGGCCATGGGGCTGGCCCTGGCATTTTCAAGAAAGCAGCAGCTGGCTATTGTGACTGGAGTACATTGACCAAAAAGAGAAAAAGAGGAAGACAGAACAGCAGTGAGAGGCCACGCTGGTGGGACCTTCTAGCAGATATAAGGACACTGGCCTCCACTGTGGGTAAAGCCAGAAGAGCTGCTGAAGACTCTGAGAGAGCAGTAAGAAGACCTGACTGAAGCTTTAGGAGAATTACTCCAGCCATGGTGCTGAGATCAGGCTACACTCCACCAGGAGTGTGTATTCCACAGAGAGTGTAGTCTGAGCTCAACGAATGACCAGCACTGGAAACTGACAACATGTCAAGATTAACTCCTGTTTGCTTTGATTGATCTCACTCCAATGTTGTGGAGAAACTAGAAAGAAAAGGAAGGTCACATTTCCTATTCATGGTGATGTCACTGCACTTAAGTGCTTAATTAAATACGTAAAAATTATGTTCACATGTTAGCTATTCGATAAAATAATAAATTATAAGTATCACACAGTATCTGCTCAATAATATGGACATTATGAAATATTGTTATTTCCTGTCCTCTGGTATTTTCCCTGGAATCACACTGGGCACTGCAGTTGTTACAAGGAGGACTAGTTCCTTAGGACTTCGTAGTAAATAAACCAGGAAACACAGAACGCGACGTGGACAGCAGTGCACTGACTGGCTGAGTTTAGACTCCTGCGTCACGCCTCCTGGTCAAACATCACAGCTTCCCCACCAACCATCTGAACGAGCCTAGGCTAGTTCATTGACCCCGTGTCTGTCATGGTACGACCTGAGGTCAGAACCATCATGAATATTAAATAACACTTGTAAACCCCTTAGAGCAGTGTTCAGTACTTAATAAAGAGTCAACAAATGTTAACTATTTTTTACCATACTTCAGAGAAACACAGAACACATGAACATAGTGAAGACCAACTCCTGCAATAAAAAGAATACATTCAAATTTGTTCACTTTGGTGTTTCCAAAAATTGCTTCATTTCCTTCTTTTACAGCAATGCCTCCAAGTAATTCTATTCCTTAAGTTAAAATGTAAAAGTTGCTGTGCAAAAAGGGAACAAGTTTGGAACCCAGAGAGACAAGGTATCCATTCCTACTCATGCTCATACTTCTTGGCATGTTGATCTTTTCTCATCTGTCAATTCTTACAAAACACAGTAGGAATTCACAGAACTGATGTAAGTTCTGTGGGATGAAATAGGGACAGCCCTTCAGCACACAGGCTGTTACACAGTGCCACTGAGTAAATACGCTTTTCCTTCCATCTATCCTGTCTTCGTCCACTCTTCAAGAGGTGTTCGAGGAGCAAGGGCAACCAACTTGCAACGGGAAGGACTTTGAGCACCGAGGCAGGCAGGCTATCTTCAAGGGCCCCTTCCCACTCTGACACCCTCAGAACCTCTGGATTGAATTCCAGAAGGAAGTCGGTGGGAAAGAGTCCACAGGCCCTCACAGGGAGGCTAGCCAGAGTGAAGGACTTTATGTAAACCTAGCTGATGATAAAACAAAGTTGGAAACAGGAGATTATGATGTCCATGAATTGCTGTCTTGCTGGTCACATCTTGTCCTCCAGTCATCTTAAGGCACCTCCCATTTCTCACCCTGAGGATAGTCATGGGCCAGGTTGTACCCCATCCTTTGGGCCTTGCTTGCTACTGATTTTCTCTGTCCAGGTCAGCTTTTCCTCACACTCAGAACATGGAAAGACAAGAATTAGAGTGAGCTCTGGAGAGATATAAAAAGTCCATCTCCAAAAAGTTGGTTTTAAGTAAAACCATATCTATCTAAGCAAAGAGAGGTTTCCACATGATCTAGCCTAGTATTTTTTTAAGTTTATTTATTCATTTATTTAACGCGAGAGAAACAGACAGATACAGAGACAGAAAGAGTGACAGACAAACAAGCATCCCAAACAGGGTCTCTACACCACGATTCACCACCAGCTGGGCCGTGCTGGATCACATGCTCACGCACACGTGCCCATCATGTACAAGGTGACCTGGGAACACTAACCTGGGACCCTCCTACGTGGCTTTGGCATTGCATAACATCATGTTACCACTGAGCCACCGTGGCTAGCCAGCCTCATGGGTCTTTTTGTTTTGTTTTGTTTTTCAGGTTGGTTTTATGTAAAATCATTCCGTCAAAGCCAAAAGAAGATGCCACAGAAGTGTGGCACTTGCTTTGTCCTGTGTAAATTCCAACTTTGGGACTGCATGCTGTGGTATGTGGCTAGTCAAGGATGGGGACCTACCATTCAGGTATTCCATACTTCAGTATCTATGTCCGGCTGTCTCTAGAGTTCCAATATACTCTTATGGCACAAAAGGAGTTCTGGGAATATTCGACATCATCCCCAAAAGACAATACCTGGCTCGGTGGAGAAGTGAGTGTCCATCCTGCTTCCTTGATTCAGGACATTGAGATCAGAAATACAAAATGAAGGAGATGATAACAAATTTCGGAATTCTTTGGTTTTGTTCTAGTGCAAGATTTACATTTTCCTGAACCTGTCTGGATGCCAGCTAGCAGTGAGCTGTCTAACACAGGTTTTAGAGAACAGATGCAAAAGAGATTAGACTTTGCCTTAAAACAACTTGCCATTTGCATTTGGGGATTGAAAAGGGAGAGGATTAAGCTGTGGTATTGGCTTGTATAATACCCGTTCCATTTCTCTTGAGATTCCCACTTATTTTTAGCTGTTCTTTCTAATGCAGCGATATAATGATTTCAGCAAATGGTTAATCTTGTTCTCCAGGGTGAGTCCTGTTTGAAATACGCAGAGGTAGAGCTGCCAGTGATAATGCCTAGATAATGGGAACACTGGCTTCATCATTACAAAGCCCTCTGATGTTTGATTAATTTCAGAACTGCATTATTGAATTCTATATATTTTATACCTGATAGATTCATTTTGACAACTTACGATCTACACTTTTACTGAAAACTCAGTGGCGCTATTTCAGATTTTCAAATTCTTATGCACGGAACTAGGATAGGAACACCACCCAGCAAAAAAGCTCTGTACCTGATTATTTGATAACCAAAATACTGAAAAGTTCAACTGGAGGAAAGGCGTAACTGGAGGAGGACATGTACATGTGTCCCATAACTAATTCTATTCCTAGAACACAGTGTAAGGACAGAGTGTAAAATTGTCAGGAAATCACATTACAAGTAATTAATACAGCACATTAAAAAAAAAAAAAGCAGAGTGTCTTTTTTCTGTTTCTAACAGGCCAATTTTCTCCCTCTGCCCGCCTTTTTTTTTTTTTTTAATTTTTGCTTTTGCCATAGTGTTACATGCACTCACCAGAGACAGACAGAAAGAGGGAAAGTGAGAAATCACCCCCTGGGGGGATGGCTATGGCACAATCCCTTCTTCTCTAGTCTCCTCTCAGGATTCTGGGCATGTACACACACATGCCTAGTGTGATTTTCAAGCTGCTGGGTCTGGGACTCGAACTCCCAGTCAATCATATAGGAGTCTAGGCCTTAACTACGATGCCATCTGGTGGCCCCAGGCCAATCTCGAAACTGTCACTTAATACCATTGAGCCTCACTTTCCTCGTCTGTAAAATAAGGAATTGGCTAAGATGATAGACCGGTTCCTTTCAGATGTGTACAATTCTCAACTTGCATGCTGTTACATTATAATTACATACAAAGGGCCAAGAGTTAGTATGACCAGCTATAATTAGTATGCCTTTTATATAATACTCTAAAGGAAAGTTTTTTCCTGTCGACACCTGCATTTACTGAGAACATCAAGGTTAATCGTCACCATCCTCATATCGACATCCTCTGAAGCCTGGCGAAGGTAGAATATACCCAGCTCCTGCCAACCTGCCCCCTAGCTCAGCCCTCGGCCTTTGTGCCATTCCTTCTTCACATCTCCTCTTCAGCATCACCCTGCTCCAGCCCCTTCACTTCCTAGTCTCCTGGCGAGCTTGAACTCGAGCTCCCTGACTCATTCCGAGTGGGTTCCCACAGCACCCTGAATTGATCCTTAGTTTGTACAACGCATTGTCAATACCTATGTTTGTGTCTGTCTCCCATTATACTGTCCATTGCAGGAAGGGTGGGACCAAATTGGTTTTCCTTGTCATTATTCCTGCCCGTACTCAGCACAGTGCTGGAGGCAAAACCCTAGTGAGCAGCTGCTCTCAGCTCAGAGAGACGAGAGACACAGGGAACAGTGCCTGTCGGAGTGAAAGGAGAAGAGATGACAGAAGTGCAAAGCCAGGTCCAGACCAGACGCTGAGCTAGATTCCCAGGTACCCAGCAGCTCCTGGGAGGTGGGCCATAAACGACCACCTCTGAGATGGTCATTTCCTGGCAGTTACTTTCCAGATCTGCAGTAGGGAGGGGCTCAGAGAGCACTACTGGCCTGTTCAACTTCCAAGCAACAAAAGCGAAAGCCTTCAGAGGCTGCACTGTCCCACTCGGGACGCCAACATTTAGGTCCTTGGATTTCATAAAGAAGAGCAAGAGGCAAAAATACATTATTTATTGAGGTGCCTACAGTTTCTGTCTCTGAAAAATGTTTTCGAAAGTGGTAGCTTTTGAAAATGGAGATAAACCATTTTCTCATCCCCTCAATGATAAGTCAATGGACGTGAAGGTAACCTAGGACAGAATCGGTGGCCACGTAGCTACAGAAATGGACTTCCTCTGGAATGGCAAAGAGTTTAAATGAAGACAAGCACCCTAGGGCAGCCGCACTGTGTGGTGTGAATGTGTGACCACCAACAGGAAATGTTCACATTTTAGGGAGAACAGGCTGGCAGCAGGCAGTCTAAGCAGGGTGGATGGGTGTGCCACGGATGAGTCAAAGCAGAGATAAAATGGACAAATAACTCCTCCGCACTTTTAATGAAGACCTGCTGGTTTACCTAAATATTCCTCTGTACAAAAATAAATAGAGGCTGTGAGCAATAACATCTCCCCCATGCCTGGCTGTGCATGCGAGCAGGAATAACTGAGGGTGGGAAGTGTGATGAGGGTGCCAGGAAGGGGTTTCCACCTCGCAAGTAGCCACCTGCCCTAGTGCACAGCTTTTCAAGGTAGTGATAACTGAAGAGGCTGATCTCATTTGTTTTCAATCTTGTCTGCCTCTGGCTCTTTGAGACAGATATATTAAAAATATGGGCTGCTGAAGGCTGAACACAGTCATCTGTTTCATAAGATACTGCAGTCCACAGGTATCTGTTTTTTTTTTAGGTATTTGATGTAGTAGTTTTGTTGGGAAAGTCACGACATGTTTTTCTACGCAAAAATGATGCATGATTCTCCCAAAAACCTGGTATATATCTTCTTTGTTTCTTTGAGTGTTCCCCTAAGCTTTTGACAGAAAAAAGATTATCATTATCTGATCAGTTCAGTGAATTAATTTAAAATCAAAGGTGGTAAATTTTAAATAAATGTGCACAATATATAAATGCAAGTATGTAAATATGTAATTGCATAACATTTTTACAACCATGTAACATTTCCTAAAATACAGTAGTAGCAAGCATGGGGGAAATATTTTGTGTCATACCAGAGAATGCATACTGTTGAGGAGTACAGTCCAGAGAGATAGGCTGGATTGTAAAATGAAACTTCGATCCTAACAGGCTCACTCAGCCACTCAGTTATAAACATGAGTCCTCGGGCTCCAAAGAGCTCACCACCACATTATCTTAGCCTACCATCAAGCATTTCATAAACCAGGAGTGTTGAGTGTTCGAAGCTGGCACTCAACTTTGTTGTTTTCAACTTCTTCTTGAGACTGAGTCCTGCTTTAAGAAAGAAAAAAATAGAGAGGAAGGGGACAAATGTAATCATGATTCCTTCAAGTTTGTCCTGTCCTAGGTTCTACACGGTCAATAAACTGAGATACAAAAGTATGTTGACAACCGTAGCTACACAAGTGTCTCAAACTTGGCAAAGTCTTCATGCAGTTTACACCAAAGATATTCAAGTGGCACAAAGTAACAGGATCAAGAGTGAAATGAGGAGGGAAGGAAGGGAAGATTCGAGCCCCTGCATGTGGACACACGAACACACTGGGAACAGAATAACGGTTTTTGAGTTATAAAAAAGCTAATATGGGGCAGAAATGAATTATTTAGCTTAGTTCAAGGGAATAGAATTAGATATGAAATTCTGAAAAGAAAATTTAGACTGTCAGAGGAAATATCCCAAAGAGACCAAAAAATGAGTAAGTAGTTGGGTTACTCTTTCAGAATGGCCTTTGAAAAGAAGTCAGGCAAATCTCCATCCTCTGGGGGAACCGCCAAGTGATTCATTATGAGACATCAGAGGCAATATTAGAGCCGGCCATGCTATTCCAAGGGCACCTGAAGACTTGCTGTCTTCCGACCTCTACCCACTATGATTATTTGGCTCACACGATCTGCAATAGTAATTTTTTTTATAGAAAAGATTAAAAAAGTGCAACTGTAACCTAATCCACAAAATCTCTCTAAAGAGAAAGCAGATGATAAGGAGCTGGGTTTATATTCTTAAAAAGAAAACTCTCGAAATCGAATTTCCTGCGCTTACTGAAATGGTCAAGAGCCTGGTTGCTGTGGTAGGCGTGCTCTCTGTGTGTGCCCGACAGGGCTTTGCCACTGGGTGAAAACAAGGCTGGGTCAGGTGCAGTGTAAGGCCGACAGCTGTAGGTTCAGCATCGCAACACATTCTGAGAATGACTCATGAGTCATGGGGCCACTGCCTCCTTTCGAGGGGTTTTCCATTTAGAGTAATGCTTGGTTAGACCGTACATACAAGAGGTCCCAAGGCAGGTCTCTACAGGTCCTCAGGAGAGAAAAAATCTGTTTCTATGCACTTTTAGTTTAATGGTCTCCTGTATTCCACCAAATACAGAAACAATTTTTTCTAACAGAGGGACCATCACCTATAGACCAAATTACACTAACAGCATGTGGATTGAGTGCCTGCAGAGCACTGTCTTCAGTCTCCCTAGCCACACTTTCGGTGCAGACCTCCTGACCAGGAAACTGACTATAGCTCAGGGAAGTTCCTCCCTTTGGTCTAAGCGTAAACAGCCAGAGAGGAGACTAGGATTCGAACTCGGGGTGCATGTGCCCAGAGCCCTACTCTGCTGCACCACATGTCTGGAGTGTCTGCCCCCGTATTCACGTACATGCTGGTCCCAGTGCACGCTTCTCCTTTGTTCCCTCCGATCCTTACTCTTTTTTTATTACTGTCCATTATGCACCCTGATGGAGGGTAGGTTCTATATATTTTCTGTACTTCCTTATATTTTTATCTTTGAACATGCTAGACTTTTTCAGTCAAGTCCTCTATGGCAAGTCTTTTTTTCTATGCATTTTTAAATAAAGTTGAATGTAACAACAACAACAACAACAACAAAATACTGGTAATATAGTACTAACTTATAAACTAAAGACTAACTACAATTTCACCCCATTTCCTACGCCAAATCTTAATCTTTTCTTACAATTCAACTTAGGAACCAGCAGTTGGTATAATGGCTACATCACAGGACTCCCACCTAGTTGAATGTAGTTCAAGGCCCAGACATGGCAGCTTAAAACTCACGCCGGATGCGTGTGTGTATGGGTCCAAAACCTCGAGAGGAGAATGGAGGTGAAGCGATGGCAGTGTGGCCATCCTCCCCAAGGTGTGATTTCTCACATTTTGTCACTCTCTGGCAAGTACACATGCCCTATAGCAAAAATCTCTCTTAAAAAAAAAAAAGAGAGAGATTCAACTAAAATAACTCATCACATTATTGTACCCAATCCTATATCAGGAAACATCTTTTCCTTTCATGTTCATTTATAACATGACATTTCTTCTTATTTAAATAATAGTAACAGTATTATCCTGGTTTGAGCAATGTATAACTCTTATCTCAATGATTCACCTCTATTTACTGGTAGTATCCATGTGTGATTTAATTTAGTCTCCTCTCCATTGCCTTAAACACAGTCAGTGATGGAAATATTTTATTGAGTGTATTAAGTATAAACCCAAAAGGCTCCATCTAGAAGTCAGTGTTGATGTCTTCCTTAATCAGCCTCATTGCAGACATGATGGCCGTACTACAAACTCTTTGAGTAGTATACAGAAAGTATGTTTTGTAGCAAAAATCTCTCTTAAAAAAAAAAAAGAGAGAGATTCAACTAAAATAACTCATCACATTATTGTACCCAATCCTATATCAGGAAACATCTTTTCCTTTCATGTTCATTTATAACATGACATTTCTTCTTATTTAAATAATAGTAACAGTATTATCCTGGTTTGAGCAATGTATAACTCTTATCTCAATGATTCACCTCTATTTACTGGTAGTATCCATGTGTGATTTAATTTAGTCTCCTCTCCATTGCCTTAAACACAGTCAGTGATGGAAATATTTTATTGAGTGTATTAAGTATAAACCCAAAAGGCTCCATCTAGAAGTCAGTGTTGATGTCTTCCTTAATCAGCCTCATTGCAGACATGATGGCCGTACTACAAACTCTTTGAGTAGTATACAGAAAGTATGTTTTGTAGATGGTTAGCTATGGCTTACAGTGTGATTAAAATGCTTTCTTTCCCCACATTTCACACTTTTCTTTCCTGTGAAGTAGCGCATCTGAAAATGGTCAAGAAGTTGAAAGCCATCAGAAACAGCGACATCTGGAGGTCCAGCGAAGGGGCTGTTCTGTGAAGGGGATGGAAAGAGACCACAGATGGCAAAAGACCTTCTCGTGTTGAAAATCCTCTTAATTGAAAGTCAGGCCAACAAGAAGAGGGTAAACATAATGACAAGGAGGTAACAGCCATGATAGATAACATGTCTTGAGTCTGCATTCTGTATCTGAGACTATTTAATGACGTTGTATGTATTAATGCTTGGCCCCTCAAAGCACTGTAAATTAGTTACTCCTGCTATTCTAATTCATAGACGATGAAATGGAGATTTGCCTGAAATCACAGGACTAATAAAGGCAGAGGAGCTACAGGGGAAATAGAGATAGGGCCCAGGGAAGAATGAGAACCCAAAAATGGAAGCTGGCTCCAACTCCCCCCAATCTGCCCCCAAAGAGGAGCATTTCAGAAGAAAGAAAAAGTGAACAACATGATAATGATACAAACAAATAGCAAGTGCACACTGAAAACCAAGCCAAGCCACCCGAAGCTCACGGAGTCAGTTCCACTATTACCCCACGAGCCTGAGGAAGGTACTGACGGCACTAAAGAACAGACCGGTTGTGAATCGACATGGCAGAGGTGCCATTCTCGTGAGCATGGCTCCAGGAGAGGGCTGTGAATGTGTCCAGAACGCTCTTACTTGCTGCTGAGATTAGAGAGAGGAAAGATGTTTACGGGCAAGAGTAAAAGCCCTGCACCCAGAGTACCGCCACTCCAGGTGCAAGAGTGACAGTGGGGCAGAGGCAGCCAGGCAAGAGGAACGTCCCCGGAATGGGTTCTGAGCTAGGCCAGAGCACATGCAACCATGGAGAACATCCAGACATCGCAGCATGTCTGTGTTATTCACCAGTTCACTCTCAGTAAAAAGATACTTAGGGCCGGCCCCATAACTTTGTGGTTAAGGGGGCTGAATACCACAGACAACTGCAGTTGGAATTCCAGCCCTGGTGGTCTGAAAGACACTCTGGGCACGTGCGTGCACCTGCCCGAGATCCCACCTGGATGGAGTGTGGGAGGAGAAGGGATTGCAGCGTCACTGCTCCATTGAGGGTGCTTTTCCCTCTCCCTGTGTCTGTCTCTTTTTCATGAGCCCACATACCCTCTCGCAATTAAAAATAACTAAATAAATTTAAAAAAGATTTCATGGGCATGGCATTTAATACAGAGTTTTTAACTGAACACATGAATGAATGAGCAGAGGAAGAAACTAGAATATACACGCAGAAAAAAGCAGCAGCTATACCCAAAGTTCTCTTGGGCAGCTGCCGAAACAAGGCTTGCTTTATGGTCCCCTTGTTCTTGCATCATAAAGGTGCCCAGCGTCTACAGGCGCCCCCTAGCTGTGACACGGCTCTGAGCTTGCATCACTTCACATTGCATTGACAGATCTGGGTCCATGTATCTGTTTCGTCTTGTAGTCTGAGTGCTCTTGGAGAGAGGGTATCTTTTCTAGTCTTTATATTTCCACTCACTAGTGTGTGGCGTGCTACACTCAAGCGCTCAGTGACACTGCTTGTGAGTAGGGCTCACGTGTCTTTGATTCCCATAGCACTTAGGACAGTCCCTTGTGCTTGGTAGAAAACCGATCAGTGTCTGCTGATGCTCTAGATAAAAAATAGGCCTTGCATTCCTCTCCTCATACTATGGAATCAAAACGCAGAGTAACATGAAGCACTGATAGTTCTACTCTATGACCTACCTAGGGACCCTTTCTCCATCCATTTGAACCACCTTTGACTGACAGACTAGAAGCCAATCCAAAGTTTCTGCTCCCAATGAGGTTCTAGAATTTCTCTTAATGGTAGCTGTGTTCCTAGAGATTAGCATGAAGCTAAAGATCATTTTCTTACCTCAAGTGCAGATCTTATTTAGTAGAAAACACACTACAAAATGTTCATATTGAAGATATTACACATAATGTACATATACACACATACTAACACACACAGAGTTTTTCTTCACATCACCACAAATGCCTTCCTCACCCGCATTATATATTAAGTACATGTTGCACATTGCAAGATACAGATCATATATCATAACATGCCCTCTCTTAGTCCCAACAGAGCATCATAATGTTTGGCAAAATAAATGGTTAAACATGGGAAATAAACGTAGGGGAAGCCAGACAGAGCTGTAAAAGCCCAAGCTTTGTTTGCTCTGCACCAAGGTGAAACAGATCTCCGTGTTTTGTCAATACAGAAACTGAAAGAAATTCAGATGCTATCTTTAATCAGTAAGTGTTCTTACTTGAGAGAGACAGAAACTGAGTGACTAATTTAAGAAGCCGAATTTATTGGCAGGATAGCCTTGCAAAAAATCCTCCGCATGGCTCCAGGGGCAGACTTGAAGAATATGTCGAAAACGGAGGGTAGGCACACGGCCGGGACAGTAGCTGTTCCAGTCTTCCTACCGCGGGAAGGATCTAGGCCGCCTTTATTCTGCTGCTGGTCCCTGGAAGCTTCAGCTGGTGCTTGGGCCACACCCACCATGAATCAGTCTATCTCCACAAGACACCGAGGGAGAACAAGTTTCTAACAGACAGCTCCAATGCCGAGCAGCAAACAGAAACCAAACAAAATAGAGAGAAAGGTCTACTCCAACTGTACAAAATCATATTTATAATTTCAGCTGAGGTGTATCCAATGCTAACCCCAACTTGGGAAGACTCTGCTCTTGAGGAGCGGATGAGAATAATTCAATTCAGTTAGTAATTATTGCTCTTAGTAAAGAGTTACTAGCATATGAAATACCTCATGCACATACATAGACCTTATCTTAGGATAAAATACAATATACAGAAAGTAAATTTAAACTCATCACGTTGACAAAATAGAAAGAGCTAGATTTCCGCTTGCTTCAATGAACACTATAATTTTACTTGAAACCTTGGTGTATTTTAAAATGACTAATCCCTCAATATCAAGTACTTTACTTCAGTTGTTCCCTTTTGACCCGGACGAGTTCATTGTTCTTTTTGTATTTGTTTCAGGTACTTCCTGTTTTATTACCTGGTTTCAGCCAGGCTGGGGTGGGTTATGCACTAATTATAAACAACTTCAAATCTTCGTGCTATTACATGACAAAAATTTAACCTTTCACCGGCAGATGTACAGATGTGGCAACTCCCAGGGCAGCTGGGCTGTGTTGGCTCAGAATTTGGGGCTGTGGCAGTCTCCCGGTAACTGCATGGCACCCTTCAATGCTCTGAGAACCATGTCAGGGAAAAGGGGCTCCCCAGACTACAGCTCCAGCAAGTAATGCTTCTGCCTGGAAGGAACACATAGGCCTGTGCTCGCGTCACTGGCCAGAGCAAGTCACCATCTGGTGCAAATTGAGGAGGGTATGGAAGTGACATCCTCCAATGCCAAGATATATAATATTGGGTCATCAGGATGATGCATTTTTGCATAGAAAAACGTAGGAAAATACGTCATGAGTTTCCCAATGACCTAGTAGAAGAGAAGTCAGCATTAAAGAATGCCTACCTCATCACCAAGCACTGAGTAGTTAATGCAGTGGCTTCCCTGAAAATTGCACAAAATGAAGATTTTTAAAATGGGACATCACTAAATTTGCCTGCATTGAAAATAGTTTCCAAAATATAGTTTATTTTAAAGTATTCTTTGATAGTCTTTGATCAGATCTATTAAAGAAAATGTAATGATCTTAAAAAAAAAAAGATTTTGCCAGAGGGTGCATGAGCTCACTCCACAATCCTTTCTCCTTTATGTCTCCCACCTTTCAGGATTTGGAGCATGCATGCACATGTGTCTGTTGTGTTTCTCAGACTACCAGGTCCAGGTCTGGGACTCAAACTAGTTGCTCAGTAGGCAATGTGGGATCCAGCTGTTTTAACCACCATGCCATGGAGTGGCCTGTGTGATGAATTTGAGAGAGAATTTCTGCTCTCTTACGATGATATTTCTGTACTGGTTACTTACACACTAATCAGAGCTGGGGTCTCCCTCCCCCTCTGAAACGATGCTATCTTGTGGTACTCTTCCATAACCGACAGCCATAGGAATCCTGCCATGCATGTTAAATGCCACAACCATCAAAGTAACCAAGACCAAAAAATAAAAAATTATGTATCTCTATGCGTCAGCTGTCGCTTAGTGCATTTAAGTGCTGGAGGCATAGGAGCATCACAAACCCATTGTTTTACTGTGTTCGGCGTACTAAGCAGTTTTCGTTCAGCAGTTCACCTCGTTTCAGTGTCATCTATCTTGTGGTGTTTCTCAGTAAGTATCTAATTTTGCACAAGGGTCTTAGGATGTGAGAGCTGCACTAGTATACAACTCTGATTCAGATCAAAAAGTCAGCTCTGTAGTTCCCATAGTGATACTACTCTAAGTCCAAGAGAAAAAAAATGTGCATGTGCATGCGTGCATGTGCACATGAGGTGCATATGTGCATGTGTGTGTGTGTGTGTGTGTTGCAGGAAATAAGCAATCACTTATGAGGAGTTCAGGAAAAGAAAACTAAAAATAGTATCCACTCTTGGTACAAAGGGAATTGGTTTGAATACCTGCTTTGTAGAACGATTTATTCTTTAATAAATAAAAAGGAAATACGCACGCTTACAATTAAATTGTCATGGAGTTTTCCTTTCAAGTTAAATATGTCATGACATACCTGAAAAACAAGCTCACTCTAATATATCTAAAATTGGTGAGCAAAACACCTCTTAAGACCCTTTTTAACTATTTTGACTCTGTATCTCACAGAAAATGAGAAAAATTTCTTCTCAAAACCCCAAAGGAAGGAGCCATAATGAATCTAGAGAGGAAGGCAGGTGGGCTGGCAATCGGGCAGCTGCCACGGGGAGTCTGCCCACCTCCAGCAGGTGGAGCTGTAATTTGCAAAGCGCAGAGCTGAGGGCGTGCGATGAGTTACAGGCCCCTGGGAAGTCCAGGAGCCTAATATGCTAGTCTGTTTGCTCTGAAATGATAAACGAGGGGAAAAGTGCCTCGCAAGGAGAACGCAGCAGGGAAACCTGTCCACAGTAATCTCACCTCCGAGGGTGTGAGGACGTGAGGCAGAGGAAAGGAGTGTGTGGAGGATTCTCTGAAAATGTGTATGCAGAAGGCAGTGAGTGTGTAGTAAGCCTAGGTCTGAGATGACGCTGCCTCCATGATCAAAAAAGAAAAGAATAAAAATAAAACACCAAAAAAAAGAAGGTAAGGGAGCTCTAACATGGAAGGAGGTCTTCCATGCAGCTGGCAGAAGTAAAAAGTAAATCATCTCTGTGGGATTATACACTTCATGAAAGCCTGAAATTTCTCACAAATCAAGTTCTAGTAAACATAAGCTCGTAGTGAGATCTTTTTCTTTTAAATGACACAAGATGACAAGAATACATGAGCAACAATAGTAGCATAAACACATAGAATTAGATTCTTAAACTTAGCAGATTTTCAGAACCATTAAATTTAGAAGACAAAATTAAGACCAGCAGTTGGCACAATGGCTATGTTGCTGGACTCCCGTATAGACAACCACGGTTCGAGTCCCAGACCCAGAGGCTTAAACTCATGCCGGATGCATGTACGTGCATGCCCAAGATCCCCAGAGGAGAATGGAGGAGAAGGGATTGTGGTGTGGCTATCCTCATGGGGGATGATTTCTCACTTTCTGTCTCCCTGTCTCTCTCTTGTCTTTCTGGCGAGCACACGTGCCCTATAGCAAAAATCTCTCCAAAAAAAAAAATTTAGAAAATGAACATGCCTATGATCTGAAACAAAATAGTAGAGGCAATGAGAAGTCATGGAAATTGAGAAGAAAAAGGTGGAAAAAGCAAATAGAAATTCTAGAAATAAAAAATATGGTATATGAAATTTAAAATTCAGTGGAGGGGAGAGCTCCTAGTTTCAGTTTCCTGTCTACCATGTAGGAGTCTGGAGGTTGTCACTCTTCCTAACAAGTTAAAGCTGGGCCAACCCCTGGTGCGGTGGTTAAGGTGGTTAGAACCCACATGGCCAACTGCACGATTCAAGTACTGGACCTGGTGGCTTATAAAACACTTCAGATATGTGTACCTGTGTACCCAAGTCCTGAAAGAAGTGAGAAGTGGAGGAGAAAGGATTTCAGCATGACTATTTCCCATGGGGGGGCTGACTGATCTCTTGATCTCTCTCTCTCGGTTTGGTTGAAGCTGCCTCAAGCATCCTCCATGAGCCACTGGCTAAGCAAGGCACATTCTAATTGAGAAGGAAAGGTAGTCAAAATAGTGAGCTGAACTTTGCAAGCATGTTTAATGCCTCTGCTTGGACCACATCTGCTCACAGCCCATTGGCCAAAGCCAGATGATTGACTGAGTCCATGCTAATTTGGCCGGACAGCAGATCACTGTTCCGGAGGTGGTCCTCGCGGTCACACAGCCAAGGGCGTGAATGCACTGCCCCATTACTGGACAGTGAGGAATAAGCACCAATACTTGCAGCAAGTCACAGGGAAAGCAAGTCACAGTTTAGATGAAGATATTTATTACACAGATATTGCCCCAAAACATAATGCTTATTTCACAAACCAATAAGAAAACAATATCATAAAAAAGGAACCAAAGAAAGAGGCAATTACAGATATAATTGGACAAAGTACATTTGAAAAAATGCTCAAACTTATTGTAGTCAGAGAAACCAAAGCAAGACAGTATGTCACACCTTCATATTTGCTGAACAGAAGACTCACAATACGAAGTGTCGATAAGAATGTAGAAAAATTGGAACTTTCCTGCACTGGGCATGGGAGTGGAAATTAGCATGTTCACAGTGGGAAACCATCAACATTATTTCACAGCCACAAGGTATTTACATTCTTGGGCTCAGCAGTTCCACTACAAAGGCTCTGGCCTGCATGTTCCAAAGGACACATTCATTGCAGCATCTTTGTAAAAACAGACAACGGGGAGCCACCCATGAGCCAATCAAGAGGTGAACAGATAAGCGGGAAGTGGTACAGTCCTAAAATATTTACAGTAGTAATAATGAAAAAACTACATTTCTACATACTCACATGAAGGAATGGCAAAAATAGATGTTGACTTGGAATTAAAAGCAACAGAGGAGTTCACAGAGCACGTAGCATTCTGTGAAGTTCGAATAAAAGTGCAGTCAAACAAGTATGCCAGTTAGGGGTTATTAAAATACTGTGCATTTATAAAGAATAGCAACAGAATTATAAGCACGAAATTCAGTGAAGGGTACACAGAGGTTTGGAACAACAATGCTGGGTTTTGTTGTTGTTTTTAATTGTTTTTAAGAGTGTTTGCATTCACTAGAGACAAAGAGATCAAGAAAGAGCAAAAGTACCCTTGAAGAGCTGTGGCCACACTGTAATTCCTTCTCCTCCATTTCTTCATTCTGTCAGGATTTGGGGTGTGTGTATACACACGTTTAAGACGCCAGAGCTGCTAAGATTCAAACCATAATTGGCCATGAGAGATTTAGCTGCTTTAACCACTAATCTACAGAACCAGCCCTACAATGCCATTTTATGTTTTAAAACTATTGTGAATGGAACCAGCAGTTGGCGTAATGGCTATGTCATTGGACTCCCATGTAGTCAACCATGGTTCAAGTCCTGGACTTAGTGGCTTAAATTCACGCCAGGAGCATGTGCGTGCATGCCCAAGATCCCAAGAGGAGAATGGAGGAGAAAGGATTGTGGCATGGCCATCCCTCCTAGGGGGTGATTTCTCGCTTTCTGTCTGTCTCTGTCTCTCTGGCAAGTGCACACACGCTATAGCAAAAACCTCTCAGAAAAAAACAAACTATTTTTTTTATTAGTGCTTCTTTTATTAGTCTTTGTACCTTATATATATATCATATAGAGTATATATTGGATTATCAGAAAAGTTATGACATGTTTTTCTATGCAAAAATGCATAATGACTTTTCCGGCGACCCAACATGTGAATCCGTAGATATGAGTTTTTTAGTTGAACGAAGTCAAGAACTCAATGATCAAAACAAGTAGCAGAATAATTCTTATTCCTTCTTGAACTTCTATTACCTCTTTACAAACTGGTATTTAGTCACCTGTGTGCTCCCAGTTTTTCCATCAATTCTGTAACTTTTCAATGTTTCTTCTTTAGGCATTTTCACTACAGCTTACTACTGCTACAGTGCAGACAGGCAGCATCAAGCCTGTATTCAGTTGGTGCTAATGCTGGCACCTTGAGCTACCTTTAGCCTTTATGTTAAATTTAGATAAGTACTAAGATCAGCTCAATAGAGAGACCCAAGGAAGGATTTTAAAAACAGCAGCACAGCTGGGGAACATCTTCTCCATGCCAGCCAGTGTTGGGTTATTGGGAAAGTCATGACGCATATTTGGAAAGAAAAACATATCACGACTTTCTTGGCAACCTAATAATTCATCCTGAAATAATACCGATAATGCCCAACAGTCTCATAGTTGTGGTTCTATCAGGAGCCTCATTTTGCAGAAGACAGACGTGAGATGCAGAGTCACTAATTTGCTCAACGCCATGTACCAGTGCGTGCAGATGATATGGCTTCACGCCCACTCTCCTGTACAAGGTGGAATGATAAGAGGTGGCCCCATAATGCAGTGGTCAAACGCTGCTCAAGAGATCTCACTTGGCTGACCAGAGTTTGAGTACCAATCCGCATGCATGGAGAAACACCCCAGGCTCGTGAGTGTGTTGAGAATCCTGATGGGATGAAGCACGGAAAGGAAAAGGACTGCAGTGAGACCAGGCCTCTTTGGGGGTTGCTTTCTAGCTCTCCCCCTCTCTGTCTTCCCTATGCATGCATGTGCCCTCTGGCTTCGCTGCCTCTCTCTGGTCTTCTCTCAGTCCTTCTTACTGTTTGCTTCTTGTGGCTCACTTCCTCCTCTTTTTTTTGCCCTCCAGAGATATCTTGGCTGCTTTCTATCCCCAAAACATCTCCCTTTCAAATTTTCCACACTTCTGTACAATTTAAATTGTTTCCTTCTATTGAAATGAGCGGCCGACCATAATGGAAGGGAGGGAAATGAAGTAGTCGGAATGACTGTAGTTGGAAGTGACACTCTCTCTACACAGCCGGCCTATTCGAACTACTCAATTTATCTAATGTGGTAACTATTTTCACCTTTAAGCTTAAGAAATGTGAACTTATAAATGCTACAAATTCCAGTTAAGTGCAGCCTAAACGAAGAGCCCCAGGCCTTGCCCTCCTTCTGAAAAACCATTTTTGACGTTCCTAGTTAGGGTACATCCCTCCCAAAGAATTTAAACCATGTCCTAGGAGAAGTCACTAAATACTATAGTTCTTACTAATAAGATAAGTCAAATGCCTCCTCCAAATGGAATTGCATCGTAAAAACTCATTTCACATTCCCAACTAGAGTATATTTTTTCCCACTGAAATCATGATTTCAGCGTCTGCCTTCCCCCACACTGAACTCTGCACCAGACCCTTCCCCGACTCTGACCACCACCTAGATGATGGTACACACAGGAGAGCTTGAGGTCACCTTGTGTGGAGTCAAGAAAGCTACAAGTCCTTGACCACTAAGCCTTATACCCTGTAGAGGCCTTCAGGAGAGGACACTAGGCATATGGTGTCTCAAGTCACTCACGTGCAACCTAGTCCAGGACATGGTCAGGTCCTAGACTCGCGGTCAAGCCCAAAACCATCATGCAAGTCTAGCCATGGAAAGTTTCCTTGCCTCATTCCCATCTACTCCATCAGTGGAGGTGATTTTGCCACCATCCAACACCACCTAGAGGACTCAACTGGGATGTCACAGATTGGGTGGGCAATGCAATTGGTATCTATCAGGTGGAGGCCAGTAGTACAGTCAGACACCCATCAATGGACAGGACGACCCCTGAAAAAAGATCTAACTCAAGAGGTTGATAGCGCCAGGGCTGAAAAGCCCAACATTACCTTTTGCTGCTCCTCCTTGCTAAGCTGAGGGGCTGCCTCCTGCATTGTCCTTCATAATATCTGTACCATCCCCTCTTCTGTCAGAAGAGCTCTTATTTTCTTACATATCACACATGCTTCCATGGATTCTGGATCTTATGACTTGCCTAAGTGAATTATACCAATTTCTTTTCTCCTAGGCTGATTTACAATAAGAGAAAGTAAAATTCTGTCAGATGATATGAGTGTAAATATTGAAAATTTTTTCAATATTTCTGAGAAAATTTCCCTCACTCTTTAAAAAAAACAATCACTGTTTCCTTTCTGACCTGCATATTTTATGTGGGATGTGATACCCAAGTTGGCACAAATGCCTTGCCACATAGTTAACTGTGATTCAAGTCCCAGACCTGGCAGCTTAAAACTCATTGTGTGTGCGTGCATGCCCAAAATCTCAAGAAGAGAATGGAGAAGGGATTGTGTCGTGGCCACCCCCACCTCTCGGGGTGATTTCTTGCTTTCTATCTCTCTTAGTAAGCACATATGCCCTATAGCAAAAATATCTCAAAAAAAAAAAAAAAAAAGAGAGAGAGAGAGACAGACAGAGAAATCTAGGGAAGTTGTTCTATCCCTGACTGTGAGGGATTTCTCCACAGTGTGGCAGATTATCTACCTTGTCCAATTTAAGGATCCCAACTCTATGAACGACATCAAGACTACAGAAATGGAATTCTTTCAAAAATGATAAAAATCAATAGAAATAGTTTCTGGACTTTTCCTGAGTTCTTTGTTCTACTCTCCCACATCTGTCCTCATTTGCTTAACTTTATTTATTTATTTAGAGAGGTTTTTGCTATAGGGCATGTGCACTCGCCAGAAAGACAGAGAGAGACAGAAAGCAAGAAATCACCCCCCAGGGGGAATGGCTACGCTGCAATCCCTTCTCCTCCATTCTCCTCTCAGGATTCTGGGCATGCACGCACATGTGCCCGGCATGAGTTCAACCCACTGGGTCCGGGAAACGAACTGCAGTTGACTACATGCAAGTCCAAAGACATAGCCATTATGCTAACTGCTGGTCCCCTTAACTTTATTCTTGACATGCATCAACTCATGCCTAGAATGACAGTGAAACTGTGCTACCAACTTCCTTCCAATTGGATAAATATCTAATTACCTCACTATCATCTCTTCCCATGGTCCTTCTGCAAATGCCAGATGAGCACAATAGTAAGATCACCAAAACCTCTGAGTTTCTCAGCAAAGAGTCAGTGTCAAATCACAAACACATGTCTCATTTCCATATATTGACACAGCAGAAATCCTGTCCAATGGAAGTCTTCGGTATTAAACTCACCGTTAAGTCCTTTCCGTTTTGATTTATCAGCAAATATCTATATTATGTATAAATAGGCAGTACTATTAAAATAAATTAAAACTGAGCTCCCAGAGGTGAAGCAGCAGTTGCACAAGGCTCTGTGAGGCTGGCCCCATGGGGGAAGGGCCCAGGTTTGTGACCAGAGGTTTTCCTGGTCACACACATTCCCTGGTCCAGGCTGGGTGAGGCTGGGTTTGGATCACAACATGAAGATCCTATTGGAGTATCTGTTTGTCTCTTTTTCTCTCTCTTCTGTGTCTCATGAAAGAAATAAAATGAAATAAACTCTTCAAAATCAACAAAAACTATTTACTATTAATAAAAAAAATGTTCTTTTTATTTTAGAGCAAGTTTTGTTTGAAAGAGAAGTCTAAAAGGAGAAAGTTGGTTATCACTGCTGTCTTTGTAACTCCCATGCTCTGCTGTCTCCAACACAATTTCATTACTCTATGAATTACAGGACAGGTTCTTGGCATTGTTTTCTGCATGAGCTGATAAACACCCATATTTTCATTTCTCAGCTCTTGGGGAAGATCATAACAGAGTTATCACTGAGTCTGACTGTCTGAACCTATCTCCTTAATCCCAGTTTACTGATATACCTAGGAGATCATTAAGGTTCCAGGAAGGGAAAATAAAAGTTGAGAAATCTCTCACTGTAATGAACTACTCTCTGAAGATATTAAGGCTGATTATGTCTCCTCCCACTAATTAATAATTAGACCTTTTCTTAAGTTCCTAAAGTTAGGTTATCTGGAAAAATTCGATGTTAATTTGATTCTGCTTTAAAAAGACATCATTACCCAAGCAAGCATATCGCTCTGATGAACGATTAGATCCATCTCATTGCAACTTCCATTCTCAAACATGCCGGAGCATGTTACTCCGTAGAATTTCCTTCAATGAACTCTGGACACACATCTTCTGAGCCTTCTTTGATAAGCAGGATAAATACCTGTAGTGCTAATGGGGCTATTATAGCAGTCATTTCAGGGAACGTGCAGAACAGCCTTACATTACTTGAGATGGTTTTCATCTTCAGCATCCCTAAGGATTTGTAGGAATGAATAAAAAGTGTTCTCTATTGCAACATGACTTTTAAAGGTACTGTGTCTATGCTAGTCATTTGTCATGCGTAGTATAGTTAGAACACTGGGGTAATTGATATTCCTATTTTTAATCCATGTTGAACTCACATTTTCAGGACTTTACAAATTTTTGCAAGCATGTTGATAGAATAGAACAACTATATCTAGAAGCAAACACTCAGGTGAAATAAGATTTTATAAAAGGTCATTAAATCTGTTTCAGATGGTTTCAATTCCAAATACTTGGATGATAAGTATAGGTGAATGTTACTTCTGATAGACATCCAGAGCTTCAGTCCACCTTTAAGAATACTGGGGCCTTATTTCTCATTGATGCTGGAATCTGGGAGAAAGGGCACAGGTCCTCCTGTTGATGCCCTTGTTGTGTTACGTCTTCAGTGGACAGGGACTTGAAAGGGGAATGGATGCTAACGGCAATCTTGTGACTTCACTCTGAACATTAAATAGTAGCTCAATAAATCTCCAAGGACTTGTAGGTGGAGACTGATGGATTCCGTTGAAAATAGTTTATTGAATCTGGGGCCAAACTAGAAAACCCTGCATAGTATTTTCTGTCCTAGACTGTCAACGGTTGAGTTACGGAAAAAACTGTCCACAGGATTCAAGTGCTCTTCTGCATTATTGAGAGGGCTATAATTTTCAGAACTAGATGGAAATGCTATTCTTTCTAGATGAATGTTCACATGAAGAGCCCAAAGCCTTACATTTAGACAGTCAGATAGAATCGCCAATATTAGGGGCTATTTATCACACTGTGTCAAGAAGCAAGGCTCAACAAGTACTAGTGCAGGCTCACTTTTGAGAGCTCAGAGGACCCCTAACCAGACGCCTCTGTAGAGTCAGAGCAGAGCAAGAACCAAGTGCACAGGCCCAAAGGGAGCTCATGGGAGGGGTGTGCTCTGTTTCAGGGGAAGAATGAGGAAGCTGGCGTGACTGGGAGAGAGAGGGCAGAGGGAGAATGGAGGAGGGGTTCATCGGTTGTAACAAAAGCCCACATTTTATTCTAGCAGAAGAGGAAGCAATCGGAGGATTTTGAGAAGAGTAAGATGATTTGACTTAAAATGTACAAGATACATCAAATGTTCAAAATAATCATCAATTATTAGTTAAAAGACCATAAGGTTTCTTCTTACTCAAGTGACTCATTTGGACAAAAATGAAATTTTGATAGTTGGAGAAGTATGGAAATTGAAGTGGAGAGAATAATTCATGTCACACACACACAAAACCTGCAGAAGCACAGCTACAAGAGAGGGCCTTAGGGACCCCCTGCTTTGGCTCCTTCCCATGAGATGAGCTCTTCATGCTTGGGGAGTGTCCTGTGATGTTTTTGAAAGCTTTAACATAGAACTGAATTTGCTTTTTGTTTATATATGTTTATGCCCAAAGGAACCTGGACATGAGGATCTAAAACTGTCCCTGGCTTTCACATTACTGAAATGCAGACAAAGTGAAGGTTAGGGATAAGCAATAATCCCCAAAAGAAAGAACCACGAACTGAAGCCAATTACTATCTCTGTGAAAAGCTCTAGCCTCCAATGTGAACTTCTCTTTTCCAGAAAAGAAAAAAGAAAGAAAGAAAACACACAACCCTACATAGATAAAATAAAATTTAGAATACAGTACAATTTTTTTCTTTTGTTTTAGGAGAGGTTTTTGCTATAGGGCATGTGCACGCACCAGAAAGACAGAGAGAGACAGAGAGACAGAAAGTGAGAAATCACCCCCCAGGGGTGATTTCTAACTACTGGTCCCTACAGTACAGTTTAAAAAAAATTTTTTTGAGACATTTTTGCCACAGACTGTGTGTGCTGGCTGGAGAAACAGAGACAGAAAGCAAGAAATCACCACCACCACCCCACCACCCCAGTGGGGAAGGGGCACGCCGCAGTCCCCTCTCCTCCACTCTCCTCTCAGGATCTTGGGCACTCATGCACATGCACCCAGCCTGAGGTTCAAGCTGTCGGTTAGGGGACTCATGGAATAACCATTACGCCATCTGGTCTCACCATACACATTTTTACTTATGTCTTTGTCCTAATCCTCTCTTCGAATGATGTCAGGCAGATAGTCTCAGACTCCCACCTGGAAAAGAGGATGATCATTCTCCACTGGTTCACTTCGGTGTTTGTGGAAACGAATGAACTCCTCTGGGTGAAGCGCTTTAAAGAGGAAGTGCACTGAATAAATACTGCAGACTAGCACGTGGCAGCACGTTTTAAACAATCACTGTAACACACACGAGAAAGCCGCACCAGGCACTTCACTGTCAATTACCTCCTCTTGTTGGACTTGCTCTGGATTTAAAGTAACAAGGTATGATTATTCAGTATAGGAATAAGGCACGAGGCACTTGCAATACCTGAGTCGTCGACTGTTTGAAAGGCTCACTCCTGTCACACAAACCAGGGAAAACGCTTACGCAGTGTTCTACCTCCAACGAGCCGGAGTGGTTTAGAAGCATTATTATCAATGAGATAAAAAAAAAAATAGTTAAGTTCCGTGTCAGAAAATAATAGACCTTTAAGGACATGTTTATCTTCATTCTTTGCTTTTTTATATCTTTTTGATAGTTTTCTGTTTCCACTACACTTGCGAATGAAGAAGCACTAACGGAAGAGTGGATTTCATGTACCAGGTAATGGGCTAGTTCACTTAAGAAATGGCCCTTTAAGAGAACACCTGGGTGCCTGCTTTAGGTATACTAGAAGCCTCCGTGAACTTGTCAAGAGAGCCCAGAAAGGGATGGCAGAGGGGAAGAAGAGTCAAGAACCCAAGAACGATGATGTCGGAAAGGCAGAAGCGAGGGCCACATGACAGTGACAGGAAGACAGGCCAGGCAACATGGCAGGAGGCTGAGGTTGGAATTCATATTTTTCCTTTAAAGATTTTACTATTATTTTTAATGTGCTATGGGGCACACAGGTTCATGAGAGAGAGAGAAGGAAAGTGAGAAAGCAAGCCTCCAGGTCTAGGATTCAAACTGCAGTTGCTTTTCCTTTCTTGGGAGTTGCTTCTGTGTTCTGGAGAGTGGGGTAGCGAGACCTCAGTCTGAGACCAGCCCCATTCTGTGTGGGCCTCGGTGATTGTCCCTCTAGGGCTGCTGGTGCCTTTTCCTTGTCCCCACCCACAGTGGGCCACAGGTTCCTGGAGCCCCCCCAGCCTCTGCTCAGAGCCCTCCCCCCATTTGTTGGTTCCTGCCTGTGTTGTCATGGAGACGACTAACTGTCACACACACCTGCCCTGACAAACCACTCCAGCTGGCGCTCCCAAGGGTCTGGTCAGGTCCTCAGGCTCCACCTGGTAAAAGAGGGGCCAGTGTCCCCCAAAGGTCACTAGGTGTGGTCAGCACTGCTGCACCTCAGCTCGCAGGGGGCAGGGAGCAGGTCCCCTTCTCTCAGACACCCACCCGAGGCTTCACTGTTCCCTGTCCTCACCCCACAGCCCCACAGAGCCGAGGCCTGTGACTCATCAGATATTCTCTCCGCCCCAGTCCTCTTTGGGGATCCAGCTTTTGAAATTCCGCCCAGCTCCTGCTGTAATGTTCCTTCCCTAAGGCGACTGATGCCAGCGCCCTGGACGCCCAGATTACTTAATAGTGCAAAATTCCGTCCCGCCACACTGTCTGTTCCCATTAAGTCTTTAGCCATCTGTACCGCGCATCCCAACGTGATGCTGGTGGGGCCTTCACCCAGCGCCGAGCCACCCGCTGTGCAGCCGCAGCCACCACCTCCCCATTCCACTGCGGGCTCTTCCCGCGGCCACTCTGCACCCTTACCCTAATCCCTGCCGGGGCTGCTCAGCACTGGAGGCCCTACCATCTACCCCGGATGCTCACCCAGGCCTTCAAGACTCCAAACACCTCCGCCTTCTAGGATCTCATTTCAGTCCTCCCTGTTTCCCGCAACCCACAACTTTCTCGCTCCAGCGGGATGGTTTTTCCCCGCATTGAAAGGCCTGACCTTAATACACTGCCCAGATAACCTGCCCCTATGGCCGGACCATGTCGTCTATGAAAGAATATTGGGGGCCAGCAGGTGGTAAGGTAAAGCACCGCACTGCCACATGGTGGCGCAATCTGAGCCCCCAACCCAGAGGCTCAAAAATCATGCTGAGCCCGTGCTCCTGTGCCCAAAATCCCAAGAAGATAAGGGGTCACAGTGTGGCCATCCCCCCCCCCGAATGACTTCCCACTTTCCCTCTCCCTGCAAGTGCACACCCCCTATGACACACCTAAAATCTTCAGTCCTCAGAACCAGCATGTAACGTAGCTTCTATGTCCATTTCATACATAAACATGAAGCCAAGAATGGAAACAATGTCACGTAGTTTATGAAACGAAGGGTCCCACAGCTCAAAATATTTGAGATTTCGCAAACCCCTGCAACTCCGTGAAGGTGTCTATTCTGAAGACAAAATCAGCCAATCAATAAATAAATCTTTTGTCATTGCTTATTCCTATTCTCTAGTGAACTCCTAAGGACTACTGAGATCTGGGCTGTGTCTTCACAAGTCCTCGCCATGTAATTAGTGTTAAATAATCATTTACTACACTCGACGAAACGCCAGGCTCCCGGCGACGCAGGACTCTGCTGTGACTAGAGCCGTCTCCACGACCAGCACGTCACACGCTTTAATGTGCCCTAGAGTAAGAAGGAGCTATGACAAGTTTAGCACGTGTGGGTCCCTGACCAGACAGGAGGAAGAAAGAGTTAGCTAAAGGCCTGTAGTTGGAGACGTACCACGGTGTCATCACTGATTCTCGGTGAACAAGAGCCACAGTTCATGTATTTTCATCAAAGCACCCGTCAACAGCAATAAATTAGAAAGTAATATCCCCACAGAAATGCCAATATTTCTGTTGTCGTTCCCGCTGTCACCAATACTCTAAAGAATGAGTCCACCTCAAGGAGCATGAATGAAGAACCTGCTTGTTGACACGGAATCCATTTGGGTGACTGAGTATTGATGCGGCTGATGTCTTTTTTCTTTTTTTCTTTTGGAAAGGTTTTTCCATGGGGTGCGTGCGCTCGCCAGAAAGAGAGATGGAAAGCGAGAAATCACCCCCCCCCCCGGGGAGGGGGGATGGTCACGCTGCAATCGCTTCTCCTCCATTCTCCTCTCAGGATCTTGGGCACGCACGCACACATGCCAATGTGAGTTTAAGCCACTGGGCCTGGGACTCAAACTGCAGTCCACTACATGGGAGTTCAGCAGCATAGCCATTAGCTAACTGCTGGTCCCCGGCTGATGTCTTTTGTACACGGGTCATGGGAGAACGTCTCACACAGAATTTCTTCTTACAGAACAGCCACGTTGTGTCTCTATATCACACCGAGCCAAATTAGCAGTCCTAAAACATCGTGAATCTCCAAAATAGACCAAAATCCCGGTAAATACCCAGCTATAAATTTCAGTTTTACCTCTAGAGTGGGTTGAGTGATTTCCACACCAGCCATCTGGAACTACAACTAGGCTTAAAGGTTTTTAAGCAAAAACACCACACTAGCTAAAATAATATTTCTAAGACTCATTTCCCATTTGTTTAGAAAACAAATGTACTCAGACTAAGAAGAAAGAGATGACTTGAGCCACCATTTAATCCCTAATGATTTCATTGTGTCACTCACTCTTGCTCAAGGCCAACTGGAGATACTGACTCTGCAGGGGAGTTCTTGCTGCTGGCTGTGGGAGTTGGGAAGTCAAGGTTCCAGCTATTCAGCTCCCCAGTTTGTGTTAAAAGCACAGTGTTTGGGCTAGTGTCTCATTTTGTGTTACAAGCCTATTTATTTCTTTTGAAGAGACCTCTTCTTGCTCTCAAAGGAAACCCTTTTGCTTAGTCAATTTTTTAATCGATGGACTTTTCAAATATCTACAATGTGGTGACCTTGCTCCTTACCAGAAAGTTCTACTGAGTCAATAACAATATTTTTACATTATAGAGAAATGAAAACGAATCACCACACTCGGATACACTTTCAAAGCAGTGAGGTAAAGCACCTTATCCATCAGTTTCAAAGCACTTGATATAGTGTTTGTAATTCAGCATACAATCATTAAAACAAAAAAAGATACACAAAATATGAACAAAACAACTCTAGGTTAAGGCATCTAAATGTGATATCACTAAAGATCAAATTATTTTGTTTTTTAAACCTAGAATTAATTTCAGATGTCTGAATTTCCAGACCAAGATTAACCAGGAAAGCAGATAACCATCTTGATCCAAAACATCTTGGAAAATTCAAGGCATACATGACAAATATTGCCAAGTGTTTGACTTGAGAACATAATAAATTCTCAAGATGTAAACACATTCATGTGAAACCTCCTTATTTGCATTTGTCTATTTTAAATAAGCCAGAGTCAACATGGAGACGTTCCTGATGGAGACCATTGGTGGTGACAGTGAGGCAAGCGTGTTCAGACTTCACTCCACGGAGACACTTCAGGGAGAGCACAGTCCCTCCGTCAGAGGAGCACAACCCCTGTGCATTTCTAACGTGCATGTAGTCTTTCTGCTACTTGGTTTTTGGAACTAGAGCATGTCACAAAACATGGTGGCATTTCCCCCCAGAAGCAAGCGTTCAAACATTTCTTCCTGACAGGTGTTGAAAGGAGCCACGCCTCCAACAGTAAACAGCAGTGACTCATTAGCATAATGGCAGAGAAAAACAAATCTGTGTGAATGGATTGCTCTCTTCCTGGGAGTGATGGTGATGAGTCATCTCTACTCCCATGCTCCACTCTCCTCATTTTGAGCACTTTTTTTTTTTATGAATAGTTTAATTTTATTATTATTATTTTTTAATTTGACCAGAGAGAGAGAAAGAAGGAAAGTGAAAAAAAAAATCAAGAGACATAAACCAGAACTGGAACCAGAAGTCTTCAGTTCTGACTCGGAAATTCGGCTTAGGAAATTCAACTACCCATACCAGCATTTCAAAGTCGAGTTCAGCCCTCATTAACTTTGAGCAGTCTGGTTTTTGAAATTAATACTTCTACAAAATATTAAAAACTAAAATTTCTGAAAGGAAGAAAATAAGACTTGGATGAGGTTATGGGTTAGATAACATTTTGTCCCCTGGAATTTCACATTTTGGAATTTGGTATTGGTGGGCAATGATTGAATGTCCCCTAAAATTTATGTGTTGAAGCTTAGGTTGTATTATAAAAGAGGTGAAAACGTGAATCCTTCATGGTGTCCCAGAGTGGGACCTTAGGGTACCATTGAGTTCTTCTGTGTAAAACGAGGAAATGGGGTGGGCAAGAGCCATGTGGGTCTGGATCACGCTCTGCTCCACTCGAAGTTCTGTTTTCCATCACATTGTGACACCTGTGGACTTCCCAGCCATTGGGGCTGCAAGTCAAAATAAAACACTATTCTCTTAAATATTCCCAGTTTCAGGTATTTCTGTTAGCAACACAATAAGACTCAAATGTCCAGTGATCCCTTTCCCTTTAAAAACACATTTTGATCTAAAACCAAAGATAAATTTTGGAATATCAAATCTTCCCTTCCTCTTAAATACATGGAAGGGAGGGATCAGCAGATAGCATAATTGTTACGTTCTTAGACTCCCACATGGCTGACCAAGTTCAAGTTCCAGACCTGGAGAGAGAGAGAGAGAGAGAGAGAGAGAGAGAGAATGAGTCTGTGTGTGTGTGTGTGTGTGTGTGTGTGTGTGTCCCCAAAATCCCAAGAGGAGAATGGAGAAGGGATTGTAGTATGGCCATCCCCAACCCCGGGGGGAAAGGGTGGTGGTGATTTCTTGCTTTCTGTCTCTCTTGGTCTCTCTGGCAAGTGCACATACCCTATAACAAAAATCTCTCTTAAAAAAAAATACGTGGACAAGATTCTCTTACTTTGTTGGAGTAGGCTGGGAAAATTGGTACTGTTAATTTATAAGGTTCTTACAGCAAAGAAAGGGAATGAAGAGAGTCAAGCTCTAAGGGAGTCTTGTCAGAGATGGAGAAGAACCTATTTTAACCAGTAACTTGCTCAGAGCCAGAGCAAATGCCTGTATTTGCAATCTGAAATTTCCTAGTTCAGGGCCAGGCAATGGTACAGCGGTAAAGGACCCACATGGGAGTGGTCCCGGGTGCCCACCACAGGGCTCCTTCAGTGTGTAGGCTGTCCATGCCTGTGATCTGGGCTGTCCGAGACTGGGCATGGATCAGGGCATGAAGACCCTATTAGAGATGCCCATCTCTCTGTCTGTGTCTCTCATGGAAGAAATAGATAACTTTTACATTCCTAACTTGTAGGTTGTTGAAGGGCAATGGCCATCTCTATCCTGTAAGACCCACATGGTAACTCTTGTTCCTATTCAGGAGCCCATGGTAGGAAGAGAGAGAAGAGAGGTAGGAAATAATATTTTCTGTGAATGAAACAAATTTGTTTTCATGTTTGGCTTGTTTTACCCAAAAAAGTTTGTGCCAGACCCAAATATGGGAGTAGAATGACAACTGAGGAAGTTGTTTCTTACGTCTAAGCAAAGAGAGATGGAATCTTGTGAACATTGTTGTAATGACAACAAAAAATTTAGAATATATCAACTTAGTTGATTAAAGCAACAGGGTTTGAGATAACTGCCTCCAATTTTGAAGAAAATTCTACTGTGAGTAAATGCTATCAAATGGCATCTTAGGCTTTAGAAAAATCTTTCATGAATAGAACAATCAATGCAACAAACATCATTGTTTTCTTACTTTGAGACACTGCCACAACCAACTTAACCTTCAACAGCCATTCCTGATCAGTCAGCAGCTATTAACATTGAGAAAAGACTCCCATTGGCAAAAAGATTATAATATACAAAAGCTCGGATGATCATTACAATTTTTTTTAGTAATAAAGTATTTAAAAATTTCCAGAGGGCACATGCACTCACTAGAAAGAGACAGAAACAGAGAAAGAAAGGGAGAGAGAGGGGGGAAAAATCACCCCCCAACGGTGCATGTTCACACCATAATCACTTCTCCATTTCTTCACCCTTTTAGGATTTTTTTTTTTTTTTTGGAGAGGTTTTCACTATAGGGCACGTGCGCTCACCAGACAGAGAGAGACATAGAGACAGAAAGCGAGAAATCACCCCCCAGGGGGGATGGTCACGCCGCAATCCCTTCTCCTCCATTCTCCTCTCAGGATCTTGGGCAAGCACGCACACACGCCCGGCGTGGGTTTTAAGCCACCGGGTCCAGGACGCGAACTGCAGTCGACTACATGGGAGTCCAGCGACATAGCCATTACATTAACTGCTGGTTCCCACCCTTTTAGGATTTTGAACACACATGCACATGTACCTGACATGATTGTTAAACCACCAGTGCTGGGATTTGAACTACAGTCAGCTATATGGAACCTGGTATCCTTAACTACTGGCTATAGGCCAGCCCATCTATAGAGTATTTTAATTAAGATTTGTACATGGTTTTTATAGACAAAGTCATTACACATTTAATAAGCTATAGTACACTGTAAGAAAAACATTTTTATGCATCAGGAAATACTTCTCTGACTCACTTTATTGTGATGTGTGGTTTATTGCAGTGGTCTGGACCCAAACCAGCAATATCTCTAGCATGTGCTGTTTCAGTAACTATTATCATGATGTCCAATACGATCCAAAGTCACTACAATGTATTCAAGATTTTAGGTGGCTTCGATGCATTATTCTTGGTAATCACTCATAAATGTCAAGTAATATCACTCTACAGATGAGGAACAAGTCTTGGAGCAGAAGGAATGTGTCCGAGTTTGCACAGCCATTTAATGAGAGTACCAGCATGACCTGTGCTCAAGAGTCCTCTCAAAAACCATACTCCTCCGCGTTCCTGCTTACATTCAACTCACCTGGCTCTAGAGATAGTTTTATATTTTTACCCCAAAGAAAGGAAATACCTACGCTCATATAAAAAATCATGCCTATGAGATAAGCCCATTTCATTAGCTGTTCAAGAATCCCCTACCTAAGGGCAGGTGGCAAAATGGCAAAGCTTATAGAAGAGCAAACCAAGAAAAAACACAAAACTAGTAGATTTCTCCTTGATACATTTTCCAAAAAATTTTACCAAATCTCTTTCTTTCATTTTCCATGATAGCAGAAATGACAGTGTTCTGCAAAATTGAAGAAATGTTAAATATTATTTTTACTATGTCTTGCATGTAGCTTATAGGTAGAATTCAGAATATGTTGTGTTTAGTCTGTATACTCTTTCTGGAAACTCAGGTCTTGGATGTGAGCAGCCTCAGACCCAGTCTCACTACAAATTTTCTTTGTGAATCATCAGTTTGTACTGATATTTTGATAATATTCTTAGAAAATAATTTTTCTATGATGCATGCCTGTTCCACTGTAGGAGAAAATTGCAGCTGTTGCAACTCAAAATAGTCCTCTGTTCTTGGTCACGCTGCTAACTGCACAAAGGATGCTAGCAGGTTAAGATAAAGTGCATTTTTAATGAATGTAGGATTTAAAATTCATTTGATCCTCAGATTTGTTGTGCTCAGCATTATGGTCTACACAAAGCAAAATTAATAGCTGACAAAATAGAGACATTTGAGCATACATGTTTCTATTCTTTGATGTATACAAAAAACTAGAAATGGAATTTCAATGAACACTTAGATACTCTCAGTTTAAAGTAAGCAAATATCACTGGTTTGATGATCATTTCAATACTCTAAGCAAGAAAATAAGAATAGAACAGGGTTTAAATTCATAATGTATTAATTCTAAAGAAAACATACAGTAGAATATAAAGAACATGAGCTCTGAAACATGGAACGATAAAAACTAAACCTGAAAATCTACTGGCCTGTGTCTAGAAGTTATTTAACTTTTCTAAGTCTTGGCTTCTAAGTCTTTCGCAGGGCCATCCCACAGGACGTACTCTGGATGAGCAAAGGAACACGTGTGATCCTTGCAGGCATCTCCTTTCCCAAGGAGAAGAAATAGGAGATACACACATGCACAGTTCCTGTGACCAGCTCACCCATGGGGTCAAGGTACACACCCTCCCAGAGGAGAGTGCAAGGCCAGGGAGAGAAGCCAGGAAATTCCATCATTAAAGAACTCTGTGCATGAAAGCAGATTTCCAGAGTAGGGAAGAAGTACTCCCCCACCCAACATTGACAAATTTACCAGCCCCTTTGGGGATACATTATAATTGATGAACAACAACAACAAAAAAATCCTTATTGAATTCCAGAATTTGCAAGATAGCTGAAATAAATTTATTCAGTATGGTAGATGACTGACATGGTGTTAGAATTTAATATACACAATCCTTGCGAACACGCACGCAAACAGGCACTAAGCCACATCCCCTATTTGCATTACCAGGGCTCTTCAAAATTCACGAAAAAAATTAAATTAAAGAAAGAGGGTATTTTGGTGCAAAGAAAATTTTAAATCCATGCATAGTTTTTTCATGAAATGCATTTCCCATGAACCTTTTGAAGAGCCTTTATACTTAACAGAAAATCTCAAGGCAATTTTTTTTTCATACTATCACACAACTAAAACACAACAGTAGCCAGAATTTAAGTAATAACCTGTGAGAACAAAGCCTGTGGTATGAACACATACATACAAGCTCATTGTCAGGGGATGGACCCCTGGACCCCTTTCCCTCTTGATGGAATAAACATCAGGTCACAGGCTTCTGATGCTCAGTCTCTAAAAACTCAGCTTCTACATCTCCAAACTGGCAGAAAGAACCATCTTTCACTGAGTTTTCCACCCAGGAAGTCATAAAGACTCTCCCTGCCCCCATAAATCAATCACTGGAACAGATTCTTCTGGAGATCATCCACTGCGCTAAACCAAGTGTGCCCACTGTGGCCAGTCTCAGTCACCTAAGCAGCAGCTCTTCCTTGTCTTGCTGGTCAACATCAGTTTGGACCTGTGCAGCTTTAATACTTGGAAGATTCAGCCCCGTTGCTAAAACTAGGACAGAGCAGCTGTTTGGTGCAAGGCCCTTTCAGAACAACTGGGGTGCAAGCAGTGCTTTCTCACTGCTAGGGAGGATGCTTCTATTTTATGCTCAGCAACAAGCGTTGCTGAGGTTGAGCCCCAGTGGTATAGGTCTCTACAGTGGGTTTTACTTATTCATTTGCATGGCTCCTTCTTCGGGAATAAGGGTGCCAACATTCCACTGTGTCAAAACACATTTCAGGGTAAGTACTTACAAAGCCTTCAGCCCTCCGACTCGATTCGGCCAGCAGCCATCATTCTTCTCTTTTTTTCAGCAGCCGTTATCTTCCTGCCAATCCAACCTTGCTGCTGTTGCATGACAGCTTCAGTGACAGCCAGGTTCTTGGTGGTCCAGAAACAGGCCAATAAAGGAAGCAAAGTTATCAAGTTATCTAGTAAGCAAAAGTACACTTCTGAGAGGTAGGAGCAGAGCCGAGTGCCAGAGAGAAAAGTGACCCAAGGGCCCAGGTAGTTGCTTTCCATGGGGTTTCTAATTCCTTAACTGTAGTCGTATTGGTTGGTCATTGGCTGGGCCCACTGATGGCTTCCATCCCATTGGCTGTATCAAATGTGGTTGCGCCCGTGGACTGACTTATCTCATTAGCTATATCAATCATAGCTGTGCGGGCTGATTTATCTTATTATCTCTATCAAATGTGGCTGGGCCCACTGGTTTATGTCATTGACTATCAGCTAGACATTCCTCACTAAAAATCTCCCACCTACATTAGGTGTGAGGAGGGAATTTTCCACCCTAATCCATTATTCCATCTAGCCATAGAGGTGGATGCTGAAGCCCCTTTACCAACTTCCATTGCTAGCTTCCACCTGCCTCACTGTAAGGTCTGAGATCAACTCAAAATGATAACGAAGTACCTCGGGTCTTGACCTCTTTCTGGCCAAAAGTCCTCTGTGCTCATAAAACAAACCTTAATGGCTTTCCATCCACTTCCAGCTCCCCATAGCAGTGAGGAGGGAGAAAGGGCATTGACCCCTCTCTATACTGATTTACTAAACATGTCAAGGTACGCTCTCCCTATATTAAAATGCTCTCCTTTTCCTCACCTCCTTTCTAAACATTGCGTCACGACAGCATAAACGCACATCTTGTCTAACCTAAATGACGTCCATGTCACTTTTCTCTGGTACCTTATCCTAATTTCTTATCGAAATATCACCTTTGCATTTATCCCATCATTTTTTCATCCAGTTTGGATAAAAGAATATTTTCTCTAAAATTAACCCTACCACTTAGATCCTATTCTTTTCCAACTGCTGAGAGAACTGGCTTCCCTCACTTGCACGTATTCCCACAAATACCGTTTCCTTGTCACATTTCTGACAGCGTTCTCACATTTACCCTCGTCTCCCCACGCTTCAATGTGATGTCAATCTCGCTCCTTAGTGCTCTTGTTTTCTCACCTTTCCATTTCATCTTCATTTATTTGCATTCTACTTTTCCTAAATGAAACTTCTCTCTCGAGGACTAAGAATGGACACCCCCATTTTTAATCTCATCAAATGTCATTTTCCCTGGTGTTTGTTCATCTCTTCTTCCTTATAATAACCAATCCTCCATCAGCTCTGTGGGCTTGAACTTTGCCATCTGATCTGACTTTTCTGTTCTCTTTTCACGAGACACCTCACCCACTTTTAGAGGTTGCATGGTGCCTGGCTCTCAGACTCATGACTTAAGCTCTGGTTTGTCTGCCAACGTGGAGTACCCAGCTCACAACTTGCAAGTTCCACCCTTTGAACTCGGCCTGTCTCCATTGAATTCCCCATTTGCTCCCCTTCCCCGCCCACACACCAAGCTCCCATTTCAAGATTTCAAATCAGAGCTTGGTCTTTGAGTCTCATCTTCTTTTCCTTCCTTATATCCAGTCATCAAACCTTGTAAACATATCCATCAAAATGTCCAAAATGTGCCCTTTCATTTTAATCCAAACACTCTCAAGTTCTTTTCTGAGTCATTGCAGTGACTTCTCAACTACTCGATCTAATTTCCGTATCTCTCTCATCTACCTCCTGAACACTGTGCTCAGTGAAGCCTCCTAACACATGACAGTGCTATTTTTGACACTTAGAACATCAAATCAAATTTCTTATCCTGGCTTTTGAGTTTATGAAAAGTCAGTTTAACTTGCTTCTCCAAACTTCTCTTATTTTGAACAATAAATTTTACCAGTTATGTGTTTTCCATCTCTCCCAATTTTGGCCTAATAGTCCCCACTTACCACCATTCTACAAAAGCATTCCATACTCACTCTTGTCTTCAGGATTTTTGTAATTTATTTTCTATACTAAAATTATATCAGTAATCCTACGCAAGACAAATTTCCTCTTTTTTTTTTCCTTTCATTTTTCAAATTTTACTAGAAGGTGTGTGTACTGAGTGAAAAGAGAGAAAAAGCGGGTTAGGTAACGGAAAAGCACTCCTCATGGGGCTTGGCCACACCACAATTTCTTCTCGTCTGTCTCTTCCTCCTCTCAGTATTTTGGGAATGCACACACATGAGCCCAGCATATTTTTCAAGCCACTGAATCCAGGACCCTAAGAGTGTAGTCAGCCATGTGAGATCCTGTCTTACACGCCATGCCATGGGCTGGCCCAAACCTCTCCTTCTTAAAACCACCTCTCCTCCATTGTTTTCCTCCCTTCCTGTTTGGCTTATAAATTGTTAACCATAGCATGCACTTCGGTACCCATGGCAGGGGTAGTAGCCTCTGAAAACACTAAAACTGTAAGTATTTCTTCTCAAAATGTTTAGCTCTCTGCCCACTTTATAGTCCCCCCCATTTACAATTTTATTTTAGTTATTCAAATTATGAAAGTCACCTTATTTAAGTGCTATTAGCATTCATTCATCTCCCTTTGGAACTTGCTTCTTTTTTTTTTTTTTTTAAGAATTATTTTTATCTAACTTTATTTACTAAAATTTGACCAGAGAGGGACAGAGTGAGAAAGTGAAAGAGAGGGAAAGTGAGAAAGCAAGCCTCCGGGTCCAGGACTCCAACCACGGTTGGCCATGTGGAGGCCCAGCGTCCTTAACCACCACGTCCCTGCCAGTCTCAGCACTGTGCTTCTAACAGCTGTCCTAACAACCACGGGGAAGACAGAAGGCCTGACAGAGAAGGAAACAGTCAACAGTAACACCTTCTTCAGTCGCCAACCTCAGAATCAATAGGGCTAATTTAAATACGTAGGACTTGGGTCCAGGTGGTGGCACAGCTGGGCTCACATGGAGAGGTCCCAGGTTCTCATCCCAGGGTCATCCTGAGCAGACTGGATGCACGAGGGTATGCCTGCGATCCAGGCAGCTGAGGAGGGTGGAAAGTGTTGCGGGGACTCTGGAGGGAGTACTTATCTCTTTCTGTTTCTGTCTCTATCTCTCTTTCTCTTTGAAAAATGAATAAACATTTCTTTTTACTTTTTAAATATAAATATATAGGACTATAAATTTGAGAGGCTGAAAGGCAAGCTTTTCAATAGAAATTGCTTGAGCATGTACGATGGGCAGCTATCCGCGACCTTTCATGAGAACGAATCCTTGATTTTGTGGAGCTGAAAGTCTAATGAGGGAATTTCTTTCTTTTGCAATGACACTCATCACTATCTAAAAGCTGAAATAAATCAAATGGAAGACAGCATGCCCTTTTAATTCAAACAAGAAGATTGTTTCGAAAGGCTCCACCAAGGATTATTTAATTATCTAAGGTAGTGTGTGTTTGTTTAACTTGCCATTTCTAAGCAAATAGAAAATCAGTGATTACAAACTTACATGATGTCCACTTAGTGGAAAGGAAAACAACGAAGATTATGTTGTCGCCCTATAGAGTATTAACCATTTTTAATAGCTAATCTGCAATCTTAACTCACTCTTCTTTAAATCCTGTAAATATCCTGTTCCTTTAATGCCCTTGTAGTAAGCTACTTTAATGAACAAACGTGTTTATTCTGTTTCTATGAGAGTGAGAACTAAAACCTGCCCTTTTGTTAAACACTGCAAAGATGAGGTTTAATGTTTTGTCCTTATGTGAAATAACACTGACACCAGTTTAGAAAAATGATCTGCCAACTAAATGAAGTATATACTTGCTCCTAAAAGATAGACTATAAACCCCTCCCAAAAGCATCTTATTAAGACCAATAGCTTGCTTATTGAAGGTACTGCAAGACTCTTGCTTCGCTATACTTCCCAGTAAAAAGCTAATTATATAAATACTATTAAATTCCTCCTCAATTTCTTCCACACAAACTTCCTAAAATCACCCAGCTCAGGAACTAAAACCGTAAAACTATTTTGACCTAATTTCCTGATTTTGAGACACTACTGTCGAATTCTTCCATGTATCTTTGAATAACCAGTGGGTAGATCTCAGCTTACTAGAACTCACTACAGTTAAACAATGTATCTTGTAAGTAGTGTCTCCGATGAGGGGACTTAAGGTAAGGTATTGACAGTTTTGGATTCTGAGTTCAAGTGGCTTACGGGATTTTCTAAGGTTTTCTAAGAGGAGGCTTACCGGGAAGGGACAAGTTTGAAATAGTTTGGGATTGGTAGATGTGATTGGTGGAAGGTCTTAAAGTGACTCTTCATTTAAAAATTGCTATTTGATAAGTGAGCTGTTAACCAGATGAGCAGATTGTTGTCTCATCAAAATGATAATAGATTAATTCTCTGAAGTGATCAGTTAAAGTATGTATTGTTTAAGTCTTAATCTCTCTTGAGAAAAGATTTCTTGGAATAAAGTCCTGTTGACCCAAGTCATCTAGGCTTCAAGGGTTAATAGCTATGTCTTCTTGATGTGGGTGGTCTCATTTCTCACTAAGACTCTGTCAAGCTGGTATTCTTCTTAACTGCAATAAACCTAATACGATTAGCTTTGCCAACCCAATGAATTATTCTTTTGCTCTTGGAGTAATTAACTGTCAATAAAAGTTATATTTTTAACATATAAAAAATATGTTGACACCTAGGTGAAGGCTCAGTTTAAACTGGTGTTCAACAATAATTGTAGAAAGCTATAAACACAATCTTTATTAAAAAGTGAGGGAGCTATGTATTAGTGGGTTTTGGGGAAAGTCAAGCATTTTTGCATAGAAAAACAGAAAAATATGCCATGACTTTCCCGGCAACCTAATATTTTACTTAGTTATCTAGAAATGTCACAATATTTTCCCCACAATTTTAACAACACATTTAAGCTCCTTCGTATTTTCTTTTTATAACCCAGTGGCTTGCAAAGAACATCTATGGAATCCCATGGATATACTCCAAGAAAAGTGTTCATTATCAAACAAATTTGATAACGGTCATTGTCTACATGATCCACTGTTTACAATAACACAGCACTAGAACTGAGAAGCGTTGTATGTAAAAACCAGTTCTGACTACACAGCATTTCCAAGACCTGTTTGACCGCAGACCTCTTTATTTTCATAACATTTAACAGCCTACAGAACTGGGTTCAATATAACATTTTGGGGGAAAATAAATGAGGCTCTTACACAGGATTTTATTTCTGCTTAATGTGAACACAGAGGTGTAGTTAGAGGCCAACACTGCACATAATATTTATTTAAATACTCAATGACAATTATAATTGTTTTAAAAAGCAATTGACCAGAACTAAGGATATCCTCTAACATATGTCACATAATAAATCCAAATATTTTATTTTTCATCATTTCATCACTATTGGTTTCCTTTTGTTCACTTTTTATAAGAATCTATTAAGTTCTACCTACATCTTGTATTTATGAGACTTAAGCGAGAACATTTTAGGATCATTTTGGAAAGTAAACAATTTCTCTGAAATAGTTACTGACTAGCTTTTTGATACTAATTGCTGTTGTTTGTCTGAGTTGAATTATATCTTGCTAAAACTCTAGAACTGAAAACCCTAAAAGGCACTTAAAAATAAAACTCATGGCATTTTATTATGTAGAGTGGCAGAATATGCCAACCCTACATATGCCACTTTGGCATAAGGACTATTTTGCGCTGAGGACAATTGAAAACAAGCGGATACCGGAAATGTTCTCTGTCCTCCTCCCATTTGCCTTGAGCATACATTTACAAAGGCGTCCCCCCTGTCTGTCTGCCAGGAAGCATGGGAGTTATACCAGGGACAACTTCAGACCCTTATCAACCTGGAGCTGCCACCAGAGGAAGCTACCCAACAAACGTGACAAGTTTTTACATTAGTTTTCCACACGTCTGCCCTCCTGCAGTTTGCTTCCCTACAGACTCAGTGTCCTTTTCTTTGGGTTTGTCAGTTCTTTAAATATTTGTTGGTTATTCGCCAAGATGCTTTATAAGCTCAAATGCCAACCAAACTTTCAGTTACTCATTCCTGGGTATGCCTGCCCACAGTGTAAATGTTAATAAGCTTCTGTTTGTTTTTTCTCTTATGAACCTGTCTTTTGTCAATCCAACTCACTAAGCTCCAGCCAAACAACCTACAAGAGCAAGAAGAAAAATAATTTTTTATTCCCCTTTAAATTCCAAGTCGTTGTCATGAAAATAACCAAGATGCACAAGAGGGCTTCAAAGAATTCATGGAATATGGAATTGAAGTTGAGTTCATTTTGATACAAAAAAAAAAAAAATCCATGGATAGTTTTTAAGGAGATTCTTCATATTACAGATTTTTGGTAAATTAATATCCACAGTTATTTGTAAAGATTCTCAATAATTTTAAAGTGTAATATAGCTCCTTTTTGTTATTCTATAGACTATCAAAACAAATAGGAATTTGTCAACCTTTTTAAAAAGTTTTTTCTGGGTGCTCCGGGAGCGGGAGCGGTGGCTGCCACATACACAGTTTCCATGGGGACTGAAGATGGCTCCATGAGGAGAGATTGTGGAGGTAAGTGGTTGTCCTCCATTGCTCTGGAAATCCTTTCCTTTCTGAATCCATGGTATTATGCTACCTATTTCCTGTTGGAACGCTTCATATTTCTGTATAAAGGTCTCCTGCTACCATATCCAACAGCCAGCTCAGTACTGGATGTGGGGAGGGTCCTCCTTTATCTTGGAACTGAAGTAATTCAACTTTTTTTTGGTATAAAGGGAAACCTCTGCTAATGAAAGATGCCACTTGCCATTAGTATGGCCTTGACTTTCCCACCTGCCATGTGGCCTATTACCTGCTGCTACAAACCTACGTGCTCCGCCTGGAAGCCACCATGAACAGCCTCTTGCTCTTCTGTGGCTCAGAGCTCCTGCTCGAGGTGCTCACTCCGGCCACTTTCTCCAGTGTGGACAGGATTTGAAGTGTGAACATTTCAGTCAGCCAGCCCATCAGACTGACACCACACATACCTCTGGTACTATAACCACAACAGTGAAAACTATCTGATCAAGATGTCCCGGAAAAGGCCGTGCAGCCTTTCCTCAGCACATTTCGGGTAACCAACCCAACCTAAGGCTGGGGGGCGCCATCTTCTAAACCAGGACCATCAGCCCAAGAGACTCATCTACATTCCAGTGCAGGAAGAAGCAAGGTATCCCCATCCTGGCCCTTCTCAGAACCAGTTCCCTGTTGACCTCCAGTTCTCCTCTTTGATCCTTATAGTCAGAGCATCTTGTGTGGCCCATCCAGGCTCCTTGGGCTCCCAGCAGGACGTAAGCTGTGCACTCCCACGTATGTGCTGTGCCTCATCTTCCCAGCCTGAGTACAGAGAGCTTCAGGGGGAGTGGCTCTCAGAAGGGTGCAAAACCCTCTCAATCCCTTTCCTCAGCGACTCAGCTTTCGAACTTTTTTAGTAGCTCATAGTGTTATTTTTCTACTCTCATCATGTAACAAATGCTATTTTATAATAAGTACATATTTTCTGTGGTAAAATTTTTTTTTCCAAATTCTGGAGATGCTGAGGCATTGATATCTTCACTGCATAATATTCTCTGCACAGTTTTACAAAACACTGTAAACAAAGCTTTGAATCCGAGAACACAACTGTCATTTCCTATAGCAAAGCGATTTTTGTTTTCTGAAATAAGTTTACAAGGATAACAGCAAATAATCTCTGTCGTTTTGAGTCTGAGAACTATTTTTTATGAGATTACATCCCTCCTTTTTAGAAAGAGTTAATACTCTCATGCTCTACAAGTACCAGGGATTTTACTCAAGAACTGGGTGAAAATAATCCACTGGAGGACTGGAGGAACTGAAATCTTTTTTTTTTTTTTTGGAGAGATTTTCACTGTAGGGCGCGTGCGCACGCATGCACACGCGCCCGGCGTGAGTTTTAAGCCACCGGGTCCGGGACACGAACCGTGGTCAACTACATGGGAGTCCAGCGACATAGCCATTACGCTAACTGCTGGTTCCCGAGGAACTGAAATCTTAACACCTACTAGAAGCAACTGCTCGACCTCAATGCCAGCGCCACACTGCATGGAAGGCGGGTTTTAGTTGAGCTTACCAGTGTCTCTGCAGAAGCCTCCTTATAAATGCCAGTAACATTGCCACCCTTTTCTCAAAAAGACCTGTGGCTCATCCGTCCAAGAAAGCTGTCATGCACAGCACGAACACAGCCATGGAAGCTTTTTTCCTTCCCAGATACGTACAAGAAACCACATGTAAAAAGAGAAAGAAAGAAAACAGACACATACAGAACTTGGTGTTTATTTTGTCTCCCCAACTTTGAATGCAAATGGGATATTACAAGGAAAAAAACTCAAAACTTTGAAACTGTTCTAGAGTTTTCCTTGGATCACACACGGGGATTGCAGAGTACAGATCTGAGTCCCATTTATCTCAGAGCCTGGAGACACCTGACTGTTCCCCATTGGTGGGCTTCATTTTGCCTTGGCCTTTCCCACTGGAATTAGTGTGGGCAGTGACTAACAGAGGAAGTGATTTCCCTGGAATTGGCCGAGGCTTTTCAAAAAGACACATAGACACTTCAGAGTTTATAAAGGCTGAAACAGTGGCTGCTTCCCCCCTGGCATCGCAGTAACTCATAATTAGTGAGTTCTCTTCCTGTTCTCCAGGAACAGACTCCTCTCCATCCGCCCGGTGAGCATCCCTCACGCTCCAAGCTCTGCTTCCTTATCTGTGAAGGGAGGAAAGCAAGGCCAGAAGGGCTGCACGGACTTCGTGGTTGCTTCGGAGGACACAAAATCACCTCAGTGCCTCCCTCTCTTCCTTCCTTCCTTCCTTCCTTCCTTCCTTCCTTCCTTCCTTCCTTCCTTTCTTTCTTTCTTTCTTTCTTTCTCTCTCTCTCTCTCTCTCTCTCTCTCTCTCTCTCTCTCTCTCTTTCTTTCTTTCTTTCTTTCTTTCTTTCTTTCTTTCTTTCTTTTTTTGAAGAGGTTTTTGCTATAGGGTGTGTGCACTCACCAGAAAGACAGAGAGAGACAGAGAGACAGAAAGCAAGAAATCACCCCCCAGGGGAGATGGCCATGCCACAGTCCCTTCTCCTCCATTCTCTCAGGATCTTGGGCATGCATGCACACGCGCCAGGCATGAGCATAAGCCACCGGGTCTGGAACTTGAACCATGGTTGACTACATGGGAATCCAGCAACTTAGCCATCATGCCAACTGCTGGTCCTAGTGCCTCTTTTAAAACAATGTTTTTAAAGCATTATAAGAACACTGCATCAAGTTAGAGCAAAGGCTTTCTAGAAGCTTATTTTACTCCTGGTAGATGCACATGAGAGGAGAGAGAGAGGAGAGGGAAGCAGCTGCCCTGGCAAGGTCTCCTCGGGGCGGGGTCCTCTTTCCCCCAGCTCCTCCGGGTCTTGGGCACTGGTGCAGGCACCTGGCGCATTTTCAAGGCAACTGAGGAATCAGAACCCACAGCCAGCCACGTGGCTTCCAGCGCCGCAGTTTAGTTTGCTACTGACTGCGCCACCAGGCTGGACAAGGGGAAAAGCTTTAAACATGTTACCCTGGGCCAGCCCTGCAGTTCAGTGGTCCAGCATTACACTTCAGGAGCCAGATTCCACATGCCACCACAATGCGAATCCTAACCCCAAAACACTCTTGGTGCACGCGCACATGTTGTGTGTATGTGTGTGCTTGTGCACCCCAAATCCTGTCAGGATAGAGAGTTAAGAGGACAAAGGATTACAGTGTGGTTACACTCCACTGGCGGGGGCTCTCTCTTTCTCATAGCATACATAGCCTCTGGCAATTAAAAAAAATGCAGGAGGGACGGGACTAGCAGTTAGCGTAATGGCTATGTCACTAGACTCCCATGTAGTCAACCACGGTTCGAGTCCCAGAGCTGGTGGCTTAAACTCATGCCAGGCGCATGTGTGTGCATGCCCAAGATCCCAAGAGAAAGGAGGAGAAGGGATTGTGGTGTGGCCATCCCCCCTGGGGGGTGATTTCTCACTTTCTGTCTCTATGTCTCTGTCTTTCTGGCGAGCGCACGCGCCCTATAGCAAAAACCTCTCCAAAAAAAATGCAGGAGGGAAAATATCAATGTGATACATAAATACGAAGTGACTAAAAGCATAATAGCTTGTAAGAGATGCAGGCAGTCTGTAAATCCAAATAGTGATATGGCAAAATATCTGCTTCTCTCTTGCCTCACTCTACACCCCAGTTTTATATACATTTTTAGAATAACGTGAGGTCGGTCTCAATGGCCATTTGCTATGAAACTGTAGCATCTCCTAATCCAGGACTTTCTGGGGCCAGCAATGTGGCAGTTATGTTGCTGGATTCCCACATGATCAACGACAGTTTGCGTCCCGGATGTGGTGGCTTGAAAATCACACTGGGCACATGTGCATGTGTGCCCAAGATCCCAGGAGGAGAATGGATGAGAAAGGATTGCAAGACAGCAGTCCCCCGTGGGGAGAGATTTCTCAGTTTCCCTCTCACTGTCTCTGTCTTTCTCTCTACCTCGTGAGTATATGTGCCCTAAGGGAAAAATCTTTAAAAATAGAAAAAAAACAAAAAACAAAAACCAAATTCAGGCCCTTCAAACATAGTTCTTCTTAAAATTAGCTCTAAGAGGGCACCTGCCTCACCTTCACTCAGTGTGAGATCACACTAACAAGATTATGTCTGAATCTTGGGTACAAGTCATTTAATTTGAAAGAATAAAGCAAGTAAAAACAGAACTGTTTTTGATTTTGATTTTTTTTTCTGAGAGTGTGTTCTCTTTTTTTTTTTTTTTTTGCTATAGGGTGCATGCGCTCGCCAGAAAGAGAGAGACAGAGAGACAGAAAGCAAGCAACCACCTCCCGGGAGCATAGCCATGCCACAATCCCTTCTCCTCCATTCTCCTCTTGGCATCTTGGGCACGCACACACACACGCCCGGCATGAGTTTAAGCCACTGGGTCTGGGACTCGAACCGTAGTTGACTATATGGGAGTCCAGCGATGCAGCCATCACACCAACTGCTGGTCCCAAGTTTGATTGGTCTTAACACTTGAATATTTCATAGCAAAATTTCACTTACATTGCATGGTTAGAGGTAAGATTTCCTAAATAAGAACACTTCACACACAGTTTTCAAGTAAGTCTTTATCTTTCTAATTTTAGTTAGAAATACTTCTAAAATTATTATATATGTATTATCTTACTAAGCAAATTAACCTACAACTTTTTCTGGTTGTTAAATTTGTAATTTAATGCAGCATTACAATACAGTCCTGGTAATAGATCATCTCTAGTCTTACTGATAGAAGCACGGTCATTACCCCTCAACTCGATTTGGGTCAAACTGGTCATTTCATTTATTGTGATGACATTAATAATGCTCTCTCGCTTTTGTCAGTCAGTCAGCTCACACTTAACTACCCGCACCGAACAGTCTCCTTTCCTTCCCTCTGAGTTGCCCTTTATCATCTGCAGCCCATCAAAGCTGTCATGGCATTACCTATAGTAAAGAGAGAAGAAAGGAAAAAGGAAACTAAGGATCGCCTCTATGAGTAAAGTGAAAAAGGCCATGAACTTACACCCAGGTATAAGTCTTTCCTCTCATGAAGGTATTTTCTTTTCGTTTTTTCTAAATTCAATCCAGGTTTTCATTGTGTTCATTAGTGGAGTGATATTCCAAATCACTGATTTACAGATGCATGAATTATGATTATATAAAGAACAGAATCTGATATACTAATTGCATTTTGTATGTTGCACATATATATAATGTGTGTGTGTATATATATATACATACGTGTGTGTGTGTGTATATATATACATACGTGTGTGTATATATATACATACGTGTATAGAGAAATTTTTGCTATAGAGCACATGTGCTCGCCAAAGAGACAGAGAGACCAAAAGTGAGAAATCATCCCCTGGGGGGATGGCCACATCCCAATCCCTTTTCCTCCATTCTCCTCTCAAGATTTTGGCATGCATGCTCACATGCCCAGCCTGAGTTTTAAGACATTAGGTCTGGAACCTGAACCACGGTTGACTATGTGGGAGTCCAGTGACATAACCATTACACAATCTGCTGATCCCACATGCGTATTCTTATGACAGATTAAATCTCTCTTTTAAAAACATTGACAGATCAGCTATCTCTTATTAGAGAAAACTGTTCTACCTGGCATATACCATAAATATTTATCAGCTGAAAACATGCTATGCTAATATTTCATAAAAATATACAGATATAGGTGGGTTTTAACTAAGATGTAATCATGAGAATTGATTATTATTATCATTACATTCATATTAAGTATGTATAATTCATACTCAGGGTTTTCTCTAATTTTTTCTTCTCAAAGATTAGAGATATCTTTTCTTCTGTCACTTACTTTTTTGAATTCTAAGCAACCTCTTCATCCTAATCTTTCCATATCCAAAGTCCCTTTCTCAAATGATCCTTGCAATTAAAAATTAAAAAAAAACAAAAACTGAGAACCTTCAAATGGGACCCCTGCTCTAAAGTCAGCGACAGACATTCCATGTGGTGACTCAGGGGCTGAACAACCCCTCCCTGTGCCCGAGTCCTGATCCCCACATACCCGGCGCTGGCCATCAGAACACTTCAGTGTAGGAGGTGGTGTTATGAAGGCATCGCATGGAGCACAGATAGTTGCCACCTGATGGCCATGACTGCTCAGCACGACCTTGCCACCTCCAGCCACACAGCTTCATTTGGGAACCAAGTGCAGACCGTGCTGCTCCTGGGACACTCGCTTGTTCAGTGAATTCGCAGAGTTTCTTGGAGGAAATCACGATCAGAATCAATTCATAATGAACTCGAGAAAATTCAAGGCTTCGAGATCCCTGTGTTACATCAGAACCAAAGATCGACTCCCCCCCGAAGTTGCCCTGTATTTGTTCAATTAGGCGAGCGCCACTGTACATAGTAAAAAAATAAGTCTAATCAGAAATGCTCCTCAGGGTTAGGAGAACCGAGAATGCCTTTCTCCATATGCAGAAGCATAGACCCACTTGCTTTTTTTCTGATCTCTTACCAGAGAAAACTGGCTTACTGGCATATAGAACATGCCTACAAATAATATCAAATGAATCATTTTTTTGAGATTTCTTTTCATAGGGCATGTGCACTTGCGAGAGAGAGACAGAGAGAGAAAACAAGAGATTGGCCCCTGGGAGGATGGCTATGCTGCAATCCCTTCTCCTCCATTCTCCTCTTGGTATTTTGGGCATGCACACATGTGTGCCCAGCATGTTTCAAGACTCCAGGTCCAGGACTCGAACCATGATCCACAATGTGGGAGTACAATGTCTTACTCACTATGCCACCTGCTGACCACTCGATTGAAGTTTGAAGATTGTTTCCAACTAGGCAGTGCCAGAGTGACCAACAGCCAGAGACTGAGCCTTCAATGCTACCATCTCAAAGGTCCGGCCCAGGTGCTCAGCGTGGCCATGCTGGCGCCTGGTCCCTCTATCAAATAAGCACCCCAGCAGCAGAGCGAGCCCATTTACAGCTTCTCTCTGTCAACTCCTTAATAGCCATTTAAAAAGTCTGAAATGTATTCTTTCTATATTCTGGTGGGTTAGGATGCTAGGGAAGAACTTGTCACGCTTAAGCAAGTGAAACTTCCGCGCTTGGTTTCTTCGGCTCCGCTGCCATTCTGAGGGGTGAAATGAAGGGAAACTGGGGGAAGGGGAGTTCTGAGCTCAGTCCCTCCTTCCCAAAGGTATGCAAATAGTTTACCAGGGTACACATTCAAACAACATCTATGGAGCCCACCCTGCTGTTACTCATTATCCCTTAAACAGCCTTCCCCTGCTTCGCCCAGTCGCCCTCAGTCCACATGGTGTGAAGTGAGCCTGTCTCCCCCAGCACATGTTCCTGCATCCTTTAAAAGAGTTTTTGGGGACCAGCAGATGGTGTTGTAATAGTCACATCCCTGAACTCCCTCATAGTCAACCACAGTTCAAGTTCTGGGCCTAGTGGCTTAAAACTCACTTTGGGCATATGTGCATGCATGTCCAAGATCCTAGAAGGAGAATAAAAGAGAAGGGATTGCGGCATAGCAGTCCCCCCAGGGCGTGATTTCTTGCTTTCTGTTGCTCGGTCTCTCTGGTGAACACATGTGCCCTGTAGCAAAAAATCTCTCTCTAAAAAACAAAACAAAACAAACAAAAAAATCGGTTGTATGTGTTCCCAAACCTATTTACACCAGTTACCAGAATTAAGCATTATTAAGAAAAAAGATAATAAAAAAAGCTCTTGACTGCTAGAACTTGCTCCCTATTCTTTTGCTCTCTGCACTTCAGACAAGAGGAAGAACATAGAAAATGAAATCTATCTTCTTTTCATTTAACCGACAGATCCTGTTCTTCCTTGGACTCCAGCTTCGATGTTATCTCTTAACCTTTACACTGTAAAAAGCATAATTTTAAAGTATATTTAGCAGACCAGCCCGATGGCCTAGTGGTTAAGGGAGCTGGTTCCCACATAACCAATCGTGATCAAATTCTGATTCTGCTGGGTACATGTCCATGCATGCCGAGAACCCCGACAGGCTGGGGAAATGGAGAAGAGATTGCAATGTGACCACAGCCCGCTGGTGGTACTTTCACCTTTCCCCTCTCTCCTTGCCAAGTACTTATGCCCTCTGGCAAGTAAAACATGTATTCTATTTTATTATTCAAGTAATACATTTGTACTGAAGAAAGATTTAAAATGTCAGCAAACCAAAAGAAATGTAAAGTCACCTTGAATTCCACCCCTTAAAGTTATTTCCTTTTAACACTTTGGAGACTATTCCTCCAGCCATTGTGTGTGTATTACATATATGTACATGTAATAGTATCTTTTGCAGAAAAGTATATACATCTATATGATATACACATTATATACCTACCACTTTCTTATTATATATTATGTATCTACCAATACATTTATCATATATTATGTATTAACCCTCTTAATCCCAGCTCTGCCACTACTAGCCAAGTGTCCTTACCTAGCTGCCATTTTATTCTATCTCTACAAGAGGCAGTAAAAGAGCCCGTGTCTCCAAGTACTGTCATAAGGCTTAAATTAAGTGATGCATGCGGAGCACTAAGACAATCCTCAATACATGCTAGTTATCATTATACTACAATGTATTAAACACCTCCTTATTACTCACCATACAAACAATAGCTCATCGATCCTTCCATTATGCAGATGAGACCCTGACAGCCCAGAGAGGATAATCTCCTTGACAACTTGACAGTGTTACTGGCAGAACCAGGGTGCCAAGACTTTTCCCAGCACTGCCTCTTCCTACCCCCAACGGGACAGCTCAAACAAGAACCAACTTGAGACAGCTTGCTAAGTGCAAAGCCCTGGGCTGAGAACGGCGCTACCATTGACTCACGCGATCCTGACAGCCTTACACAGGCAATTACTGCGAGCGTTCTATCTTATCCACAAAGACAGGATAAGCCACAGGTCGGACATTAAACGTGCCCAGGTTGTGACGTCTCACAAACCATAGAGCCACGTTTAAATTCAGGTATTTCTGACCCCAAAGGTTTTGCCCTGGAACACTGTCTATGCCTTATTATGTGGCAATGTGATAGGAACTTCCAAAAGTCAGTAAGGTGACAAAGATCATTAAGATAGTGTATTTTCCTAATGGTCTAATTTATTGTTTAAAAAGCAACAACAATGAACCTTAAGTACCACAAAGAATCCAGTGGCCTACCATTCCAGGATATGACTCAGTTCACCAAAGTACTTGTATTTCTGGTCTCTGACTCAATTTCTCAGGGATACCTGAAGTGTGAAAACCCCCTCTGTGCCCGTATTTCATTCAATATGCCTTTGATTTCCTTCTAAAAGCATCATTTGCTTTCAGCTAGATTTTGAAAAATGCTACAGTGGACCAGCAGGTGGTGTGATGGTTAAGGCATTGGACTCCCACATAGCTGACCATAGTTCAAGTCACAGACACAGTGGCTTGAAACTTATGCTGGGCGTGTGTGCATGCGTGCCCAAAATCCCAAAAGAAGAAGCCATCTCCCCTGGGGAGGGGGGCAGTTTGGGGTGACTTCTCACTTTCCTTCTCTGTCTCTTTTTGTCTCCAGCAAGTACACACACCCTATAGCAAAAACGTGAAAAAAAGAAAAATGCCACAGTAACAGGAGTAGAATTCTTGAGCTCTCCATTTCTCCAATGGCCAGGGAGGAATTAGGGCATTTTGTCAGGCTAAGCTTGCTGGGCCTTCCTGAAGCTGGGGGATACATTTTCGGTCATGCAGGAGACAGCAGGCATGCTGGAAAATGTTGAATAGATTTGCTTATGAGCTAGGACAGAAGGTCATATTTCCCCTTTTGAATAGGAAAAAATCCCAGGCAATCTTTTGTGTTGAAATATGAAATTATTCTATCCTTTCAATCCTTTGCTGCTTTCAGATATTGCTCACTTGCATTGCACATGAGTCATGCCCACAGCAATCTAAGGCTTGTCTTGCTTCATTCTCACCCCATGCTTTCTCACCAGTTCAATTGATGAAAACTTCAAGTCAAAGTACGATTTATGTTTCTACTGATTCTTGTGTCCTGACAAAAGCCTTCAAGTGAATGTTGGGGAATAACAGCGCATTTCTTCTCCTGTAAACATGGAAAGTCCAAGGTCTGTCTAGATATTGAGGAGGGAAAATGACCACTTAAACGCAGAATTCTATGTGCTCATTTTAGAGACTGCTTACTAACATTTGGAGACTATTTTATCTTTACAAACTGACGGGTGTTTCCCTTCTGTAGTTGAATATGAGTTTTTGTTCAAGTGAGTTTCTTAAAGAACATGCAAATAATCTACAGAACACTTTGGGAAATCTGATAGTTAATTTTCTGTCAATTTGACTTACTAAGGGATGTCCAAATAGTGGTCAAACATCATTTCTGGAGGCGGCTATGAGGGTCTTTCCAAAAGCGATTAGACCGGGTAAAGATCACCTTCGTTGATGTGGGCAGACATCATTCAAGCCATTGAGTCCTGCGCAGACACAAACGCGGAGGATGAATTTGCTCTCCCTGTGTGATTTGGAACGTCCTTTGGGTGTCAGTGCTCTTGGCTCTCAGGCCTTCATTAGGGACCACTGGCTCTCCTGGATCTCCTGGAATGACACCATCAACTTTCCTGGGCCACCAGCTTGCAGTGGACAGATATGAGACCACTGTCTCCATAATGTTGTGCCTCAGTCTCTCCCAATACTCTCTCTCTCTCTCTCTCTCTATATCCTATTAGCTCAATTGCTCTGAAGAACTCTGACTAATGCAGATAAATAATGATAAATCCCAGGTAATAAGAACTGGTGGGACCAGCAGATGACTTTGTGGTTAAGGCACTGGGCTACCACATGACTGACTATGGTATAAGTCCCTGACCTGGTGGCTTGAAAATCACACGGAGTGCTTGTGTGTGTGTGTGTGTCCTAAATCCCAGTGGGAGAATGCAGAATGGAGTGTGGCGTGGCCGCCCCCCTGCAACTCCCTCCTCCCCCGGGGTGATTTCTCAATTTCCTTCTCACTGTCTGTCTCCAGCAAGTGCATACACCCTATGGCAAAAGGAAAACAAAACAAAACAAAACAAAACAAAACAAAAGAATTTGTAAAATAAACTAAATATTTGCCAGCCTGCACATTGATCCAGCCATGAACTCTAGAATCAATGAACATAAACTCTGAGGGTTAAGAGGATGGGAGTGTGCTAGAGCAGGTCAGGAAGGCAACTCAGACGGACCAGAAGGAGGTCAGGATATTTCTTCAAACTCTGAAAACTAAAGAAAAGCAACCCAATGTGGGAATACAGGAATGTAATTAAAACAACATATGCAAATATATGTACGTACAGGACTGAACATAGATGCCAAATAAAAGTTCATGTGCAACGTTAACTTTCCCCTTACCTTTATCCTTTGGAGATGTCACAGAATTCTTTCATCTCCAATGAAAGTTGTAGATCTTCTTCCCAAGACATACCCAGGAGTATTTGCATCTCAGAACTTCACCATTGAAAGGCAGGGCATGTGGAGGTCTTAAATCCCATACAAGTAGCAGTGATAAGAACTTCCAGAGTTTGCAGGGAGGAGGAGGAAAATCACTTCCTTCAGGAAGCCTTTCCCTGACAAACTGCTATTCTTTCGATAACCCTATCGTGGGAATTAATATTTTCACCCCATCTTTGAGCTGTCCCCATAATCTGTAAACATTCAGAAATACTAGAATGTGCTAACAACCCAGCTGTAGCAAGTCATAGACTATCCTCTGGGATTCAATTAAATTCAATAAATATTCTATTATGTACATCCCTAATAAAGTTGTAAGGGTTTTCTCAAAAATTCTAGCACAATGAGTTTAAGATTCTGAGAATATGTTGTCTTTACTTTTAGATATATTTATATTTATGTCTTTCTGGTATTATTTTATTATGTGTTTTATGTCATTTGTTTAAGCCTTAAGATAATCAAAGGTCGTATCTACTTGATAGCTCTCTTATCATTAGATCTAATATAGCACGTGAGTTTAAAAACAACTAAAATCAAGAAACATAAGGAACAACACTGTTCTTTTCGCTGTCTATTCACTAGTGGTTACAGGAAGTTAACTGGGAGTTCTTCACATTTCAAAATACTTAAAACTGTCAGTGAAATAAAACAATCTCAGCAGGCTTCTTTGGCATTTTCCATCATGATTACATGAAGACAGATTTTGAACAAAACTGTTTAAGGCTTTGGATGGGACCTAGGAGCCAGCTGAGTAGAGACAGCTGCAGGGTACCTTACAATTTCAGGACGTTAGAAAATTGTTTCCCCACCTAGTTGCTAACCATCCTCGAGCTGAGTCTAGCCTAAATGACTATGCAGTGCTAAGGAGATCATCCATTCTTTCACCTGTAAAATGAGAACGTTTTGAAGGAAGTCTTCATTCCTCCCTGTCTCTACACAGTTACTCTGTAAGTAGCTCAGTAAGGAGTCACCAGTTGGAGGAAGTAGCTGTGCGTGGTTGCTACCCTGGAGCATGTGCCTTCTAGTTGATTATGCCAATGATGGACTGGTAAATTCTCCAGGAGAGGAGAAAAGGCCTTGATTTGTAGCATTTGCCAATTACCGTGGTGTAAATGTTCATACCTTTGCTACTTTTTTAAAAGGTTATTTATTTATTTCTTTAGAGAGAGAGAGAGCACTTCCGACAAGGTCTTGACACCACGACCCGCCCCTAGCCTCAGCCAGCCCCCAGGCAAGAGGATACACATGCCCAGTGCACTCAGGGAAGCTTCTAATAAGGACTCGGAAACTTCCCAAGTGGGTTGGCCCGGAAGAACCTTACATTCTACTGCTGTGCCACTGTCTAGCCCCACCTTTGCCAATTCCAAGATGCCCATTTGACGTCACTGAACACAAAGTTCTGGGAATATGTGCATACTCACCTCCCAGGAATATCAGCAGCCGGAGCACACTTCTGACTCTGTCCTCCAGATCTAAGGCTTGTTCTCCAGCTACAGATGAAAAACATCCTTTACCACTTTAAAATGATGCTTTAATAACAAACCAAACCAAAACTGTGCTGAGGAACATTTTCCTATTTGGATGAAAAGATACACAGTAACCATTTGTTTTGGCCTTGGGGAAATAAAAGTGCAAACTAATATCCTTAAATGAAATGCACAAAACACATCTCAGTTTCACTTCCTACTAAAGTAGGTTGCAAGTTTGCAAATTCTCATTCAACACAGGAGCCCCAGTGAGTCCTTTTACACAGATAGGCTGGAAATATTTCTCTTAACATCACGTTATATTTACAAAGTAAAGTTGGTGAACAAGAAAGTTGGAAAAGTTTCAAATGAATAATTCAACTGAACACAGGCAGAAATCTACAGAAGACAGATCTTTCCCTGAAGGCATTCATTCAAAAATACTTTCTGTATTCAAAGATCTTACCAGACCTTCACCATTTATAGTATCAGCCATATTTAAAGCAGAGAGGGACTGTGAGAAGAACAGACACATCTGTTACTCTGGGTCACCCAGCCTTCCAAAAAGGCTTACCGGTAGCTAGTCAATTTCCTAAAGGTACATGGGTAGTTAATTTCCTAAAGATATCCAGGTAGCAGGGGTTGAGAATAGATAAGAACCTAACAGGGAAAGAAGAAAAACCAACCCCAGAATTTGTTAATCAAGCAAGCAAATGTTCCAGACAGCTGGACCTCAAAACCCTAAGAATATATTGGGTCATTGGGAAAGTCATGAGGCATTTTTGCATAGAAAAACTCGTCATGATTTTCCCAGTGACTCCTTAGAATATAGAGAACCTATCTCAGAATTCTCTGCCCTGGGGCTGGAATGGGAAACATTCGTTCACCACCTTTTCTACCACATTGGTAAAAAGCTGCCCCGTGGGATTTTGTTTTTAATTTATCACTCTATTAAAATAAACTTTACATGCAGTATCCTGTAAAGATTTAAGGTGTATAATTTATATATGTATGTTATATATGAAATATAATTTACATGCACTATTTTTTTGAGAGATTTTTGCTATAGGGCACATGCACTCGTCAGACAGAGACATAGAGACAGAAAATGAGAAGTCACCCCCCAGGGGGGATGGTCACGCCGCAATCCCTTCTCCTCCATTCTCCTCTCGGGATCTTGGGCACACACACACACGTGCCCGGTGTGAGTTTTAAACCACCAGGTCCGGGACGCGAACTGCAGTCGACTACATGGGAGTCCAGCGACATAGCCATTACACTAACTGCTGGTTCCCGAATTTACATGCACTATTATGCACAGATTATAAGTACATAACTGATATATACATACATATACATATATATGTACCATAAAATGATCACCACAAACAGTATTACAAACATTTTTTAAAGTTTATTTTATTTACTCAGGATTGAGAGGAAGAAACAGAAAAAGACAAAGGACCCAGAAACAAATACCTTCAATAAAATCTCACACTGTGTTCTTCCTTTCAACCTTTCTAGCCAGCCAGGATCATGGAACATGTGCATTTGCCTGGCATGTACAGGTTGAGTGGGGACCAGAACCCTGGTCTTCCAGGTGGCTCTAGCACTGTGCAGCTGTGTGATACTGCTGCACCGTCAGGACTGTGCCACCAAAATGTTCATCACTGGGAAGTTTTCTCATGCCTCTGCAGTCTATCCTCCCTACCCACATCACCGGGCAACTCCTGACCAACTTTAGATCAATGAGATTTACATCCGTGTTTGCTTCCATGGAGGATTGTTCAAAAACGTGTGTAAGTTGCCTGGAACTTAGAGGCAAAACAGTCATTGAAATATGCCATCTTTGAAGTTTTTCTATTCAGTCCTCACTTTGAGCAAGTAACTAAGTTTCTCTATAGATGTGCGCTAGCAAATAATCAACAATACACTCCAGGTGATACAACCTATGTGTTGTAACGTCTTGTCTTTTCTCATCTGATAGAGTTTTGTTGGACCTCAGAACAGTAGAAAAACAGATAAAATACATGACTTTTACCTTAAAGACTGATATTTCAAAGGCAGTTTTACACGCCACTGTTCAAGTTTATTTCACCCTTTGTTTTACTTGTACTTCTGAGGCAGTTTCACTAAGTCAATCAACATTAAAAAATAAATATAGTCAGTTGATTAAAGTTCATTTTAGATATTTTTAAAAGCAATTTTAAGTGAATATAGTTACTCTTAAAAAATACTTCTTCTGAGATATCAACACAAAACCCAACATAAACCAAGTACTTGAATATTTTTAAGAATAGCTGTTTAAAGGGAGGCTATTTTTCTGACGTAGTAATGAGACTGATGATCTCACTGAGTTCTTTTTTTTTTTGTTCTCATTGAGTTTTTAACAGTAAAATTAAAAGGTAGCATGGAAAAGCTATTCTCTGTTAGGCTTACGATTTTAATTGAGAATGAGGCCATACTCATCATTTTTGTTCATAGGGCATTGTGAGTTAGTGAAGTGTGCATTAACTAATTGGGTTCTTTCCATATTTTACCTGTTTTGGCAACTAAGAAGGATTCCTGAGGCTAACAGTGAAGACACCATAAAGGTTTGTGAAAATGTCTAACTCGCCACGCAGATCTTTCTCTAGTCTTCATAGGCGTAAAGTCTGAACTAAACATCTCAGCGCCCAGCACTTACCTCTCTCTAGGTCCAGCAGGGTCACTGCCAGGTATATTAGAGATGAAGCTCCAAAACGGAAGTTAAACATGGGTTTTCTTGGGGGCTCGAAGGAAAGCAAGAATGAAAAGACATTCATTAATTTAACCTTGTATGTCACATCAGCCTATCCTCTGTGTTCTAACTCATGGCCCAGGGGTTTGTATCAGAATTTCCAGAAGTTAGCTGTACTTTAGGAAATATTCAAAACAATCATTTATTTGCAAAATATTTATAATACAGATACCCAAAGAAGAATTGTGATGTTTATCGTAAAAGAGAAATGTGGGGTAATCCTATTTAGCTGGTACTCTACGGTGTGTAAATTATTTCTGTGCACTTTGGCCTTCCTGGCGCCTTTTCTTGGGACATTTTCCAAGAAGACAAACAACGAGTGGCAATTAAAACTGATACAATGCATGAGTTTGATGTCCATTCTTCTCATTGCAGATAAGACAATCCACAATGCTAATGACACCATAAACTCACTGTATTATGAAGACATGGGAACTGTAAACCTGTTACATGTAGCATGGTAGAGGGTTTAAAAATCCGGCTTCAAATGGAGTCAAGTATGAATATAAAGTCTAGTTTTGTCCTCTCCTATCTTGACCATGGCAAGATTTCTTAACTTCTGTGAGCCTCTATTCCCACATACTGATAAAAATAAAGATGATAGAACCAGCCTCATAGCCTAGTGGTTAAGGTAGTCGATCCACATGGCCAACTGAGTGGTTCAAATCCCAGCCCAGGTGGCTTTTAACTCCAGGTGTGTTTGCCATGCGTGCCCCAAGTCCCTAAAAGAAGGCGAAATGGAAAAGAAGGAATTGTGGGGTGACTATGACCCATGGGGAGGTACTCTTTCTTTCTCTCCCTCTCTTATCTCTTTCTCTTTCTCTGGCGAGCGCACACATCTGACAATTGCAAAAGTAATAGTAAAATAAGGATAGTAATGTCTTTCTTACTGGTTTGTGGTGACGATGATATTCAATGGGATGATAGAGATAGGCATAAGAAAGCAATGCATCGTGACCAGCAGCTGGCATAATGGCTATGTCGCTAGACTCCCATGAAGTTGACCGTGGTTCAAGTCCTGGACCTAGTGGCTTAAAATCACACCGGGCATGTGTGCTTTTATGCCCAAGATCCCGAGAGGAGAATGGAGGAGAGGGGATTGCGACATGGCCATCCCCCCTGGGGGGTGATTTCTCACTTTGTGTCTCTCTGTCTCTCTTTCTGGCTAGCAGACTCACCCTATAGCAAGAAAGAAAGAAAGCAGCATTGTTAATGGTTGCTTTTGCTGCTGTTTTATTGTTTTTCCAAGTACTACTAAGACCCTGAAGGAGGGAGAGTCAGTTTATCAGATGAAACATCCTTTAAATTAAAATCTTCAAAAGACCTTTTAAGGTTAACCTGTGAAACACGCATGGCAAGAGTCAGCAGCTCCGCCCACACTGAGGCCTGTCTGTCTCCGGGGCTTAGACGGCCTAGCTCCTCCCACACTGTGCGGTGTGGTCCTTAGCTCCGCCTGAAGGTTCTTGTGCCGCGATGACACCCATCCGAGCGCCAGCCTTGTCGTGAACGTCCTACTCTCACTGAGGTTACACCCTTTTCTTTAGTGCTAGCTCCTCAAGTTCATGGACGCTCCCACATCACTGTCAAGAGACACAGGAAAATCTTTTCTGTCTGTTTTCAGCAGAAGAGAGAGATTTTATGGTACTAAATCATTTTAAGTCTATTTTAAGTATATGTTTTTCTAAGAAGTAAGTTAATAAATTTTATCAACATCTTTGTGAAAATTGTCATCCTATCATTCAGAAGACTGAGCAGATGCAAGTACTTCACCGAGGTGAGATGGACTCTCCAGCCCAGGGTTGTCCTTGGGCATTTTGGGGGCAGCTATGTCGCTAGACTCCCATGAAGTTGACCGTGGTTCAAGTCCTGGACCTAGTGGCTTAAAATCACACCGGGCATGTGTGCTTTTATGCCCAAGATCCCGAGAGGAGAATGGAGGAGAGGGGATTGCGACATGGCCATCCCCCCTGGGGGGTGATTTCTCACTTTGTGTCTCTCTGTCTCTCTTTCTGGCTAGCAGACTCACCCTATAGCAAGAAAGAAAGAAAGCAGCATTGTTAATGGTTGCTTTTGCTGCTGTTTTATTGTTTTTCCAAGTACTACTAAGACCCTGAAGGAGGGAGAGTCAGTTTATCAGATGAAACATCCTTTAAATTAAAATCTTCAAAAGACCTTTTAAGGTTAACCTGTGAAACACGCATGGCAAGAGTCAGCAGCTCCGCCCACACTGAGGCCTGTCTGTCTCCGGGGCTTAGACGGCCTAGCTCCTCCCACACTGTGCGGTGTGGTCCTTAGCTCCGCCTGAAGGTTCTTGTGCCGCGATGACACCCATCCGAGCGCCAGCCTTGTCGTGAACGTCCTACTCTCACTGAGGTTACACCCTTTTCTTTAGTGCTAGCTCCTCAAGTTCATGGACGCTCCCACATCACTGTCAAGAGACACAGGAAAATCTTTTCTGTCTGTTTTCAGCAGAAGAGAGAGATTTTATGGTACTAAATCATTTTAAGTCTATTTTAAGTATATGTTTTTCTAAGAAGTAAGTTAATAAATTTTATCAACATCTTTGTGAAAATTGTCATCCTATCATTCAGAAGACTGAGCAGATGCAAGTACTTCACCGAGGTGAGATGGACTCTCCAGCCCAGGGTTGTCCTTGGGCATTTTGGGGGCAGGTAGATCACCCCCTGGTAGGTGTTTCATCCAAGAGAACTCGGTTTTAGGATAACACAATAAAATCATAAAGGTGAAAAAAGTAATGAGACTAAAATAAAATGCAATATATTCTCACTTCCTAAATATTTCTTTTTAAAGATACTTCATTCCTGCGTTTGTCTCAGTATTACCTCTGAGGGCCCCTCTGCTCTGTCCCTACTGTTTCAGTAATATCACTCAGTTATCACTCTCTGGCACTAGCAAGAATAGTAATAGTAACACCTCCTGAGCGCATCCTCGGAGCCAGGTGAAGTGCTAGCGTGAGCATATGGTAAGTCCATTACAGAGGAAGAAACTAACGCCAGACGAGTCGCTACTCAAGGCTACCGAGAGCAGGGAACAGGGGAGGGGTGGAACTTGAGACGCGGGGAATCTTATTTCCCCCTGTTGACAGGTTCTTGCTGAGACTACAGGCACTGGCACCCATGCCCAGCTCTTCTTTATTCATTTTATTTATTTATTTTATTAAGGTTTTTGCCATAGGGCAAGTGTGCTCACTAGAGAGAGACAGTGAAAGAGCAAATTTGAAATCACGCCCTGGAAAGGGACGGCCACACCACAATCCTATCTCTTCCATTCTCCTCCTGGGACTTTGGGCATGCACTCACAGGTGCCTGGCGTGATTTTCAAGTCACCAAGTCCTGAATTTGAACCATAGTCAGCCATGTGGAGTCCACACCTTAACCTATGCCACCTGCTGGACCCTCTAGCTCTTCTTTAGACTGGCACTCACTCTGCTGCCCAGGCTAGCCTCGAGCTGATGATCCTCCTGCCTCACCTGGTTGAGTTGCTGGGATTAAAGGTGGACACTACCATGTTTAGTCTTTAGGATGGACAGGGACTTGAACATGGGCTTCCATGTGGTCCCTGCAAGATGAACACAGCATGTTTGCAGTGCACGCCACCACAGCTGGGCGAGATACAGGGAATTCCCAACCTCTATTAAATTTAGTTTAATAAAACTCCTCTGTAAATAAGAGGTTCTGAACAAATGCTTAATAATCCTTTTCTAATGGCATAGGGAAGAGGAAGAACCACCCTGCAAGAGTCATGGAAGGACTGGGTAGCTTCTGCGAGTTAGATCAGAACCCAGGTTTGCTACACGTGAGCTTCTTCACTTTCTACTGCATTAATCTGCCAAAATTATGGGCTGTTTATTAGCCGCCTCCCCCACCTTGCCCCCGAGATTCAAATGACAGAGAGCGATGATCCCAAGAATATTCCCTTCACCATAAAGATTTCTTCCTCTCTTCAAGGCAAAGAAGTAAAGGGCTATCAAAGCAACTCCTAGGAAATGCAGAAATACTTTCTGTGGCCACAAAAACCCAGGGTCGGCACTAACTTTCAGTATAAGGCCTATCACAGAAGGTTCGAAACTACAAACCCAAGGGTGATCCCTCTTTTCCTCTAGCTTCAGAGCATTTCCACAGGTCCTGTAATCAGGTAAGTTTTGTACCAGAGCCAAGAGATGCTTGGAGGCAAAGAAAGGGATCAGGTAAGTAAAATAGTCATGAAAGAAAGTCCTAAATTGTGAGAAAATGGGGGCGTTGGTTTCTTCTGAAGAAAAGACAACTGGGTCTTTAATAAGTTTATTTCTAGTTCAGCCTCAGAAACCACTTTCTGTTTCTTGAATGACAAGGTGAAAACTTCAATCATTGAGAAGCTTTCAATGAAACAGACTCCTATTCCAGAATAATCCTGAGAATATAAATCGTTTTAAACTTCAAAGGATGGATGGTATCATACAATTATGCTGCGAGGTTTCCCCTCCTTTTCCCCTTTCTTATATCCAGTGATGAAAATCTATAAACACTAAAATGGGGCAACCCTAAGAGAGAATTTAGCGAAGAGATAAATGTCTACTAGTCAAGGTTCCAGCAGGAAACAGGTGTTCTCTTCCAAAGAGTTTATACCAGAAAGATTTAAATGAGGGGACTGAGCCAAGCAGAGTCAGGATTAAAGGAATTGGAATCCACAGGGAAGAGTCACCCAGGGCAGACAACTAGGAAGGGAAGTGGCAGGGGGGAACGGGAGAGGGGGGACAATGATGCCAGTTGTGGGTAAGGACCGAAACTTTCTTTAGAACAAGCTTATCAAGGCCAGCCCATTATCTGGTGGTTAAGGGATCCACAGCCTCTGTGACCGACTCGGGGATTTGAGTCCCAGACCCAGGGTAAGAGGCACGTGTGCATGAAATCCAGATGGGGTGGAGCAATGGAGGAGAAGGGATTGTGGCGTGACCACACCCTGTGGGGGCTTCTTTCTCTCTCTCTCTCTCTGGCAAGCAAACATGCTATCTGGCAAAAATTTTTAAAACACCAAGAGACCAAAACAAGTTTATCCACATGGAGCCCACTCAGTCACAAATACATGGTATTATTTTCAAACTCACTCTTGCAGGTACTATAAGCCGAGACAATAGGGCTCCGAGGGGCTCAGATATTCGAAATTGTACCGGAGAGGCTTGTCCTCACCACCATCTCCCACTTTCTAGCACACCAGCGTTTCACTTGGCCACTTCTTCCCCTTCACAGACCAAAATCACGCCCTTTATCCTACACACACATTTATATTTCTTGGCAACTACTGAATGTTAGTCTCAGCCACTCAACTTAGTCTCAACTGCTAATTGAGACTCTGCCATAGGCCAGGAAGGACGAGGGAATGGATGGAGAACTGTCCGTCCTCTAGAGCCAGTTACAGAGCAGAGTCCGGAAAGCAGCTCGCACCAGGTCCATGCCGGCATCTGCCACTCCATCCCCGGTCCCAGTTCATCACCGCGCCGGTGTAAAGACCCACTTTCATACATTTTCCGTTTTCCAAGGCCGTGGTCTGTGAAGTGTATGTCTTCGTCCTTGGACGCGGGATAGCCTACGTGCCTGGCTTTGATCACTGAGATGTGATCGTCCACGACATGACCAGCGGCTTGCGACTTTCTTCCACGGCTGGTTGTGGCCTCTCACACGCCAGTGATCCGCCATCAGAAAACCGAACCCTGCCAGCCAGCGCCCCTTCCGTCTCTCCCCAGATCAAACACACCTGTGTCGTGGGTCTTGGAGCCTGGGGCCTGAGTCCCAGCACCGGGAGAGCGGCCTGACCCAGCTAATGTGCTCCGTACCTGAGGACTAGGAGCGTGAAAGTGAAGTTAGTTACTCTTAGTCCGTCGGCTCTGGGGACAGTTAGATAGGAAGGCTTGCAGTGGCAATACTCAACCGGCCCACAGTGCAGTTACACCTGCGCCTTTACAGTTGCGAAGGTTAACGGCAAACGTGAACAACTAGCACCTCGTAGTTCATACCTGCTTCAGTTTACCAGCTGATGGCCACTTCTCGTTACATCTCCTCTTTACCTACTTACTGTCTTTGTCCTAACGATTTTTTCATAAGAAGTTTAAGCAGTAAAACATTTTAGAAAATAGTTTTTATCATTTAGTTTTAGTTGCCCATTTAAGTTTACCTAAACATTTGGTAGAAACAGTGACAATTGATCTGCTACAGAAAATCGGTGTCTATACTCAGCAATTTCAGAAAACTTGAACTTTCTATGAGAAAGTAAATGTATTTTTCAAAAATTAAAACATTCATAAAAATGGAGAAAGTAAAACATATGTTGATGTGATTTTCTTCACATTGTAATAAAATAAGAAAAAACGGCATGTATTGTTTAAATCAAAATTATTACATGGGTATAAATCGTCCAGAGGAAGCAAGCCAGTTGAAGGTTTAGCAGGATGACAGCCACTTTGAAATGAAGAAAGGCCACTAATGAGAACAACCCGACCCCCCCCCACCGGGCTGGGTCATGGGGAATGTTGTCGTTAGAGGAGGAACTATGAGTGGGTATTTGGAGTAAATCAGAAATCAGGTTAATTACTCAGTGGGAAGAGATAGACTCTGACTGGTGATAGGGCAGACTATGCACCTGCTTCTGTCTCGTCCCTATAAATACCGACCCCGCGTTGAGCTTGCTGAGACAGTTTGGTGGTGCTGGCCTACTGTCCCCCCATCACCTGGCTACAGAAATGCACTCCCCCAGCCTCTGCCTCCCATTTCACTGACCACATGTACAGGCCATTAACACAAGCAGGCACCAGAATAAGAGATCGTATATAACTGTCTTCTGCATTTCTATACTAAAGGTACTTTTACCCCATTACAGTGTATCTAGGACTAGGCACGTTTTTAGTTTGTTTTCTCCCCTGCTATTTTTTTTAGTCTGTGCTTATCGTGTTATCAAGCAACAAAGATCATAATCTGAAAATTCTCTTTCTTCACCTTGAATTAGAGCCCAACAAGAATTTAAAGATTCGTCTTTTGTTCCTGAAAATTTAGCCATTCTCTCATTTAAAATCTGTCTGTATTTATTTATTTATTTATTTTAAAAAATAAATAATCTTTCTTTTGCTTACTAAGTTGGATGTTACTACTTTTTAGAAGTTTCTTTCTTAAAAGAGAGAGAGAGAAGGAGAGAGAGAGACACTCTATGGAACCTTGATCTTCTATATGGCTTCCAACGTTACAGGGTGGCATGCTACCAGCGTCTGACTGTGGCTGGACCTCATTTTAAATTTATATTCGCCTCAGGACCAGCAGACGCAATGCTCATGTTGCTGAACCCCCGTGTAATCGACTGCGGTTTGAGTCCTGGACCCAGCAGCTTACAAGTTACACCAGGCATGTGCGCGTGTGTGTCTAAAATCCCCAGAGGAGAATGGAGGAAAACGGATTGTGGCGTGTCCATTTCCTGTGGGGGTGATATCTCGCTTTGTGTCTCTCTGGTGAGTGCACATGCCCTATAGCAAAAAAATCTCTCAAAAAAATTATATGTGCCTTAGTCTCAACATTGAGATTCATGATTTGATTTACCAATCAAATGTAAGCAAATATTTATAACCCATTCTATTCAGACCATACGCTAGGGCCCTATTACATAGCAGGTGCTTAATGAACACTTCGAACAATGCATTCGTCCAGACTCAGCACTGCCCGAGCCATGGGTCTCACCCTTACGGAACAAACAAGCCCAGTAAACGGAGGGACAGTGGGGTCTTCGAGAAGTTCCTGGAAAATAAGTACTATGAACAAAGACGCATGGATTTTAAAACTGTTTTGCACCAAAATAAACTCCTACTTTAATTTCATTTTTCCACAAACTCTTTGAAATACTCTTGTAATGATATCAGGGTCACATAGGTAGAATGCAAGATGGTTTAGGCTTTGCCTCCTTCTTTGGATCACCAGTTCCCAAAAAATGTGTTGCAGAAGTGCCAGAGTAAAACTGAAAGTTTCTGGGACCAGCAGTTGGTGTAACGGCTATGGTGCTGAACTCTCATGTAGTCGACCACGGTTCGAGTCTCAGACCTGGTGGTTTAAACTCACGCTGGGCGCATGTGTGTGCGTGCCCAAGATCTCGAGAGGAGAAAGGAGGAGAAGGGATTGTGGCGTGGCCATCCCCCCGGGAGGGGGTTTCTCACTTTCTGTCTCTCTGTGCACATGCCCTATAGCAAAAATCTCTCAAAAAAAGGGAAGGTTCTGATAGTTGAGCAGCTCTGCCCACCTCTCGGTAGGTCTCCGTCACACTTCACCTCAAGTTCCCCAAGGAATGGCCCTTCTCATGTCATCTCTAATGTCATGAAGTGTTTCTGTGACACCTTACTCTGCCCAGCAGTGAGTACTGACAGACGGGCCTCACTGCTCCCTTAACCACAAAAGAACGACTGGGCAGGGTTGGACCCGAGAATGCTGTGTGCACTTCTGAGTATTTTGATTACTAGGAGCCCAAAAGCTCAGAGCAACAATTTAATATCTGAAAACTGGCTGGAGTAGATTAAAGAATTAATGCTCCTTTTTATCACAGTATTTGCAGGAAACATTTATAAAGAAAGTTTGAGGGGGGGCGAGTTGCTGCGCTGCTTATGAACATAGCTGTTAAACACCACCTGTGAAAAGAGATTTATCTTTTGACTCTAATTCCAAATGTTAACAATTAGATTTGCTAAGTCATTTAACAAGCTCCTCTCCTTTCTTTGCCATTGAAGTGTGTCTTTAAAATGGGCAGAGAGGGCCGATTCTGCAGCTCAGTGGGTAAGTGCCGTGCATGCAGGGGAAGATACTGTGTGGCTGACTATTGTTCGAATCACGGGCCCAGTGACTTGAAAACCATGCTGGGCGCATGCGTGTCCACGCCTCATACCCCAACAGGATGGGGAAATGGAGGGAAAAGGTTTCAGTGTGACCATGTCTGTCTGTCTGTCTCTGTGTGTGTGTGTCTGTCTCTCAGGCCAGCACATGAAACTTCAGCAATAAATATGTATATATATGAATCTTGCAATTTAGTTATATGTACATTTATTAAATATATAAAAAAATGATTTTATGGTTTCTCAGATCTGAAACTATTTCCCTTTAAGTCATGAACTATCTCTTGTTGGACTATAGCAGTACAGAGATGTAGTTTTCCTTAATCCGTCTCCCTCTCTCTACCTTTCTCTCTCCTACAATTAATATTTCAAAGGCTCACTTTGTATACTACACAATTCCCCTAATAGTCAGAAATACAGGGAACCAGCAGTTAGCGTAATGGCTATGTCGCTGGACTCCCACGTAGTCGATCGTGGTTCGCGTCCTGGACCCGGTGGCTTAAAACTCACGCCGGGCGCGTGTGCGTGCGTGCCCAAGATCCCAAGAGGCGAATGGAGGAGAAGGGATTGCAGCGTGACCATCCCCCCTGGGGGGTGATTTCTCGCTTTCTGTCTCTATGTCTCTCTCTGTCTGTCTGGCGAGCGCATGCGCCCTACAGTGAAAATCTCTCCAAAAAAAAAAAAAAAGAAAAGAAAAGAAATACAGATTTACTCCATCCTAGGAATACCGCTAGGTGTCTGCCTTCAAGTTATTACCAAAAAAATTAAACTACAGCGTGATTCGAAAATGAATCTACAACATTTTGCGAGAAAAGATCAACGTTGAAAATGAAAGATTGGTTTGTTGTTTCCTTTTTCAAAATTTACTCCGTTTAATTTGACTAAGACTTTATGAATGCTAAATGCCAGTAACCTCCAGACTCGTCTTTCTAAGACACCACCACGCTGTAGAACATCCTTTCTGAGGATTCTGTCTCCTTGATCCCTGCTCTGCTCGTATTATATCTAAACTCCTTTTAAACATTTCACTGTAATCTGTAGACCACAGTTTTTACTAGTGTGTAATGTTCAGACACAGACGTCTTCATTTCTAGCTCTATAGCTTTCCATGAACTCTATTAGGAAAAACAGATAAAGTACTTGTGGAAAATAAGAAAGAAAGAAATAATAATAAAAAAAATATCCTTAAGCCCTTTGATTCCCTATCAGCCACATGCTGTGGACACAGACGCCCTTTCTCCATATCCGTGGGTTAGTACAGAACCTACAGGCGAACAGGCACGTCCTCTTACTGAGGAGTTTCGGCTCTCGCCCCTCGTTTGCTGAGCTGCCCTATCACAGGTGCACCACGAGGACTCCTCTAAGAGGAGAAGGAATGGAGAAACAGATCCTTTCTCACCACATAAAGTGCAGGGAATCTTTAAAGCTCAGGATACCAAAGTCATCGAGCCGAGCAGAGCTGGCCACACAGCCTTCTCAAGTCACGGGGAAAGACCCCTGTCCTGGCCCGGTGTGCGGTGCAGCTAACACACACTCTGCCATGCTGGACACACGTGAGAAGGGCCTGTGTGACCTGGGGCCTTCCTGTGCACACACCAAGTGCATGTACCCATCCTCTGATCCAGGCTGGCTGAGGCTGGGGCAGACAGACGTGTCAAGCCCCTGTTGGGAGTCTCTGTCTCTGTCTCTCACTCTGACTTTCCCCCTCATGGAAAAAATAATAACCTTAAGAAAAAATCATCCTATAGCCATGGCCCACTTGGCTCCTTTGCTTTAAGAAGGAGCACAGATGGTCTTGAAGAAAGAAGCAAGTGTGCATGGGTGACAGGTCGTACTTTCCCTTCCTGGCAAGCGAAAGCAATGCCACCACATTAGGGCAAAGCTCCCTGATGCTAGTCTGTCTTCATTCACTCCTCGCCTGACTAGCCACTGAGCGCCCACTAGGTGTTTGAGAGCAGGTTACAGCAGGGCGGGGATAAACGAAGACGGACCAAATGAGAAGGTAAAGGCTATTTCTTCTGACCTTCCTCTAGAAGTGCCACGGTGGTACTTCTGTTCTGGCAGGAACCCCGAGAAAGGCAAAGGGTCGAGAGAGCTTTATAGGGACAAAAAGGAAGACTTGCGGTGAGACCTAGTGAAGCTGCTGGCCCAGGAGGGCTGCTGGTGTGCGCGCTAGAAGGGGCACCTGTGGGACTGCTTAGGGCACGTGATTGGTCTCCAGATTTCCCTGTGGCACCCCTCATTCCAGTGAGTCCTCAATTGGAAGCAGGGACAGAAATGATGGAAGCTGTCAGTTAGTAATCAAGTCTCGCCATTGGGGGCTGGTGGTTACAGAAGTTACTGTTTCCGGGACCAGCAGTTAGCGTAATGGCTATGTCCCTGGACTCCCACGTAATCGACCATAGTTTGAGTCCCAGACCTGGTGGCTTAAACTCACGCCGGGCGCGTGCGTGTGCATGCCCAAGATCCCTAGAGGAGAATGGAGGAGAAGGGATTGCAGCGTGGCCATCCCCCGCCCCGGGGGGTGATTTCTCGCGTTCTATCTCTCTGTCTCTCTCTGTCTCTCTGGCGAGTGCACATGCCCTATAGCAAAAACCTCTCAAAAAAAAAAAAAAAAGAAGAAGAAGTTACTGTTTCGCTTTTGGACTCGAGATAGGGATCTGACTTCCTGCAGGTCGGACTCCAGCAGCCTGGTTTCCGGGGTGATCACTGTAGATAAGGGGGTTGAATTCCGGGGGAGCTGCTGCAGGTTTGGAGTCCCAGTTCTGTTCTCTATGCTCTGGCTGCTGTCTGCGTGTGCGAGCTCCGTAGTGAACCGCCCTGTCCTGGGAGAGCTCCCATTCCACAGGGACCTGCTCCGCTTCTCCCTGCTCCCCGCTCCGGAGCTCTGTGCAGATCATTTCTCACACGTGGTGAATGACATACGGCCCTCTTTCTTAATGATTGATTCTTGACAATTTGGGATTTTATTACATCCGTACATATATTAAAATGTTGATTCGTTCACTTGTAAATGTCTGTTGGTAGTTTACTGCGTGCCAAGAACCATTATGGGCAGTGAAGGTTCAGTAATGAATAAAATTCCCTCACTGAGCTTATATCTGGTTAGAAAGGCACAAGCAACAGTCATAATGAATGATTTTTGGTCAGTCGGAAGGTGATCGATTCCATGAAAAGAAGAAAACAAAGAAAGAGGAAAAGAGTCCCAGGAAGAAGGGTTTAGAGTCATACATAGGGAAGTCAAGGTTGATCTCAAGCAGAAAATGACACTGGGAAAAAGACAAAGGTAAACACCACGTGAACATCAAAGGACGGAGAACTCTAGGCACAGTGGGAACGGCCAGCACCACACCTCAAGAGAACATTCCTGTGAAACAGCAAGGAAGCCTGTGGGACTGGCATGGAGTGAAGACAGGGAGAATAACAGGGGGAGAAACAGCAGAGATCAGATCACGTATGTTCTTGTGAAGGACCCAGGGAGTCAGGGAGTGATATACCGTAGGGACTTTGCAGACCAGCATCAGGACGAGACAAGGAAAACCCAAGCACGCAGTCAGCACACGGACTGTGGGCAGGCATCGTGGTGGACGCGTCTCACGGAGCTGCTGGTGCTGCACCACTTAGTGGTGACGGGGACACCATCACGCTGAGCTGCTGGAGCCTCGCCACGTACTGGAGACGGAAGCCCCCCGTCTTCCCATCACGAGGTAGCCCGCGGTATAGAAAAAGGCACAGTCTCCGTTCCAAAGGCGAGACCAAGGCCCGAGCTGTTTTCTGCTACCTCACACAGCACCCCTAGATAGTTTATTAAACTAATTATGATTCAGCCCTTCATGCTGGCTGACTTCAGACTTTAAATATAGACAAACTTTAATAATAAGAGAGAGTGGTTTTAATTACCTGGCACTAACCCTTGGAGTATTGTGCTGGCAAAAGAATGCTTCACAACATCTTGATGAGCGAGGAAACAGAAAATGCTTCTTTACCTTTGTCCATGTCTTTAGCGCTCCACGCCCCATTTCCAGCAGCTGAGCTGCCCACACGACACTTGTTGGTTTCACCAGTTGGAATCCGGGTAGCACTGCACCTTCTGGTCATTTTCTTCACCAGAAGCACATGTGCTTCTGCTCTGTCGAGACGTGTGCCTAGGAGCCAGCAAGTAGTGTAGTGGCTAAGGCCCTGGACTCCCACATGGGGGAACACAGATCGAGCCTTGGATCCAGCAGTTTGAAAACCATGCTAGGTATGTATGTTGTGTGCCCAAAATCCCAAGAGGAGAATGGAGGAAAAGGAATTTCAGCATGGCCATCCCCCCTGGGGGGTGATTTCTCACTTTCCCCCTCTCCATCTCTGGCAAGTGCACATGCCCCATGGAAAAATCTAAAACAAACAAACAAAATCGTGTACCCAGTGGCAGCTATTGAAACTCATGGGCATAAAAGGATGTTATTCAAATTTGATTCATGTCGGGACAAGCAGTTAGCATCATGGCTATGTCACTGGACTCCCATGTAGTAGACCACGGTTCAAGTTCCTGACCTGGTGGCTTAAACTCATGCTGGGCGCATGTGTGTGCATGCCCAAGATCCTGAGAGAAGAAAGGAGGAGAAGGGATTGCAGCATTACCATCCCCATGGGGGGTGATTTCTCGCTTTCTGTCTCTCTGTCTCTCTCTGTCTTTCTGGCGAGCGCACGCACCCTATAGCAAAAACCTCTCAAAAAAAAAATTGATTCATGTCATATAACCCACAAAAGGAAAGTCCCTTCCTTTTTAGATAGGCCATTTTAACAATCTAACAATAAGAATATCTTTTAATGGAATATTACATGAGCTTGGTCTTCATGAGTAGAATTTTTCTGTACTCATACTAAAGGAAATTTGTATTTTCAGTGGGAAAAGTATTTATCTTCACCAAATTTATAAGAAATTCTATCACAGTGCAGTTTTTTTTTTATTAAAAAATTGCTGAAATATTTACCTCCTTAAAAATGCAAACAATTGGGACCAGCAGGTGGCGTGGTGGTTAAGGTGCTGGACACTCCCACACGGTCAATCATAGTTCCAGTCCTGGACCTGGCAGCTTGCTTTCTCACTTTCCTTCTCTCTCTTTCTCTGTGTCTCTCTCTGGTCAAATTAAAATAAATAAATGAGTAAATAAAATTAAGTAAATAATCCTAAAAATATTTTTTTAATGCAAACAATTAATTACTGAGGATCAATGAGACATTTCTTCTGTGAACTCCCTGGGTAGAAAGTTTCTTAATATACTACTCAAAGGTGGTAAACATCATTTAATTGAACAAAATGTATCAGGTAAGAAGATACTTTGCAACAAAATAAAAATTTATGGGAGGACAGGTAAACTACTAGGAAATTTGACTCCATTTTAACTAAATTTATAACTCCATTTAAGTAAATTCATTAGTACAAGAACAATTTAGCCACAAAGGGGAAAAGTTGCTTATTTTGAGACTCATCCTTAATAAGGTTTTGAGGTTTTGTTTCATATTATATATGCATGTCTTTGGGGGACCAGTGGTGTACTTAAATATAGAAATGATAAAAAATTTCTATTCTAATCTCCTTCCCCTTCAATTCATAAGAAGCATTGTTGGTGGGTTTTGCTGGCTTTTTCAGTGTGATCTATATTGTCTTAAATTGCTGTGTTTAAAGGGGGGCTCTCACTAGATTTAAAGAAAGAGTCAAAGCTTGGGACCAGCAGTTAGAGTAATGGCTATGTCGCTGGATTCCCATGTAGTCGACCATGGTTAGAGTCCCGAACCTGGTGGCTTAAACTCACGCCAGGCATGTGTGCATGCGTGCCCAAGATCCCGAGAGGAGAATGGAGGAGAAGGGATTGCGGAGTGGCCATCTGCCAGGGGGGTGATTTCTTGCTTTCTATCTCTCTGTCTCTCTCTTTCTGGCGAGTGCACATGCCCTATAGCAAAAACCTCTCAAAAATGCCCTATACAAAAAACCTCTAAAAAAAAAAAAAAAAAAAAAAAAAAGAAAGAGTCAAAGCTCGCTCTCCTCCTGCTAGATGTTTTAACCATTCATTCTCGGTGTTTCAATTTTCCTACCCATTTCTACTCTGGTGTAGTAATTGCCCCAGTTTATAGACCGAATGCGGGTTAAGTGAGGTAAGACACAGCAAGCCCTTGGCATATGATCTTAGCACTCAATAAATGGTATTAATTACTAATGCCACCAGATCCGCTGGATGACATGTCTGGGCTTCAACTCACTGTGTGTTTACAGAGCCCACTCCACCCTCTACACCAGGGGCTTACAGAGGCTTTAGACAAAGTGATCAAAATCACCTCTTATACTTTTTTATTTTCAGAGTTGGTGGTTATTTTAACATTTTCTAGGACTTCTGTCTCTGACTCGAAAAAAAGAGGCACTTAGAAACCTAATTTCCTTTTGTCTTCAGTAAACCCCGTCAGCGCCAAATCAAACGCGGGGCTCCAAGCCTCTGCTCCAGGGCAGAGCTCAGCCTGCAGGTGCACGACAGTCCAGCAGCCCTTCGACAGCCAGGACTCCACATCCTGCCTGAGCTCACCCAGCCCTGGCAGGGGACATCCACTGTTCCAGAAAGTCGAGCCCCATCAGCCCGATTTTCGAGGCTTTCAGCTCCTCATTTCTCAATGTCGACTTTTCAGAGAACAATCTGGGTTTTATTTTTAAAACCAAAAGCTCTACTAAAGTGTTTTTTTCTCAAACAAAAAAGCAGTTTGTGAAATTTGGCTGTCTTGGTACAGTAAGTGCAGTCCGCAGGGAACGTTCAAGTGGGTAGCTCCTATCCGGCCTCGCAGTCCTCAGTGAGAGCTGCTCCGGGGTCCAGAGTGGGGGCACTGAGGTTACAGAGCAGTTCTCACCTGCTCTCTTGAACTCTGTCCAGCCAGCCGACGAGGCAGGCAGGCCTGACGTGGTCTGCTGTGTCTGGAAAAGCGCAAGCTACCTGGTACAGGTCAGGAAGTGGAGCTAGGGTGGGGGGCCAGGGTCAGAGGAGAGCAGCCTTCAGCTCCCAATAAGGAACTCAGACCTTACCAAGGGGCACATGTGCTTCCAAACCTGGTTCCCAGCAAGGCTTCCAGGAAGCTTTAAAAATATATAGAATGTCCAAAGTCCCACTCTAGACCTATTAAGTCAGACTGTTTACAAGGGAGGCTATAAGCATTTTCAAATAATAGTTTAAAGTGATGAATTTAAATAAACTAAAAACTGATTTGGAAAGGCTTGTAATGAATTACGTAGAAACGTAGATGCATGCATAGGAATCTCACTGGGTAGTAATCTTTCCGCATTTCGAGGCTAGAATAGAATTATTCCATATTTATTTGTACTCTTTTTTTTATTGTAGGAGGATACGTGTGCTCAGCAGAGAGAGACAGAGAACGAAGGGGAGGAAGAGGGACGAAGCCCTCCTCTATGGAGTATGCTCATGCCACCATCCCTTCTGCTCTGCTTTTCATCCGGTCTGGATGTGGGGCACACACACATGCACGAGTGTGTTTTTCAACCTGCTCACCCTGGGATTCAAATCCTGGCTGGCTACGT
>NW_006159808.1:63765-91759 GCF_000334495.1 Tupaia belangeri chinensis | reverse complement strand
GTGTGCCTGGCATACTCAGACCCTGGACTTGAACTGGGAACCTCAGCACATGGGATTGTCTCACTGCGCACTGCATTTGACCACTGTGCCCGCATCCAGACCCCTGATGGAGCATTCTTAAGAGGAAGATCAGAAGTCCAAATAGGGCTATAAAACATACTTCCACAATAAGGAGGCAGGCCAGGCCCTAGGTGATTAAGCCAGTTAGGGTTGGAATTTTTAATATGCTCAGAAGCTCAGAAACAAGGCGATATATGCGACCCCCTCATCCGCCCTCTGCAAAATGACTCATCCTGTAACTGTCTGTCTCAGGCTCACCCGCATCCCACACCCCTTCTCAGACCTGGTTTGCACCTGCATTTTCTCCTGCCCAGTCCTGGGCAAGCCCTCTCCACATGCTCTTAGCCTTCAGCCTCTTTCGCTGGATCCTCCTCCCATCATAATGCTATCTGGGAACACAGAGATGCTACGGTTATTTTCAAAATGTAAAAATCTGGGACCAGCAGTTAGCGTAATGGCTATATCGCTGGACTCCCATGTAGTTGACCGTGGTTCAAGTCCTAGACCTGGAGGCTTAAACTCACGCCAGGCGCGTGTGCGTGCATGCCCAAGATCCCAAGAGGAGAATGGAGGAGAAGGGATTGCAGTGTGGCCATCCCCCCTGGGGGATGTTTTCCATACATACGTTTTTTGGAAAAATTCTCATAAAAATTCTCGATTTCTGTCTCTGTCTCTGTCTTTCAGGCAAATGTACACGCCCTATAGCGAAAACCTCTCAAAAAAAAATAGTAAATATCTTATTGTTTTTATCCCTTAAATTTTTTTAATAACTTAAAAATAGCTTTGAGGGGGTTGGATGGGGTGCTGCATTCACACATGGCCAACTGTTTGAGTCCCAGATCTGGCGGCTTGATTTCTCACTTTCCCTTTCTCTCTATGATCAAATTAATAAATAATGATAAATAAACAAAATAAAATAAATATTTAAAAACAGCTTTTAGATAAAATCTGAACTTGGCACAGAAGGTTATGCTCGGGCACAGTCTGTCTAGAACCTGGATGACTCAATGTAAGTGGAAACTTGAGGAGTGTAACAGGGCTTGGCTGGGACTGCTTCAGATGGGAGTAGGTGAGTCCTCGAGTATTTTCTCCCCACACCACGGGCTGACAGCTAGAAGCCTCCATGGTCTCTCCGGTCCTTTGACTGTTTAGTCCACAGCCACTCTGACTGCCAGTTTGGTGTCTGGGCCACAGGACAGTCACTCAGTCACCCCGTCGTCTCAGTATTGCTCCTGTGCTCTGTCTGCAAACCAGGTTGTAGGGCTCCACAGGCATAAGCCTTCCAAGATGACCTCACAGATGCCGCCCTTCTCCTCCAGGCTGGGCTCAGCCCTTCCAGCTGCTCCATCAGAGCCTCACTGTGCTGCTGGGTGTCTGTCCCTGCTGGAATCCTCTCTACGCCCTGCAGTCCCTGGGAGTGAGAGACAGTCCACTTTCCTTCCCATAGCCGTTCCTTGCACTGTGCCTGACAGATTCCCATGCCCCACACCTGCTTGCTGAGCTGAGTTATAAACATTTGCGTATGTTGGTTTGTTCGGAATGAATTCAATCTCAAGGTCAGGTACAATCTCAAGGTCAGGTACTGGTGCTCCCTATTAAAGTGCACACACTCCCACGGTTTCCCCCAGAAGGAACACTGCTATCAAGACAGGAGGAGAGTTCTATTAGGTCGTCAGGAAAGTCAGGACATATTTTTCTATGCAAAGAAGGATGTGTCATGACTTTCCCAGAAGCCCAGTATGTTTTGATCCCCTCCGGCTCTAGCTATCAGCCATCTCTCTATGGAAGGTTCACAGTCTACGAAGAGAACAACCACCTCTGCTACTGTTTACTGAGAACCGATTATGTTGAGCTTAGAGTTTTCCATACGTACGTTTTTGGAAAAATTCTCATAATAGTGCCAGTGCTGTCACCATCCCCACTTGGCGCATGTGAAGCACAGAGAAAACCTGCCCCAGCCGCAGAGCTGCGGTGTCCACAGCGTGCTGCAGACGTCAGCGTCAGGGCGTTTCCCAGCACAGTCCCATGGTGGAGACTACGGAACTCAGTACAAAGCAGCTCCTTACGTCACGCTGGGCTGTGTGTGGAGGAACATCATTGGACACATTCCCTTGTTGTGGAAAAGCCTTTTATGACTCACTGTTGCAGCATCTTTTACTTTGACCACTCTGGGAATGCCTTGAAGGTAGGAAGCACCCCGGAGCCATCATGTCCCCCATTGGGCTCACCCCAAGTGTGATCACACAGACTCTTGGGTCATTCTAATTTGGAGAGCTTTTCATGGAGGTCTCAGAAATTTCTCTTATCTCTCCTACAGAAACAGACATGTTACCTTTATTCCCTGAAGAGTGCAGCGCATTCTCCTCTTCCAAAGTTCACTTCCTTTCAGCCCCCTCTGGTCCCCTTGGCATGCCCAACAAACACCACGACTACATGATCCGTCTATCTTTTGCCTTCTGGCTTGAACAGTATCGCTTCTCAGAGAAGAGTGGATTTTCCGATTAAGATCTGAACAAACCGACGTGTTTTACATAAACCACTGGGCTGTGTTATACTTAGCTGCTTTCAGCCACTTTGGGCCTGGACGAATTTCACAATGCTGCAAAATGTTGCTTCTTTTCCCCAATTTTCTAAATCAGTAGTCTCCTTCCTGTAGAGATTGCACCTAAAAAGTACTAAGCTTTGAAACAGTGCTAACAACTTATCTAGCTCTTAGGAGACACAGGGAAATAATAAGAAAGGGTAATTGTTAGGCTTCTTCCCTTTTTTTTTTTTTTTTTAAGATTTTTTTACCAGGGGCATGTGCACTCACTCGGGAGGATAAAGCCAAAGAGATTGAGAGAGGAAAGTGAGAAAGCCCCTTCCCCAGGGAGGATGCCATGCTACAGTCCTTCCTCCTCCATTCTCCTCTCAGGATTTTGGGCATGCACACACACGCCTGGCATGAGTTTCAAGCCACCAGGTGCAGGACTCGTATCACAGTTGGCCATGTGGGAGTCAGGCCGCCCAAACCACCTCACCACCTGCTGGCCCCATAAGCCTCCCTAATGAAGCATGTTCTAATTTTATTACAAGCTGTACGGCATTTGAAATACCCTCCTCCCTGCGCCTCGGGCACCCACCAACTAACATTCCTCAGTTCAGACAGCAGAGCATGTCCAGACCCTATGGCTCCTGCTCGGACCGTAAGGAAACCACGTCGGTTTAATTCACGTCACGGGGAGTTCTATGGCCTCCTGTCCCTGTTTCAGGTTCAAAAGAACATGCCTTTTGTGTGTGGAGTGTGCAGCCTCTGATGTCACCTCTATTTGAGAAAAACATGATGAGGTTACATTCCGATTCGTTTTCATGAATAACAGGACCAAATTATTTGTGCAAGTAATCCTACTTTTAAAAAGTTTATGTACTTCTTGCAGGAGAGAGAGAGGTACTTCCATTAGGGTCCTGATGCTATAATCCGGCCCTGGTCTCAGTGAGCCCAGGTCATGGACACATGCACGCCACCCAGCACGTGCAGGGTGGCCCCAGAACACAGCCTGGGACCTTGCCACGAGGGTCCGTTATGGTACCCCTGTGCCACCATCTGGCCTCTAATTTGTATAGAGCACTATTAAGCTACTGGATTATAATTCAGTGTGTTTATTTCATGGCATTAGGTCAACTAACCTCTCTGTGCTTTGATTTTCTTATTTGTAATATTCAGTATTGAGTCGTCTATGAAAGTAACATTCTAGTGGTTCTAGTTAGAACTGAAAAGCAAATGGACATGTAGAATGAAAAAAAAAGGGGGACTCTTTTAAATAGTAAAGTTTTCTTTGGAGAGGTAGTACTGTATAGTAAAAAGAGCATAGGTTTTGTAGCCTGGCTGTGTGAACTTGACTCCCAACAGTAAAATTTCCTAGCTCTATGGTCCTGCGCTGACCTGTAAAATGAGACCACCGCGTATCCATGTAAGGGTTGAAGGCTGTCGGCATCCCGTGCACAGCAGTAAGCTCTGCTCAACTCTCGTGCGTGCACGTGCGTACACACACACACACACACACACACTCTCATAAATAAATAAACAAAATAAAAACAGGGCGTGGAAAGTGCTGGCGTGTCCTAGACACTCGATGAGTGTCACTGCTCGGGCACGGCAGGCTGCTCTTTCGCTCCTGCACACCCTCACCCAGGGAGGCTAAGTGCTTTTTCACACGGCAGTTCACAGATGCTGCAGGCTGAGCGTGATGGCTCAGTCAGAGAATGTCCCTGCTCCAGGCATCACTCCTGCGAATTCCACATGGCCCAAGCTGGCTCTCACTGAGTGTGAGTGACCACAAGTGGGGTCAGGGTAAAGGTCTGGGCTCCGACCTCCCAGGGCAGCTTGACCCATTGGCTTTGCTGCTTAAATGAGACTTATAAAGCAGAGAAAAAAAAAAAAAAAAAAAACGAAAAAAGGGAGAAGACCAACAAAGATGAAGACCTCTGGGACCCCACCTGAGGCTCCCTTGGTTAGATTAACATGTGAGCTGCTAGCATTTTTTAAATTTTTGAGAAATTTTGTTTGCTATAGGGTGTGTGTGCTTAGCAGAGACAGAGTAACGGAGAGACAGAAAGCAAGAAATCACCCCCCAGCAGGGATGACCATGCCGCAATCCCTTCTCCTCCATTCCCCTCAGGATTTTGAGCATGCACACACATGCACCTGGTGTGAATGTCAAGCCACAGGGTTTGGAACTTGAACCATGGTCAGCCATGGCACCTTAACCACTATGCTACCAGCTGGCCCCGCTGCTAGCAAATATTAAAATAACTTTTCGGGAACCAGCAGTTAGCATAATGGCTATGTCGCTGGGCTCCCATGTAGTCGACCGCGGGTCACGTCCCGGACCGGGGGCTTAAAACTCACGCCGGGCGCGTGTGCGTGCGTGCCCAAGATCCCGGGAGGAGAATGGAGGAGAAGGGATTGCGGTGTGACCATCCCCCCTGGGGGGTGATTTCTCGCTTTCTGTCTCTCTGTCTCTCTCTGTCTGTCTGGTGAGCGCACGCACCCTATAGCGAAAACCTCTCAAAAAAATAAATAAATAAAATAACTTTTTACAGGGTCTGCAGTTGGTGTGGTGGTTAAGGTGCTGGACTCTCACATGGCCAACCCTGGTTCAAGTCCCAGACCTGGCAGCTTGCCTTCTCACTTTCTCGCTCTCTCCTTCTCTGTCTGGTCTAATTGAATAATCATAATAAATTAAATTAAACAATCCTTTAAAAAATAAAATAAAATAACGTTTCACACCACCCTCATGAATTCAAATATCTTTATGATTTGCTACTAATAAGTAGCAAGTCTGTATTCTTTCTCTAATAGCTGAACCACCGCCTCCCTTGGGTGTACAGTGACAACAGGAGGAGGAAAGAAAAGGGCTTTAGTGATGGTTTTCTTAGCTCGTGCGCTGACACTGACACTGAAGGAAAGCCAGTTACTGAGTCCCATGCTCTTGTTTTCACACCTGTATCTATTTACATATATCAGTGTGTCAGGGACGTAGAACTAGGTCACACTCCCCCCAAAATACCACATACATTTAAAATTACTTGCTATGATACTGCAGCATCACTTGCATTTTGAAATAATATACATCATATTTATGCCTTTCAAGCTTTCTGAGAAAACTTAAAAAGATGGAAAGTTGTTCCCAGAGGTTCTAGATTTGGAACAAACACATCTCTACAGACCTTTGAAGGAAAAGTGCTGAAGTTCCATCACTTGCCTCTAGGGGCTGCTACTGTGCACTTGCAATAAAATGGTGTTTGAGATCAAGGCCCTCGCCCTCCAGGATCATAGTGAACTTCGTAAGTTAATGCACAGCCTTCGATTCTCCGCGGATCCCAGCCAAGGAACGGCAGTTTTCATTGTGAATACAACTAGTGGGTTCACTTCTAAGCTGATAGGTAAGAGTACTAGAAAGAAAAGAGAGTCTTAAAAACTAAGTAAGTTGTAAAACATGAAAATCTTTCTTGAATCAATCAGTAGAGACTTTCTTTTTGCATTGTTTAGAAAAGATTGCATTTTTAGGGAATCAGCAGTTAGTGTAATGGCTATGTCGCTGGACTCCCACGTAGTCGACTGTGGTTCCCGTCCCGGACCTGGTGGCTTAAAACTCACACCGGGCGCGTGTGCGTGCGTGCCTAAAATCCCGAGAGGAGAATGGAGGAGAAGGAATTGCAGCGTGACCATCCCCTCTAGGGGGGGTGATTTCTCGCTTTCTGTCTCTATGTCTCTCTGTCTGGCGAGCGCACGCACCCTATAGCAAAAAAAAAAACCTCTCCAAAAAAAAAAGAAAAGATAGCATTTTTAAAAGATAAAGAAGCATTAGTTTCCACGGAATAAATTTACTTCTGTTAATAATTTATCTCATTTACATACTACTTACCAACTGAAATACAAAGGAAAATGTTTCGTAAAGTCGTTATTAACAAAAAGACAAGACTTTCTGAATGACGTGTCACATGAAATTTTCGCAGACGTGAAGATGCTGAAACAGAGTGGCCTCTGGTGGTGTGAGGAAGGTTGTCACAATCTCTTACAGGGCATTTACAATTCAGGAAGACTCAAAGGCAGTTAGAGTTGGGGAGGTAATGGTAATTTTGAAGGAAAGCTCTCCTGCAGGTTCTAATGCTTCCCAACCCCCCACTTCACTGAAGAAGCAATCTCTTAATTTACTTACAGTTCTCAACCTTAAAAAGTGAAGAACTCTCTGGATGCTTAGTGCCCAGGACCACAATTTCCTAATGGACATCCACATTTTGGATGCACATGAAAACGTAGCTCCTTGGGCTCCATTCCCAGAGATTTTGATTTCTTTTCTGGAGGAATCTATATTTCACCACGCACCACGCAGGCCTCCCCGCGGTTTGGGCACAGCTGGTCTAAGGAGCAGGATTTAATAAGCACCAATCACTGCACAAGAGTGTTTAAACCTGAAAGACAATCAGAATTACCCAGGGTATCGAAAAAAATTACTTTGCTCCATAGCATCATGGTTTAAAATCTGTTAACCGGGTTGAATGCGGAAGTGTGTATCCTTTGACATGTGGGTAAGTCTGGGACTGCTGCTCAGGGAACCCTGGCAAATCATAAGGACGTGTTTCAACCCTGCCATACCCTCTACATCCTCTTTCTAGAACATTCCCCCAAAGAGCATTTATTGAGTGCCCACCATGTGCCAGGCATGGAGCTAAATGGGTACAGAGAGAGGCCACTCCTCACGTGAACAATTATGAGAGAAAGCGACAATCACTTTTTGGGTCTCTTTGTTTGTCTCTTTTTTTAGAGAGATTTTTGCTATAGGGTGTGTGTGCTTGCTGGAGAGACAGAGAGGAACAGAGAGACAGAAAGTGGAAACTCACCTCCGGGCAGATGGCTGTGCTTCAATCCCTTCTCTCTTGGGATTTCAGGCACACACACACACACACACACACACACACACACACACTACACACCCTGCATGAGATCCAGGACTTGAACTGTGTTTGACTACGGGGGAGTTTAGCAACGTAACCACTATGCCATCTGCTGGTCCTGAAAGTGACATCCACTTTAATAGCAATATGAGAAGCTACTAAATACAATGACCAGACACTTACCAGAAAATATGAACAAGGTAACTGAATCCATCTAGAAAAGCACTCCCTCCTTGCTAAGGATGAGACAAAGTGCTAATCGGTAGCTCTGTACCATACACTAAGAACTGCGCTGGTTTCTTCTCCTACACCCCATTCAGTCCCCCAAGATATCCCTGGAGATGGGTATCGTTACCCCTCTTCTGCTGGAGAGGAAACTGAAGCTCAGAGTAATTTGAACAAGGCCGCTCCGCTGCAGAGTTATAACCAGCGTCTCAGCCTGAGTCCGTCTGCCTCCACAACCCCTGCGCTTCCGTCTTCCCGGCTCGGAGCTCCTGAGCTTGGTGATCTTGTCTGTCCCACACACAGTGACCCGCTCTTGCTGTCTCTCCCCTGATTCACTGACAGTGTCAAAACTGTCCTCACCCTTAAGAGCGAACAAGGACATATATCTATATTCTAAATGAAGACTTAAAGATAAAAAATGCAAAAACTGTTGCTTAAAATGAGATTGTAAGATGACTCTTCCCTAAGGAGTGAGAGCTGAGCAGCCTGGAAGACCAGGTCAGCTGACGTGAAGATTACGTGAGAGGCAGAACATCTCCAGACACAGAAGCGCCTGTGCCCCAGGTGGCTCGCCCCGTGCCAGGTACGCCAGGCTCTGTGCAGTCGGGAGAGGGGCTCCGGCATGCAGAGAGCGGCAAGGGAGCTGACAGGGACTTCAGTTAGCAAAATCCCAAATGCAAGCTCAGTTGATGTTAGATCAGCTACTCGATCGTATCTACCACCTGCTTTTTAATAAATAATGAAAGCACATCCACGTCCCAGAACAGAGTAGCTTGCCCAGAAGCACACAGCGGACCCGCGGGAGAGCAGGGTTAGACCTGGGGTTTGTGTATAACCCTCTAAGGCCTCCCTCCCCGCTTCACGCGGCAGTCCCTAAATGTGGTGGTTTTGATGGGCCTTTTCTCTTTTCACACAGGTATGGCTAGAAAGGATGGAGACTTGGCTCTCTTATCTCTAACGAGGACGAATGAGTGGGTATCGGGAGGTCTGATACCTCACCACCTCACCGTCCTGCTAAAGAAAATGAAAAGTAACCTCAGAAGACTTTGGACTTTGGATTCAGAATGCGAGACAGCGTCTTCTCTGCAAGCACCTCAACACCCACCCCTGGCTTCTGCAGAGAGAAAGCAGCTCCCAGCCCTCCAACAGGATTTGTGGACTTGTACCAGACTGCAATGCAAATTTGGAGTCTTCTCCTCCGGAACGTTTCCTGGTGAAGGCAGCGACACTGGCAGTGCCTCAGCCTAGGTGCAGTGAGGACTCTCCGGGCCAGGAGGCCTGTCCCGGGTCCAGTCCAGGGGGCCACCCACAACTCCAGCACAGAAATCATGCCAGAGTTTCTGTCTACTCCCAGCACTTGTGTTTTGCTAATTTAAGGAGATTGAAGATGATCTGTTATTGCGTTGTATCCATTTAGAAATTTCCAAACATCTTAAATCACTGAAAATTGATATGACATTTCTCAATAAGCATAACTGATCTTTCAGGATCTATTGGTTGTTGGAAAAGTCACAATGCATGTTTTCTGCTTTTCTACGCAAAAATGCGTCATGACTTTTCTAACAACTCAGTAGGATTAAGGGCACTTCTAGGTCACTATCAGTAGTAAAAAGAAAGTCAATTCATATTAATTTTACAGCACGTAGATGTATATCTTAGAGACTTACGTGAACACATGGAAATATTCTGAAGCTCAAATTCAATGAAACTTTTATGGAGATTCGGGAACTTTAACCAAGCATTCCCACTTTGCCATGTTAGGCACCTGTAACTGATCCCAGGGTAATGATACCGAAGTTCTTTATCAAAGACCTTTGCTTTGGCATTCCTTATCTTACGTGAGCTTGGTGACCGTCCTCACACGCAGCCACCGTAGATGTGATTCTTTACGTTTCTAGTGAGGGTTCTGGCTCACAGAGGTTACGCCATCTGCCCCGGAGCTTGCGCCAGCCCTGAGAAAGCTAAGGCTGAAAGTCAGAATTTGGGTTCTGGTCTAGAGAGCTTCCTACACGCAGCCTCCAGTTCAATGCTTCCTAACCTAGGACTCAGCAGCACGGCCCTCACATTCTCCCTTAGATGAGTCACATTGTAGACAGGCTTCTTCCTGACTGCGGGCCTCTGACCCCTGTTCTTAGATGATTTACTTTAGAAAAGTAATTGCTCACTTTTCCTGCCCCTTTCAATGTATATAAAAATCTGCTGCTTCCTCTTGCCAACTTTATACCCAGGAATACCTTTCTCCAGGACCTGCAGCTATCCCTTTGAAATGCAGTCATCAAGGGAGATAGCAACCCCCTCTCCCAGTCTCTGTTGGAGGGTAGGAGTCTAATTCTTGCCAATTAGCAAGCACAAATTGCCTACACAGACAAAAACATTTGCACACTGAGAAATAGCTCGATGTGCTCCACACATCCCATTTATCACCCTCCCTTCCAACATCCTGCAGTACTTTTCCACTAGCTCACCCCGACTCTTAAAAGCCTTTGGTCTCATAGAAGTTGAGTTCACTCTCTCTCTCCTATTGTGATAATCCTGAATAAAGTCTTCCTTGCCTATTTAATTTTATACTATACAATTTTTCTTTGACAGGACCAAAGATCCCTGGGCAATGGTGAAAGACTATTTTTTAAGAGGTTTTTGCCTTAGGACATGTGCAGCGAGAGACAGAGATAGTGAGAGAGAAAGTGAGAAATCACCCCCTGGGGGGATGGCCATGCCACAATCCCTTCTCCATTCTCCTCTTGGGGTCTTGGACACGCATGCACATGCCTTCAGCATGATTTTCAATTTTCTACGCAAAAATGTGTCATGACTTTTCTAACAACTCAGTAGGATTAAGGGCACTTCTAGGTCACTATCAGTAGTAAAAAGAAAGTCAATTCATATTAATTTTACAGCACGTAGATGTATATCTTAGAGACTTACGTGAACACATGGAAATATTCTGAAGCTCAAATTCAATGAAACTTTTATGGAGATTCGGGAACTTTAACCAAGCATTCCCACTTTGCCATGTTAGGCACCTGTAACTGATCCCAGGGTAATGATACCGAAGTTCTTTATCAAAGACCTTTGCTTTGGCATTCCTTATCTTACGTGAGCTTGGTGACCGTCCTCACACGCAGCCACCGTAGATGTGATTCTTTACGTTTCTAGTGAGGGTTCTGGCTCACAGAGGTTACGCCATCTGCCCCGGAGCTTGCGCCAGCCCTGAGAAAGCTAAGGCTGAAAGTCAGAATTTGGGTTCTGGTCTAGAGAGCTTCCTACACGCAGCCTCCAGTTCAATGCTTCCTAACCTAGGACTCAGCAGCACGGCCCTCACATTCTCCCTTAGATGAGTCACATTGTAGACAGGCTTCTTCCTGACTGCGGGCCTCTGACCCCTGTTCTTAGATGATTTACTTTAGAAAAGTAATTGCTCACTTTTCCTGCCCCTTTCAATGTATATAAAAATCTGCTGCTTCCTCTTGCCAACTTTATACCCAGGAATACCTTTCTCCAGAACCTGCAGCTATCCCTTTGAAATGCAGTCATCAAGGGAGATAGCAACCCCCTCTCCCAGTCTCTGTTGGAGGGTAGGAGTCTAATTCTTGCCAATTAGCAAGCACAAATTGCCTACACAGACAAAAACATTTGCACACTGAGAAATAGCTCGATGTGCTCCACACATCCCATTTATCACCCTCCCTTCCAACATCCTGCAGTACTTTTCCACTAGCTCACCCCGACTCTTAAAAGCCTTTGGTCTCATAGAAGTTGAGTTCACTCTCTCTCTCCTATTGTGATAATCCTGAATAAAGTCTTCCTTGCCTATTTAATTTTATACTATACAATTTTTCTTTGACAGGACCAAAGATCCCTGGGCAATGGTGAAAGACTATTTTTTAAGAGGTTTTTGCCTTAGGACATGTGCAGCGAGAGACAGAGATAGTGAGAGAGAAAGTGAGAAATCACCCCCTGGGGGGATGGCCATGCCACAATCCCTTCTCCATTCTCCTCTTGGGATCTTTGACACGCATGCACATGCCTTCAGCATGATTTTCAAGCCACTAGGTCTGGGACTTAAACCACAGTTGGCCATGTAGTAGTCCAGCTACATAAACACTATTCTATTTGCTGGCCTTGTGAAAATCTCTTTAAATCCAAGAGAACCAAACAATTCATGTCAGAAAAATAAAATAGCTTGTGAAAGTCTCTTTAAATCCAAGCACCAAACAATTCATGTCAGAAAAATAAAATAGTTTAATTTAAATGTGCACATACATATGTAACACACATTTAAATCTCCTGTAATTAGAGGTATGTCTCTTTAAATCCAAGCACCAAACAATTCATGTCAGAAAAATAAAATAGTTTAAATTAAATGAGCACATATATATGTAATACACATTTAAATCTCCTGTAATTAGAGGTATTTACATATATTAAATATATATGTTGCTATTATGATATTTTAAATATGAATTAATATGAAAGCATTATCAAACTTTTAAACAACTTGTATATTTTATATCTTCTCAATAAATGGACAGGAGGGACCAGCAGTTAGCGTAATGGCTATGTCACTGGATTCTCAAGTAGTCAACCGCGGTTCGTGTCCTGGACCCAGTGTCTTGAATTCACTCTGGGTGCGTGTGCATGTGTACACAGGATCCTAAGAGGAGAATGGAAAAGAAGGGATTGCAGCATGGCCATCCCCCATCGGGGGTGATTCCTCACTTTCTGTCTCTGTGTCTCTTTCTGGTGAGCGCATGTGCCCTATAGCAAAAACTTCTCAAAAAAAAAATAAATAAAAAAGAATAAATGAACAGGACAATTCTGTGGAAATCTTTGAGAAGCTAAAAATGCATATTCTTCTCGAGTAACAGGTCAGATCGTTTCCTTTGTGTGTCTGTGGTCTAAAGACACACACTGCGGTGTTCGGTATGAACTATGTCACACACCACTGCCCAGACTGCTTCTGCTATAAAATTTAAGCCACCACGGAGGTAAATATGACCCTGGAAAAACAGAGCTTCTAGTGTTGGAAAAAGAGCTGAATAGATAAAACCTTATTTCACTTCTCTTTTTAGTGTATACATTGCTTTCTGGAGACGATATTAATTCTGAAAAAGTATGCACCATGCATAGAATTGTGAGCTCACAAATAAAATCCTCTATTGATTGTTTCCTAGCATTCCTTTCGGATTCCTCATTCTCCAAGAGCTCATTCTCCAGGGATGAGCGGATGAGACGTGGCCGCTCTGCCTGCCTGAGCCTGGGTTCTGCACATGCCTGTCTCCTTTGGGCTTATTTTCTTACAAAATAACCCATCCTGGATTTCTCTAGTTTAGAAACTTGCTTTAAATTTAAAAAAAAAAAATAAGTTTTGGGGTCTAGCATGCGACATGGAGTTAAGGAGGCAGGATCCCACATGCCCGACAGCTCAGTTTGAGTCCCAGAGCTAGTGGCTTAAACAGGGCACATGTGCGTGAGTGCCTGCAAGCCCAAGAGAAGAATGGAGGAAAAGGGATTGTAGTGTGGCCCTCCCCTGGGAGTGGGAGATCATTGCTCCCTTTCCCTCTCTCTGTCTCTCTCTGTCTCCCTCTCTCTCTTTAGTGAGCACACACGTCCTATAACAAGCAAAGGAAAAAAAAAAAAGATGAAAACAACCTGTTTTATCTCTCGTTCATCTAGAACATAACAAAGGGCACTTAAAACCCGTAAGAATGTTCTTCCTCAGCAGCCTGGCAAAGAGACTGAGGGAGAAATGTGGGCAGTAGCAGCAGGCAGAGAGGACAGAAGTCGGCTAAACTGGCTGACGCAGACAGAGAAAAACTGGTGCAGTCAGTGGATAAGAGTGAACACTGTTAAGAAGTTACAGCCGTTGGGATCTAAAGCGAGCAGGAAAGAAGGGGGCCTTCGGTGCTGGCCTGCGGCTGAGCTACAGAGGTGCTACTCCAGTTACTGGCAAAGACGATGACAGTGTGTGGCGAAGGGGGGTAGGGGAGAAGGTGGGTGGGCACGAGAACCCACAGCATGGTGGGTGGCTTCTTGGTGGCTGTTGACATCCCCAGACAACAGAGACTTAGCAGTGGACAGAGCACGCATGCTCTGTTGCTTTCATGCCTTGGTGTCTCAAGGCAGTGGGATGGCCTTCTCTACAAAATAGGAAACAGAAATAAAGCAGAAAAGCGGGCCTTATGCCCTCAATTTTTGCTACATCTAATATTCTTTATAAAAAGACCATTTCAGTCAGAAGATCGTAAAGATCTGGCTATAAAATATGAAAACATGTCCCACCTGGGTCATTGTCAAGAACAAGGTACCTTCCTTCCTCTCTCTTTCTCCTTTTCTCTTATGCATTATTCTACTTGATCTGTGGTAGTATAGGTGCAACAATTTTTTATATAGGATACCACTTTTCTTTAGCTAGCTAAGAAGAAATTAAGTCCTGAGTAATTATTTTCTAAGTAATAAATGGAAGCTTCAGATGCTCCTCTAAACTTACAATGACAGGGGATAGCAGGGGCACTAGTAAAGGCACTGGATGGCTACATGGCCAACCATGGTTCGCGTCCCAGACCCAGCACCTTGAAACTCATGCTGGGTACATGTACATGTGTGCCCAAGATCCCAGGAGGAGAATGGGGGAGAAGGGAGTATGGTGTGGCCGTCCCTCTGAGGAGTGATTGCTCGCTTTCTTTCTCTCTGTCTCTCTGGTAAGTCCATGTGCCCTATAGCAAAAATATCTCTAAAAATTTTTTTTAAAAATAAACTTAGAATGACAGAGTTTGTCACTTATTATGTCTGCCAGTGTCAGAAAGCCTTTTCTCATCGACTGTCCTACTGTACGCTTAGTCGTCAGCCCTCCTAGGAGTTTTCCTAAGAAGGCTATGATTGCCTCTTTTGGGAGGTTTCTGAGTATTCTTTTCCAGGAAATGTAATCTACTGGAGGTTGGCAATTTAAACGTTTGAAAGTCTCCAACAATTGTCCTGGGCACACGGGCTGAGTCGCGTGGGGCAGGCAGAGATAAGCTTGATGTCTACATAGGAAGCAATCAGGTAGGGGACCATAGACTTCCCTGGGAGTATAAATATAATTTAGCACTAGGAATAAGCCAATTTTTGTCCCTCAAGATGAGTGAGTCTTGACTGAAGTTGAGGAGTTCCTCAGAATAGATTTTAGTGTCACTTGAGAGAATAAACCGACTACTGAAGCCAAGATAACTCTAGATTCCATCTCCTCCCTTGTGTGTTGGGTTGTACTAATAGGGTTGCTGTGGCCTTGACAGAAGCATTTTGTTGACATGAGGTCAAAGTCTAATTTCTTCTAAAGACAGTTTCTGCCCACGCCACAGTCCTCCTGCCCCAGCCTCCCAGGTGGAGTTACAACAGCAGGCCGCTTCACCCTGACTTTAGGTCGGACTGGGAATCTAACCTGGGCCTTGCATGTGGTCTCAGCCTCTGGAGCACAGTGCCATAAGAGCATTCAACACCCCAGTAGGACCTAAGGTCTCATTCTTATGGGACCAGCGTTTGTGACATACAAAGTAAACGCAAGTATCAGAAATACCTATAAAAGGGAATCTAGGGCTGACCCTGCAGCCTAGGTGCAAGGAAACCAATCCCACTGTCAACCATGGTCCAGATCCCACACTGGGCAAGGGTTTGTGCGTGCCTGGGATCCAGGAAGGGTGGAGAAATGGAGGAGGAGGGATTGCAATGTGACCAGGCCCCACTGCAGAATGCTCTTCATTTTCCCCCTCCTCTCTGTCTCTCTTACCCTCTGGCAATTAAAAGATGTGGGTGCCCAGATTCTACTTTGCAAGTGTTTAAAGGAAAAGTTACTAAATTCTGTCAGTAATCGTGGCTGTAGTTGTGGTCTGAGAAAAATATGCCAGATTCATGATTTTCCACAAGTGATGGCAGAGGCAGTTGAAGGCGACAGGATGAAAATAACCGAGCTCATACTGAAAACAGTTCGTCAGCAGAAGGTAGCAGAAAGCAGCAGTCGGCAAGATCAGTGGTAAAGGGAAACGGTGCTGAAAGATTAGGAAGTGAATCTTGTTCCATCATTTTGGGCAGAAGCTGCCTACTTCTGTAGGTGGCAGTTTGTTGTCATTTGGGGCAAAAATTGTAGAGTTATGCCATCCACAGCTTTTGAAGAATTCGTAAAAATCCTCAATTTAAGGTCTCCTGATGGAATGAATGTACAGTGGTCAGGAGTAATTATTATGTGTTTTGTAACTTGGGAAATACGGACCCAAAGGTCAACACCTTGGTGTTTTATCACCTTGTGAGTTGTTCGTGGCGGCTTGTAAGATTTTTCTATCGAGGCTCGAGGGTGTCCTCTGATACGTTCTTCAGGACCTGGGACCTCCAGGCCTTAGATTACGCAGTGGCTGCTTAGACTTTTTGGAAACGCAGCTTGTGCTTGTTGGTGATAACGTGGGAGCATCATTGGAGTATCCTCCAATACTTTATCATGCCAGCGTGTGACAGAGTAAAACCCAGGACCGGAATTCTCAGATATTTAAGACAAGGTTGTTACTAATTCAACAGGAAATAACTTGTAGTATTAATTGGAGAGGATTGCTCTTATTATTATTTTATTTTGTTAGAGATTTTTGCTAGAGGGTGTGTGTGCTTACTGGAGAGAGACAGAAAGTAGGAAATCACCCCCCGCTATGGGGGACAGCTGCATTGCAACCCCTTCTTTTTCATTCTCTTCTTGGGCTTTCGGGCACACACACACACACATACTTGGCTTAAGTTTCAAACCACCAGGTATGGGACTTGAACAGTGGTCGACCATGTGGAAGTCCAATGCCTTAACCACTATGCCATCTGCTGCCCTAAGTCTTGCTCTTATTGTCAGCAAGGCCATTGGCAATACTTTGGCCTTATAGTTTGAGCTTTTAGGGAACGTCGTTAATCATAGTTTTAGAATTCTCTTTGGTTCTCTATCTTTGCAAACATTTGGGGTGATAAGAATAGTGGACATTCTACATAATTATCACTGACAGAGTTTTTAAAACACAGTAATGGGGAAATGTATGTTCTTTTATGGGAGAGAAAAATTAGAATTCCTGAAGTTGAGAGTATGAAATCACATTTCTCCTCAACCATTACAGCTCTATCTTCCTTTCAAAAAAAGCCTCAAACAGCTTAAAGAATAAAAACAATGATTACGACTTACTCATAATTCACTGGGAAGTTTTCACAGGGATCTGGGTGTGGTTCCTGCTGGAGAGAGACAGAAAGTAGGAAATCACCCCCCGCTATGGGGGACAGCTGCATTGCAACCCCTTCTTTTTCATTCTCTTCTTGGGCTTTCGGGCACACACACACACACATACTTGGCTTAAGTTTCAAACCACCAGGTATGGGACTTGAACAGTGGTCGACCATGTGGAAGTCCAATGCCTTAACCACTATGCCATCTGCTGCCCTAAGTCTTGCTCTTATTGTCAGCAAGGCCATTGGCAATACTTTGGCCTTATAGTTTGAGCTTTTAGGGAACGTCGTTAATCATAGTTTTAGAATTCTCTTTGGTTCTCTATCTTTGCAAACATTTGGGGTGATAAGAATAGTGGACATTCTACATAATTATCACTGACAGAGTTTTTAAAACACAGTAATGGGGAAATGTATGTTCTTTTATGGGAGAGAAAAATTAGAATTCCTGAAGTTGAGAGTATGAAATCACATTTCTCCTCAACCATTACAGCTCTATCTTCCTTTCAAAAAAAGCCTCAAACAGCTTAAAGAATAAAAACAATGATTACGACTTACTCATAATTCACTGGGAAGTTTTCACAGGGATCTGGGTGTGGTTCCTGTCCACGTCCTGACTACATGGGCTTCCCAAGGCTGCATTATTGGCAGATAAAACATGCATTGAAGACATCCTCAGTGGTACCCTTAAAAACTCTGCAGATTTGGTTCAGTATTGTGGCAGACTGAATTCTGCTATCGTATTTAATATGATGAGGTATTTGGGGAAGCTCTTCTATAACAGCGGTCTCCTCAGGCAATAGCAAAAAACTTCAACTTCCTTTCATTTGTCATCCATTTATAGAAGGTCCCTGGAATGGCCAGGGTATCTTTTTAATCCAAGAATTTCAAAGTCATGGGCTAATCTGAAATGATAGATGTCCTATCAATCAATATAAACATTTAGTCATTCATCTTCTCTCAGATGATGGGTTTGAGCAGTAACAATGAGTTTAACCCTCTGAAATGGCTTAATGATGTAAAAAGCTTAAATTTTTAAGGATAAATTTATTCTGGGATTACATAACCTCCTTGGCAAGTTTTAGTTTTCTCCGAAGAGTGAACAACCTACAAACGTTAGGTAAATTAGGATTATAGGGCTGGTCCCGGAGCACAGCCGCAGCACATGAGCACTGTGCGTGGAGAGACAGATCCCATGTGGCCAACTGCGGTTTGAATCCCAGCCCTGGTAGCTTGTAAAACACACTAGGCACGCGTGTGTGCATGCCCCAAATCCTAAAATCCAGATGGAGAAATAAAAGAAGGAGGATTGCATTGTGATCATGCCCCATGGGGGGAGGTTCTCTCTCTCTCTGGCAAGCACATGTTCCCTCTGGAAATTAAAAACAGGATTATATAAAGGAGTCTCTGTCTAAGAGGTGTATGTGAGGCAGGGGTAGTTACTTGAGAGCGGTTAAATAATCATGAAGTTTTTTTCCAGTGAAGGAAAGTGGCTGGCTTTAGGACATTGTCCATTGCCCCAATGGACAGGTACATGTGAATGGGAAAAACGCTGCTTCCTAGTCTGGCAACTAGCTGAAAGGTGCCAAGGGTATTCTTGTCAATAGAAGAGGTTTTATCGCATTGGACGTCCTTAAGCTTAGTGGGCACCCTAAGACTCAACTGGCTAACGAACTCACAGGTTTTCCCACTGCTGCCGTTGCTTGGTCAAGATGAAGATGTCTTGGCAACGTAGCTCCCTCTGGAGTAGGAGGTCAACACGATCACGTGTACTGTGGTCCTGCCAGGGAATGCAGAGGGCTTTTGATCTTCCCCACTGATTGAAATGGGAGGGAAAGAATTGCAGATCAATAGCTACAAGAAGCTGTGTTTATCTGCTCTAGTATAAATAGCACATCTGGAACTACAGCTGCAATTGGCATCGGCCTGGGATAATTAGCTGTCATTTTCCACAACCCATCTGGCTTTGGCACTAGCCAAATGGGTAAGTTTAAATAAGGACAAGGTAGAAATCACCGCCATGATCTTGCTCCGGTATGAGAGGGCGACTTCTGTCTTTGCAACTCGAAGGATAAGGTCCTGGTCTTGGTTTATGATCTTGGCTTGAAGAAACAGTTGCAAGACTTCTGCTTCATCCTTCTGACCATTTTAGCCCCCATGCCATGGGAGAGAACCAGCAACGGCTCCTGGAGCAGCTGCCGGCAGTGTGATAAAGAAGGCTGCCATGCAGAGGGCCCTGACGGAAGGAGGCGGATGCCTTCCCAGTGAAGGAGTTTCAGAGGAAGTCAGAGATCAAAGACCTCAACCTCAGTTTGCTTTTTCCCAAATGTCCCCAACCCATATCTCAAGGTCCCACATCATTAGTTTGTTGTTGTTGTTGTTTTGTTTTTTTTTTTTTTCTTTGTTTTGTTTTATTTTTTTTTAGTGTCCTTGCTTTAGAATGAGGTCTAGTTGATATAAATTGGAGACGCATTTCAGCAGTCCTCCGAGTCTCCATTCCAGATACACGACCTCAGGAGAGGAGAGGAGTCTGCAAAGCTGAGATTGGAATGGAACCTTCCAATCTCCCACGTGTTCTTTTCTAGATGTATCAGCATATGGCTCTTGATTTCAGCTTATGCTCTCTGAGGCCCACAGAACAAAGCAAGTGGCTCCACAGTCCTTCCAAGCTCATTATTTACAATATAGTTTAATCCCTCAGTCAATTCATCTATGTCTTGCCCCTCACCTATACCTTGTCTTATGCAATCAAGCTTGGTAATCTAAGAAGGCAATTCTCTTTTTAAAAAATAATTATTTATTTAATTTTAATTATTATTATAATTATTATTTTTTGAATTTGTTATAGGTCTTGTGTGCTCACCAGAGAGAGAGAGAGACAGCCAAGTGAGAAACCAAGCCACCAGGTCTGAGACTTGCACTGTGGTCAACAAACTGGGAGTCCAGTGCCTTAACCACCACATCACCTCTGGCTCCAAGAAGGTAATTCTAACACATGCAGTGGATTAGAACATGTCCCTCTCATCCTACTAAAGAAGTTATCCCAAGCTCCTTTAAATAGAAAGCACCCAATTCCGGACACCCATCTTTAGATGCTTTTCTGGGGAAAGCTAATAGTACAAATTATTGTATCAGTCAGGTTCACAGCAGGAAATAGGGCCACACTCAGGCTAGAGCAATACAAGAAGTGCTTATTTCCTGAAAATATTGTGAAGACATTTCAGGATGTACTGGAACTCCAAGGGACAGTGCAGGTAGCCAGGTTAGTAAAGGAACAGTGACCAAAACCTGGAAGGAGGACACTGAGAGAGGAGGGGGCTGACTTGAAGGTGGCTGCCAACTTCCTTCTCAGGTGTGCACACTGAAATAGAGAACCTTCTAGAAGTGAGAGTAGCGTGGTGACTGCTAGCTGGGGGAGGTGGACGGAGCGATGTCTGTTTTCAAAGCCAGCGTTGTCAGTGGTAGAACGAGCTGTAGTGTTACATAGTGCAGTGGGGTGATGATAGCTGGTGATTTATTCCACATCTCAGAGTAGCTATAAGAGAGGATTTGGGGGAACCAGCAGTTAGCATAATGGCTATGTTGCTGGACTCCCATGTAGTCGACCGCAGTTCACGTCCTGGACCCGGTGGCTTAAAACTCACGCCGGGCGCGTGTGCGTGCATGCCCAAGATCCCGAGAGGAGAATGGAGGAGAAGGGATTGCGGCATGAGCATCCTCCCTGGGGGGTGATTTCTCGCTTTCTGTCTCTATGTCTCTCTCTGTCTGTCTGGCAAGCACACGCGCCCTATAGTGAAAACCTCTCAAAAAAAAAAAAAACAAAGAGAGGATTCGGAATGTCCCCAGCGTGGTGACAAACATTTGAGATGATGGATACACTAACTATGCTGATACGACCATTACACATGGTGCTCTTGCACTGAAACATCACTCTGCATTCAGAAATATGGACCGTCACTATGTGTCAGCCAGGAGGGAGACCTGCCGTTGAGACGCTCAGCCTTCCTGGAGCAAACTCGAAGGAAGGGAGACGGGAGAACGGTTGTTCTAACCTCACTCTACTCCCACATCCGATTTCCCTGAATCCTCCCCTCTGGGAGTAAGGGAACGAGGAGGATTAGTAGTGCAGTCCACACGCTCAGCCTCCGGGGGTGGAAGGCAAGGAACGGGAGGATGAAGACGAGGTCTGGAGGAGTGCAGCATGGGGCCTGGCTCACCGTGTTATGGACATTCTCCGGCTTCCTCTTTCATCTCTGCTGGCACCCAGAGTCACTGCTGGGGGCTGCCAGGAAATCCTTCAACTTTTGGATTTCCTGTAAGAGGCGTTTCCAGTCTGTGCTCTTGTAGCCTTCCAATAGTTGCCTAAGCCTGGAATTCCTTGTAATAATTTTCTTTCCACTAAATATACCTAGATGGCTTCTTCTTTCCCCATACAACCTGACCGATCCAAGAACATTGCCTCCCTTGAAAGGGTCTCTAGAGCCAAAAAGTAAGTGATAAGAGAGGAACAAATCCAGCTTGCCTTCCTCCAGGTCCTCTGGTCGGAAAGATGAGAGCTGAACGGAGAGGTGTTTTTCTTCTGCTTTTTTTGAGACCTATGATACTGAGCGAAAACTCGTGAGAAGTTTTTAAATGCTCAGCCATATTGAGAGAATGTGGCACGGTAAGTCCAGTAGATTTAAATGTGTGCATACGTAGCTCTTGCACAGACGGGTAGAAAGAGGCATGGGAAAACTAAATTCCTCTAATGGAGGGTTACTTTCTAGCTCTTTCTCTCTCTGGGCACCAAATCTAGACTGCAATAAAAACACAGGAAGAAAAGACGAACAGATCTCCCAGGCCTGGAGAAGTAATTCAGGGCAGATGAAAAATAAGGGCTGAAAATAAATGAACATACTCTGTAAAGTGAGAACAATCTGTAGTTCATTCTAGAGTCAATTTTGTCATAAATGTAGGCAAAATAAGGATGATTCTTGTATTAATTTTGAGGAAAAGTGCGACAAACTTTCATCCTGTCTCTAGTTCAGTCCATGCTGTTTTTATCCTAAATCAGTTGAGACTTCATTTTTTTAACTTGCCAGAGGACTCATTTCCTCACCAGACAGAGACAGAGAGAGGAGAGAGAGAAAGCACCCCCCCCAGTGGGGTGTGTTCATACCACAATCCCTTCTCTTCCATTTCTCCACCCTGTTGGGGCTTGGGGTATGCACACTCGTGTGCCTGGGGAGTGTTTTTCAAGCCATTAGAGCTGGGATTTGAGCCACAGATGGCTATGTGGGATCAGGCTCCCTAACTCATGGGTCTCATGGGTCTGGTGACCTTGTTGGGACTTTGTTTACTATACATTTCTTTCTCTTTGATTGATATTTACATATTGTTTCCTGACATAGCTATTAAGTCTTTTTTTTTTCCTCTCAAGTGCTACACATGTTTTTGAAGCCATTAGAGCTGGGATTTGAGCCACAGATGGCTATGTGGGATCAGGCTCCCTAACTCATGGGTCTCATGGGTCTGGTGACCTTGTTGGGACTTTGTTTACTATACATTTCTTTCTCTTTGATTGATATTTACATATTGTTTCCTGACATAGCTATTAAGTCTTTTTTTTTTCCTCTCAAGTGCTACACATGCACTTGTTCAAAATTGACTCCAACTACCACCTTTATTAATGATTTTTGGGGAAGTGAGAGCAGCAGCAACCTCTAGCGCATGGACATGCCCGAATTCCAGTAAGCACTGCAGCGACTCTTATCTGCGTTACCCTGCTTACCCCTACGGCAATGGAAGGAGTTAGTTTACTACCTTCTCGTTACTTCCGATCTGTACATGAGGAAATGCAGACTTGGGCTCCTGCCTGGCACCGCAAGTTCCAATGAAGACCTAAGCCTGGCTGTTTCCGAAGTCGTGGTCTGAAACCCTGACATCAGGCCACTTTGGCTGCACAAATAGGCCAACTTTTGCCAGGAGATACCTTTTTATCTTGCTTTCTTTTTTTTTTTTCTCTTTAGTTTTAAAAAATTATTCAGAGGATGTGTGCACTCCAGAGAGAGGGAGACAGACAGACAGACAGACAGAGAGGGAGAGGGAGAAAGCATCACCCGCAAAGGAGAGCCATCGTGCCTCGATCTCTTCCCCTCCCTTTCTCCATGCTGTCAGGATTTGGGGCACCCACACACATGCCCCTGGAGAATTTTGCAAGCCCCTGGCTCTAGCATCTAAGCCAGGTGCATGAGCAAGCAGGCGGGATCGGCTCCCTTCACCAACAGACCGTGGGTTGGCTTGGCTTCTCTCTCGCTTTCTGCCGCGGTGGTGTTTTTCTCTCTCTGCGAACTGAGATTCTATCTCCTAAGGTTTTAGTTTTAGTTCTTCCCCATGCGGTACAAGTCTACCTGTGCTATCATGAGGGAAGCAATTACAATCCGACAGTTGTGCCAGAAAGAATAACGTACTAATTTGGGTAAAAGCTGAAAACGATCCTCATATTAGGAGACCTTAGGTGCATGGCTGCTCCCTACACAGCACTGAGGAAACTGCCCTGGAGCCCAAATTATGCCACGCCCCCAAGTGGAGAAATCACAGCTGAGTTTCCTGCCATCCACACCTGCAAAGCTATGTCCTCCATGACATAAGCCAGATCCCAGGTACAAGGGCCTGGGAGCTCAGTGCCGGCCACCACACCTCTCAGTCACCTATTCAGTGACTGATTACTCCAAGGCCTGGTGCTCCTGCCTTATCGCATCCATTTCTGGAAGCTGCTCCCACCCTCAAGGCTTGCTTTCCAGGAAGGAAACATCTCTACAACTATCTTTTGCCTTTCTCCTTCTTCACCACAAAGAGTACTTAAGACCTAAAATAAAAATAAAGAAAATCCACCTGTGAACACATGCTTTATTTTAGCAACTAAAAATGTTTTTTCACAGATTACACCTTTGATCCAAAGATCTTTAAAGTGTTTATAAAAGATAACTAACTAAGCTTCACTATGTTCTCACAAGCTGCTCCAATGTACCCTCTTACAAGGTTTTAAAACATTCGAGGAGAGTTTTAAATCCCACTAAAAACCAAAGAAAGATAGTCTGTACCATCAGGCTCCTTCCCGAGGGGCGGAGGTGGAAATCAATGTGCTCTGGAGGGGACCCGAAATCTGTTTCGGTGCTTACCTGGAGCCTCGTAATGAGGAAGAGACCCCTTAACTTTCTAGCCAGCGGAAGGCATGCATGGAGGCCCGCTCTCCCACGTCCCAGTTCTGTCTCTGTTTAACAGGTGTAGAAAGATGTTTTGTAGACAAGGGTTTGACTACAAACACATTTAAAATCCTCTACAGGTATAAACAGCGAAAAGCTCAAATTCGGGTTGAATTCATCCTTGCTCAACATATTTTGTTAAATTCTTGGTTTGGGTTTACATACAGGCTTGGGAGAGAGATACAGCATGTCTCCTGTTCAGGGAAGCCAGTTTGCAGAGGCTGTTCTTGGGTGTTTTCCATGCTGTTCCACATGCCGGGAAGCAGCTGTGGGTCAGTCATCTCCCTCAGGGGACTGCCGTCCTAGATGAGTCAGGAAAGTGAAATAAAGGCTTAGCTCTTCTGCACCTTTCTCTGGCTTCTGACCTGATTCCATGCAAAGCTCAGATTCCTGCACTATATTTTTATTTTATTTTATTTATTCATTCATTTATTTTATTTTGACCAGAGAGAGACAGAAAGAGAGAGAGAGAGAGGGAGAGAGAGAGAGAGAAAGTGAGAAAGCAAGCCGCCGGTCTGGGACTCAAACCATGGTCGGCCATGTGGGAGTGTCCAGCACTTTAACCAATTTTTTAAAACACAGTGGCTTTCATTTCACACTTACTAACAGCTGGAATGCAGACTTTAAACAAGTGACGTATAGGACAATAAGTCCTGACACTCAGAGAACTGCAACACCCACAGTCATGTCCCCTCTTCCAAAGTAACAAATACATTGTACCAGCAGTAAGCTGAGCAGGTGTACGGCTCACTGGTCATTTTCTTGGTAATGTCGTGGATCATTTCAAATGTCCACATAAAAAAATGAATGTTCAAAATGGGAAATGGCATTGAACATTAAGGTAATGGGCTCAAAAATTGAAAGCCAGATTTATATAGCAAAAAGGGCAATTTCCAATTAGTTTAAAACCCCACGTTTAATGAAAGGATTTTCTTGAAGAAATAGGCACAATATTAAGAGTTGCTAATCAATTATGCAAATACTTGTTCCAACCGTGATTAAAGTCTAGTACCACTGTTTAATTCAGATGTGTAGTTCAAAAATTAAAGCTAATTGAAAATACCACATTTTAAAAATTAAACTGGGATGGTCTAGATGGCCCAGCCAAGGGAAAAACTGCTAAAATTAGAAATGTCAAATAAAAAATTCTTGTTTAAAATGTGAAACCATAGGGAGCCAGCAGGTGGCATGGCAGTTATGGTCCTGGACTCCCACATGGTTGAATGCAGTTCAAGTCCCAGACCTGGCAGCTTGCTTTCTCATTTTACATCTCTCTCTGGTAAGGATACATGTTCTGTAGCAAATTTTAATAAATAAATAATAATGATAAATAAAATAAAAAGTTCTTTTAAAAATGTGAAATTATAAAAAGTTCACTATTCATTTTTAATATTTTGAGAAAATACCTTTGAGTTAGAGATACAGTAAGTGAATCATATCTTGATAATAAGTAGTTGAAAAAGCAAAATAGATCATTCAAATTTATTTATGTCTAATTACTTATTATTTTTATACTTCCACTTGGATGTGAATTAGAATGTGGATTCATGGAGTTCCCAATATGATAAAATAATTCCAGTACTAGTATTTCGGGGTACTTGATATTTTCAGATCTGAGCTTGGGTGAGGTTTATCTTTGTGCTACCTACATAAAGAAAGTTTACTAAGCAAGTTCAAACAGTAAAACAAGAAATATGGAGAAAGACACGATACCCTGAATGCACTGTTTTTAACTCCTTTATAATTACATGCACCTACAAGCGGTCTATTGAGTGCTCAGCATTTTACATGCGTCATCTCGTTTATCTCTCATAACCCCTTTGTAAGGAAGACCCAATTAATAGACCCTCCACTTCACAGATGAGGAAACTGACATGTAAAAAGACAAACTTGAACCCACATGGCTCAGTCAGTAGCTAGTACAGTTAAAATTAGTAAGGGTTCTACTGCAAATCCTGGCATTCTATGACCCCCAATGCAGGCAGACTCTAAGAAACAAGCGCTGGTGGTTTGGGATAGGGTAGGGGTAGCTATGGGGTAGGGTGGGGGTTAGCTTTGGGGTAAGGTGGGGGCTAGCTATGGGGCAGGGTGGGAGCTAACTATGGGGTAGGGTGGGAGCTAACTATGGGGTAGGGTGGGGGCTAGCTATGGGGCAGGGTTGAGGCTAGCTATAAAAGTCTGTTGGCTGATGCTTTATTTACCCAAATAATGTTACAATCCTGTAAGTACCTGTTGAGTACCTGCCCAACCTGCTCTCCAAGAGGCTAACTGTCCAGGGAAAACATTCACTCACTTTTTTTTTTTCTTAATAGAGAGATTTTTTGCTATAGAGTACATGCACTCACTGGAAACACAGAGATAAGAGACAGAGAAAGTGAGAGCCCCCTTCCTCCAGGGAGGATGACCACACTATAATCCCTTCTCCTCCATTCTTCTCAAGATTTTGGGCACACACCCACGTGCACCTAGCTTGAGGTTCAAGATTCTGGGTCCAGGACTTGAACTGTAGTCAACAATGTAGGAGTCCAGAGCTTTAACCACTATGCCATCTGCTGGCCCCAATATTCACTTACTTAATGAGCTCCATTCTATGCCAGTGAGATACAAGGACAAACAAAATAGGTAGAGGTAGATACCTAGCAAGGGGAAGAATATTATAAAATATTACAGCAATCGATAATAATATATAACCATTTGGAATCTGATAATTATCATTAAGACAACGGGAATGGCGGAGAAGATAAGGGATGTTTGTGGTGGGGTGAGTTACACTTTATTTTTTTTCTTTATTCATGGTAGAGCACATGAGCATACATGTGAGAGAGAGAAGAGCACGCCCTATAGCGGCTGGCATAGAGAAACCCCCTTCCTCCGTTCCTCCAGGTTACTGGATCCTGAGCGCTGGTGCATGTGCCAGGCATGTGTCAGGCTCTCCAGGGCAGGGATTCTAAGAGCAGTGGCCACCTGGAATCTGGCTTTTCTTGAGCAGCATGATGTTACTGTTGCACCATGGGGCTTGCCTGGGTTGCACTTCAAATAAGGCGCTTAGGTTGGGAATTTTTTAAGCTTACATTAAAAAAAAATACATGTAAAGAAGAAGAAACAATACCAAGATTTCTGGCAAGAGAAAAGCCAGTGCAAGGGCACAGTGGGTGGATCCTGCTTGCCAGTTGAAGGAGCGAGGAAGCAAGGATGATGTGGGTGGCGGCGTGGGCGGGCAGGGAGATGAGTAGGAAGGGAGAGCTGGAGACGTGTGCAAGCAAGTCACGTCAGGCCTCCTCGGTCCCATAAGGAGAGGCACAGATTTTAGCTTTTGCTTTAAGCAAAATGAGGATACATTGAGAATTTGAGCAAAGGGCTGCCTAATTTTTAAAAGATGGCTGTGGTTGCTGGGTTGGAAAGAGACTAAAGGAAATACTATGGTTTGGGTGTCCTCCAAGAAATCATGTGTTAGGATTTGGTTCTCTCATGAAGGTATTGTGAAGAAATTTGATACCTCCATGGTGTTGAAAGATGGAGCCTTTGGGTATGTTTCAATGATTGGTGTGAGGCCCCTATGATTGATACTTGGTGAGTTTATAAGGAGGGAGGGAGAGAGGGAGAGAGCGACAGATGGATGGACACAACCATTATTCTCTTCTCCTGTACACGTGATGAGAGGTCTCAGAACTCTGCAGGATCCCCAGAAGACGTTGCTCCTGGACTGTGAGCCTCCAAACTGTGAACCAAATAAAACTCATTTTTATAAACTACCCAAACTTAGGTTTTATGTTGTTAGCAACAAGGCAGACCAGAAGAGGGAACAAGTG
>NW_006159808.1:44544-63376 GCF_000334495.1 Tupaia belangeri chinensis | reverse complement strand
AAGAAATCCAGGGGAGAACTGATGTGACTGGGGCCATGGTGGTAGCTGTCGCAGTAGTGAGAAGTAGTCAGGTTCTACATTGGGTGAATGTGAATGTGAATTCAGAGAGCAAAAGGAAATGCAAAGAGGAGCAATCAAAAAAGTCAAAGATGACTCAAAGATTTTTGGTCTGAGGAAACAAAAGAATGCAGTTGCCAGGTGCTATGATTTGAACATCCCTCTCAAAATTATTGAAATTTAATTGCTGTTGTGATGATATTAAGATATAGGACCTTTAAGAGGTGATTAGGTCGTAACAATGTTAATGTCATTTTTGCAGAAGTAGGTTAATTATGTCAAGGGTTCTCTTCCCCTTTTCTCTCTGTCTCTCAGTCTCTGTCTCCCTCTCTTGTCATGCGAAGCCTCTGCCACGTTGCAACACAGTGGAAGGCTGTCAACAGATGCAGACCCAGCATCTTGCACTTCCTAACCTTCATAACCATGAGCTAAATAAACTTCTATTCTTGAGACCAGCAGACAGCATAATGGTTATGTCACTGGACTCCTACGTAGTCGAACGTAGTTTGAGTCCTGGACCCAGTGGCTTAAATTCACACTGGGTGCGTGTGTGTTCATGCCCAAAATCCGGAGAGGAGAATGGAGAAGGGATTGTGGAGTGGCTGCACTCACACCTGGTGATTTCTTACTTTCTGTATCTCTGTCTCTGTCTGTCTCTCTGGTGAGTACACACACCCTTTAACAAAAATCTCTCTTTAAAAATTTTTGAAGAAATATTAAACTTCTATTCTTCCGAGATCCCCCAGGCTATGGTATTCAGTCATAGCAGCAGAAAGTGGACTAATACAGTAGGCTTTAGGTGAAAGCTAGTTGAGTGTTAGTATTTAGCCCCTCTAAGAATTCCTCAGAAAAACTGGACCACAGTTTTCTATTGTCCAAGTAATGAAGGTTCTCTATGACTATGAAGCATTAAGTGTCAGTAAAGTCTCTAAGTATCAAATGCATTACCTATACTCCGAGAGTCCCTACTCTGCGTTATTGCTTATGTAATACTTTGTTGTCTTAAACAAACATTAACTACAAGCGAACGGAGCAAACACGTCCTCCCTCTTGACCATCAGCCTCACGCAATGTTAGTTCTGCAAATCCACTCACAGCCTCTATGCTTCATTTCTAGATTCTGATTGGTTATGAACATCAGGGCCCATCTTCTTACGATTCCAAACAATTGCTAACAATGTCGTGTTGCTGTTGGCTGCATCGTATGCCGCATCTCTGCCCACTGGAGCAACTCAACAACCTTGCAAGGAAATCCTCTTCACCATTTTCACTTCCAACCACCAAACATGTCATCAAGCAGCGAGCCTCTCCCTATTGCTTTCTCTCTTTCTCGCCAGTTTTTGTCCCACATGGAGCAGGGCGGCCTGGCATCACACACGATTCCCACTTCCGCTTACCTTCCTGAGCGAATGGCGCTGATGGAGCCGTATGTGGACGCGTGAGCACTGCTGCCCGCCAGCTCTGGAGGTAAGGCTTGCCTACTCGGGACATTCATCTTTGACTTAAGGGAATACGGTTGGGGTGGGGGATCATCTCTCTGACCAATCCAGTCAAATATCACTTGCCAATAAAAACTATTCATTCTGATTAAGCCACACTAGGGGAACTTTCTACTCTCTTAATTCTTCAGGCCAGTGTCATCAGCTAAAGTGACAGTTGTATTCTCGGTTAGACTAGGCCTGTTGCCCTTGATTTTAGTTTTCTAGAGTGCTTCCTTATCTTAAATTGCTGCAGAGTCTAGAAAATAAAATCAATAGTTCCCAGACTGTTATGCAGTTAGGATTTTAAAAGCAATTCAGTCTCATCAGTTTCATGTAGTCATGTAAGATTTCAAAGGCAGAAGGGTGCTTTTAGTCTTTTCTTTTTAACTTTTATTTTTTGGAGAGGTTTTTGCGACAGGGAGCGCCCGCTTGCCAGAAAGACAGAGAGAGACCGAGAGATAGAAAGCAAAAAATCACCCCACCAGGGGATGGCCACACCACAACCCCTTTCGTCCATTCTCCCCTTGGGATCCTGGGCACGCACACACATGCACCCAGTGTGAGTTTAAGCCACAGATTCGAGTCTGGGACTGGAATCACAATCGACTCCATGGGAGTCCAGCGACACAGCCATTATGCCAACCGCTGTTCCCGACTTTTTTTTTTTTAAGGTCAGAGAAAGTCAAGAATTTGTGAGGTTTTTCTGCAACAGCATTCTACCAGCATCCACTTCCCAGGACCCCAGGTACACAGGGACAGTTTCAGAGGATGCAATTTTTCTTGACTTTGGCTTCTTGATCCCTAAATCACAGGTACGTGTTTTTGAAACAGCAGCACAGGGGAAGCCACAGGTGCACAAGAGTTCCCAGCCTGTCATTTCTGAGGTATGCCTGGAGTCCCCTCGAAAAGCCCATCTTAAGACTGGGCACGACATCCTTGCCTCCTTCCAGTGGAGTGGTTTCTGTTTTCAGAACTGAACGAGTAGTGTGTGCTCATGTGCACAGGTACGTAGGTGGCCGGGCTGTTCATCAGCATGGCTGGGAGTGACGGAAGGCGGTGGAGGAAGAGGTGCGTCTCAGTAAGCAGGGACGGTGAAATGGGTAACGTTATAGCAGGAAAGATAAGAAGGGGAGTTTTTATGTACTAGCATGGATCCTCTTCATTGATACATATCAATATATCAATATTGATATCAATATATCAATATATATATCAATGAGAGAAACAGTGCAGTGCAGCGTATGTAGTATGTGACTGTTTGTGAATAAGGGTGAATATCATCCTAGAAAAGGATTTGCGAGATGTGACCCAATATGTAAGTGTGTAGGAAGTCGGTCACATTGTTGGCTTCTGGGGAAAAATACATGTGGTTAAATAAAGAGACAGCACAGGATTTTGATTATGCTTTTGGTCATAGCTTTTGAATTTTGCATCATATTAGAATTAAGTGACATCTGCACCCCTTCTATCATCCTAATTCTGAATATCTTTTCTCCATAGTTCCTTATCCAGTCATGTCTTTTCTTACCGATCTTTCCCCATGTCCATCCTGCAACTTCTATTCTTGGGGGCCAAAGACTTGAGAAACTCAAGGAGCAGTGCCTCAGTCAGTCATGACTGGAAACTTCCAGAGAAAGGAGCAAAGTCCTAGTTCCTGGGACCTCGTAGGAATACCAGAGGAAGAGAACGCTGCATGAAGTTGCTGTACAGTGGCCACACACCACACGCTGGGAGGCTGGCCACAGGGGCAGGTTTCAGGTTTGCCCTGGGAGCCCTCCTGAGCACTCAGGACCTGGTGTGGCCATCATCTGGGGCTGGCTGAGGCTGGGGTGATTACTACATTGGGACGCCATTGGAGTTCTGTCTCCCTAACCCTCTCTCTCTCAGAGGAAGAAAATAAATCAACTTTTTTATTTGTTTGTTTGTTTGTTTTTAGGTTAGGGAATGTTCTCTCACTGGAGAGGATAAGTGAGAAATTCCTCCACCCCCATCAGGGGGATGGCCACATTGCAATCCCTTCTCTTCCATTCTCTTCCTAGGACTGTGGGTACCCAAGCACATGCACCTGGCATGATTTTGCAAGTCACCAGGTCTGGGACTTGAACCATGGTCAGCCATGTGGGAGTCCAACACTGTAACCACCATGCCACCTGCTGCCCCCAAAATAAACTTTTTTAGAATGCAGAAAGAGATCCTGGGAGAATAAGCTGGGTGGTCATTCCTTTATTTCATGGAAATCTAAAGTTAGTCTGGGGTCTTAAGAACTATTGCCAATTCTGTTTTCAATTCTTTTTGTGGACAAGTACAGTAACTGCTGTCATCCACAGAGGTGGTAATTTGCCCTGTTTATTTCACCAGAAGTTGTAATATTCAATGAGCTAAGGTTTCACACAGGCTAAATGGCATATATCATACAGCTAAAGAGTCTTACATTTCGCAATAATATGCAATAACAGTGTAACATTTCATAAAGATTTTGTGTCCTCCAAACAATGATTCATGCTTTTAAAAATAGAAATCAATAGCACCTTAGCTAACTTATGAAACATTCTAATTATCTGCTCAATGGAAACCAGACCAGAACTTATATAGTAGTTGAATAGTGACCGTTGCTAGAAAAATCACGAAAAGAGCTGGAAAGGTCATTGTTAGGCAGTGAACACAAAGACCACATATTTGAGTATAAGGACCAACATGGTGGACTAGATTAAATCTCACATTGAAACAGTCATGTTGGTAACAATGGCAATAATAATCTAGCTAATCTTATTTCATCCTTATAAAAAATGTATGTGATACACAATAGCTGTACTCGTGGGAAAATGAAGATTTAAAAAGGATAAGTTAATGGCTAAGTTTGCATTACTAGCTAGTAGGCAGAAGCCCAGACTTGGTTGGACAACCAAGTTTGAACTTCTACTTTGCGCAACTGTTGTTTGTACAGTAACCATATTTGTCTCACTGTTACTTATATAGTATCTTCCCTGTGTTATGAAAATGTCATAGCGGATCTGAAGATATTCCTTTTATTGTCCAGGCCATCTATAGAAAACCAATAGATAAGTCCATGTCCATGCACTATGGTTCATGTGCCAAAAACACAAATCCCAGTGCAATGGGATTGAGTGGGACCTTTAAGAGGTAATTAGGTCATAAGGACTTTGCTCTCATAAATGGATGCATACCTTTACCGCATGAATGGTTTCACCCAAGACTGGATTTGCTCTGTCAGTGAGTTCGGCCCACACCCACGCTCTCTTTCTTGCCCTCCTGCCTTATACCACAGGATGACACACCAAGAAGACCCTTTCATATGCAGACCTGGTGTAAGAAATAGATACTTAGACCAGCGGGTGGTGTAATGGTTACGTCAGTGGACTTCCATATGGCCAGCTGCAGTTTGAATCCTGGACCTGGTGGTGTGTTGGGCATGTATGTGTGCATGCCCAAGATCCCAGGAGTAGAATGGAGGAAAAGGGACTGCCATTTCTCACTTTCTCTCTCACTGTCTCTATCCCTCTCTCTGGCAAGTGCATACACCTTAAAGCAAGCAAACAAAAACAAAAAAATTTCTACAAAAAAATATTGTAAAAACATAAATATTAATCCTTTATAAATTACCCAGTCTCAGGTATTCTCTGATAGCAGCAAAAACAAACGAAGACATGGTGGAGATGGTTTTCTGACTACTCTTTGGTGGGTAAAAAGCCAGATTGTAGAAAAGACTATCATGCATGCACTATTTTTATGCTTGAGAGTTAGGTCCTAAATCACAACCATCTGGAAGAACAAAAGGACTATACGTAATAGAGACCGCCTGCTCCCCCTTCAGCGAGGAGGGGTGCTGAGCCATGTGCAGGTATGCACTCCCACCTAGGATATCGTATGGAAAGAAAAACAGGATCCGAGGCCAGCATTCCTGGCAAGAGGATACCAAGTGGAAAGTTCCTGGGCTTCTGGATATTTTGCAATTTCAACCAAGATAGAAAGAATAGAGATATTTTTCTCCACTTCTCTTCATGGATGATGTAAGTCTTCACCTACTTAAAACATAGTTTACATAGAGCATACTTTCACCGCCTTTTAAGATTCTGGAAACTCCCACATAGACAACTGTAAAATTTGGCTTAGGGAGTTACCCACCTCCCATACAGAGTCACAGACAACCCCCGGAGCTCTTGGAAATCAACGGCATTAAGTTAAAGTTTGCATCAAGTAATACTTAGTTTTGACTAGCAACTAACTTAGAAGTCATCAGGAAACGTAATAACTTTCATCAAAAACACTTGCTAGAAATTAAAGTTGAGCCTCAAGGGACATGGGATCTCAAAGGCAGTTACCCTATAACTGGCATCTTGCCTTCTTGCAGTTTTCCAGAATTGCAAGTAGGAGGAAGTAGACAGGGCTGTATCCAGGAAAATTCTGCCTACAGGCTTCAAGTTCTAACACTTGCTTGGCATGCTGGATAAGTATTTCTGGGGCACAGAACTTCTCGCTTCTAGGTTCCTTAACCTGAAATTGATCCATCATAACTCTTGCTTCCTACCTTAATAGCTAGTGATTTCTCAGAGCTCCGACAATCAGAGATGTAAGGTTATAGATGAGGAAGGAAAATGACCTTCTGCAGAATCCCATCTCTCTCCTAAACCCGAAGTCAATAAACACTAATTTATTTCTACTTCTTTCTGTTCTCTACATTGTTTTTGGAGAAAACTCAAGAATTTTCTATGAACAATGTGTCTTTCCTTTTTTTTTTTTTTTTTTTTTTTTTTTTTTTTTTTTTTTTTTTTTTTTTTTTTTGCATTTGTACCTATCAGTCCTACAAGGGGCTGAATAATGAAGAAGTCACTAAATTGATAGAAGACTGTGAAACTCTGAATGCAGTCACTCCAGTACGTGGCCATATTGGTCGACAAGATGTCGACTGAGCTACATTCTTCCTTTCTAGAAAATGTGACCAGCTGCTTCCTAAAGATTCGAAGCAGCACATAAGTGATAGTCCTGAAGAAACAGCCCAATGTATGCATATGATAAAACTCTGAGTGTTTTCAAAGTGAAGACTAGCCAAGTTGTCAGGAGTTGTTAATACGCCCCAAACCATTTTACTGAACAGCTCAGCCCATTAAGTTAAACATAGCACTGGTCACTGTATTTTTCTCTTGGGCTAAGCCCCTGTTACTCTTTTTATGAGGGAAAATTGATGAATGCATGTGAAAGAAGTAATGGTTCAGTCTAGCACTTTGGATAGTTAAGTGTTATAAGACCCCTGAAAAATGTTTCTTGTTCAGGTACAAGTTTCAAGTTCCAGACTTGGAAACCAAATTTGGCAGAAAAATATTTACTGCAAAACCTTATTTTTAGCCCTTCTTGTTCATATACTTGACAATATCTAAAGAGATAATTCTATGATTTTTTAAAAATCTTAAGCCTCACACAAGCAGACTGATTGATTGTAATGTAGTTGTTACAGTTTATAATAACCAAGTACAAATACGACATCTGCCTATGTAAATGTATATATGCACATTCATCTACACACACAGTTGCCATGGAAGCAACAGTTATCCCCACAGTTACCATATCAGTGTTGCAGACGCCACCTCTCTCATATCGCATCATCTTCCTGATTGTCATAAAAAATGGCAGAAGCCATGAGGAATCTCTTACTAGGACTAGTGAAAACTTAAATGGAAACAGGTGACTGAATGTCGAATGTGAAGTACATAATCTTCTTTTGCTAAAGCTCCCAGAGCAGGCCAATTCCTTTACTGATGTCATCAGCCAGACCACCCATTTTGGATGAAACTTGCTATTGCACAGTTCCATGCATTCCTGAAGCTAAGTCATTTTGTTAACACAAACAAAGCCCCTCAACAGACTCATGTAACATATATGAGCATAGATGTACACACATATTATAAATGTTACAGGGTGACATTTCCAGCATTACAGAATAGTTCTGTGCATAGAGTCCTTCCTCACTGGAGAAGTGATGAAGTGAGTAACCAAGTGAGTTGTGAGTAGTCAAGTGAGCTCCAGTCATATAAAAGGAAACAGTAATAGTCATTAAACTTTGAACAAATTTTTAAATTTCTTCAAACTTCAACTTCTTTGTCTGGAAAATGGGTATAATAATACCTACTTCAAACATTTGTTATAAGGAACTTGTGGACTAAGTATGTCTCTCCAAATTCATACATAGAAACCCCAAACCCTCACGTGATAGTATTTGGAGATGGAGTCTTTGAGAGGTAATTAGGTTGAGTTGAGGTCATGAGAGTAGAGCTATCTTGATGGGATTAGGGTCCTTATAAGAAGAAGAAGAAGAGAGATTCTCTCCTCCCTCTACCATGTGGAGACACACCCAGAGGGCAGCCATCTGCAAGCCAATAAGAGAGTTCTCATAGGGAACCAAACCTGCCAGCACCTTGATCTTGGATTACCCAGTCTCCAGAATTGTGAGAATAAAATCCTACTGGTTGAGCACCCTCTCAGGGGTATTTTGTTATGGCAGCCTAAACTGACCAAGACAAGGATTAAATGTGAAGAGACTATAGATTCTCCTTTTTTATTGGAGCCACTTGTACTGTATCTCTTTGCAGCATCACTGTCTTGTATGCATTTACCTGGTCAGCCTTCGGTGCCTGTCTATAAAGATGGTCATTCTTTCATACCAGGGCCGATACTCTATTTATTCAAAGTTCAGACTTTAAAAGGAATAGTTTTACTAATCACTTAATTAAACTATATTTCAGAGCCAGCAGGTGGCATAGTGGCTGAGGCACTGGACTCCCATGTAGTCAACCATGTTTTGAGTCCTGGACCCAGCAGCCTGAAACTCACACCAGGCGTGTGTGCATGCATGCCCAAAGTCCTGAGAGGAGAATGGAGGAGAAGGGATTGCAACATGGCCACTCCCCCTGGGAGGTGATTTTTCACTTTCTGTCTCTGTTTCTCCAGTGAGCACATGCACTCTATAGCAAAGATCTCTCTTAAAAAAAAAAAAAAACAGCTATATTCCAATACCTCTATTTAACAGCTTATAAATCACTTCAGTTGCATGAAATGCTGATATATAAATATAATTTCTACAAAGTCATTTGCCACAATTGCTCTGAATCATACAACAGTGAGACTCGCTTTTTTTTTTTTTTTTTTTTTTTTAAGACTACACTGTTTCTTAGCAGAAAGAGAACTTCTGGATTCATTACCACCAGAAAAATATAGGAATATTCCATGTTCACTTTTGGTTCCATTTCCAAATGCCTGCCATTTTGCTCCAGCAGTATTCCCTGGCCTGTCTCCCTGGCCAGCCTCTGGAATGCACAAAGAGCCAGTGGAAACACCACTCCTGGTGCTCAATGTTTTCAGGATGCAGATGGACCCACTTCCAATGTTTGCTTAATGTTAGCAATATTTTCTACCCTCTCCTAGATGGTTGCCAAAAGACATTTCTGCCCGAAATGTTTGAGTCAGTAGCTCCACGTAGGCACAGTTTCATCTGCTGCATGAACTCATCCAAGGTAATTGGCACTTTTCGGTCCATGACTCACCAAGTCGTGTCAATTTATGTAAATAGCCCTTTGTCAGTCCACAGGTTGAAAGGGATGATCAATGTGTCAACTGTAAAGTTGGATGATTTGATTTTACCTTTTATTTTCATTTTTTTCTCATACTGAGTTTTTTCTGTGATGATTGACCAATTCCAAAACTTCTATTAAAGTATTATGTAAAGCATAATTATCCTCAAGTTCTTAGCTTCAGGTTTCTTCTTTGCTGCCTTTTCCTTAAATGAAATTTACTTTTTTAGAGATGTTTTAAGTTCATAGCAAAATGGAGTGGGAAGCACTCTGAAAAGCAATAGTTAGAAGAGAGATTCTTTTTCCTAATTTTACAGAGAAGCTTAAATATCTCCCTAGTATGTACGATGTTAACTATAGGTTGTTTGTAGATGCTATTAACAAGTTGGGGAAACTGGTCTTTATTCCCAGTTTACTAAGAGTTTTTAATCATAAATATATGTGAATGTTTTCTAATGCTTTTTCTACATCTATTGATATGATTGTCTGATTTTTCTTCTTTGGCCTGTTGTTGTAAAGGATTACAGTCACTGCTTTCTGAATGTTGAACTATCCTTGCATATCTAGGATAAATCCCACTTGGTCTTGGTGTATAATTCTTTTTGGTCTTGGTATATAATTCTTTTTCTACATTATTAGGTTTTATTTGCTAGTATTTTATTAAGAATTTATGCATATGTTTATGAGAGATATTGGTCTAAAGTGTTTTTTTTTTGTAATAACTTTATCCAGTTTTAGCATTAAAGTCGTGCTGGTCTCAGTACGAGTTAGGAAAAAACTCCCTTTGATTGTATCTTCTGAAAGAGATCATGGAGAATTAGCATAATTTTTTTCCTTAAAATTGCTAGAACTTGGGACTAGCTGATGGCATAATGGTTACATTGCTGGACCCTTACTTAGTCAACTGCAGTTCCAGTCCCAGACTTGGCAGCTTAAACTCACACTGGATGCACGTGCGTCTATGCTCAAGATCCCAAGAGGAGAATGGAGGAGAAGGGACTGTGGCATGGCCACAGAAATAACCCTAGGGGGTTATTTCTCACTTTCTGTTTCTCTGTCTCTCTGTATTTCTGGCAAGTGCATACACCCTGTAACAAAAACCTCTCCCCCCCAAAAAATAATTGTTAGAACTCATCAATGAACCCATCTGGGCTTTCTGCTTTTGTTTTGAAAAGTTATTATCATTTCAATTTCTTTATTAGATAAAGGATTGTTCAGAATGTCTCTTTGTGTGTGAGTTTTAGAAGATTTTCTTTTTCTAGGAATTGGTCCCTTTCATCTAGGTTATCCAATCTGGGGGCACAGAGTTCTTCCTAGTATTTCTTTATTATTCTTGTAATGTTCTTGGAAACTAGTGATTCCCTTTTTTCATTTCTCATATTAGTAATTTTGTGTCTCCTCTGCTTTTTCTTAGTTAGGCTAGAGACCCATCAATTTTATTGATTTTTGAAAAAGAACCAGTTTTTATTTCATTGGTTATCTCTATTAGTTTGCTGTTTCAATTTTATTGATTTCTGCTTTTATTATGCTTTCTTTTCTTCTGCTTAGTTTGGATACTATTTGCTCTTCCTTTTCTAGTTTTATAAGGTCACAGCTTAAATGATCGATGCTAGATCTTTCTTCTTTTCTAGTATATGCATTTGACGCTATGCATTGCCTTCTAAGAACTGATTGAGAAGTTGCATTTTCATTCATTTTGTTAAAAAAAAAAACGTATCTTTTACATTTTTCATGACTCCTGTGTTATTTAGAAGCATCATTTTTATCTCTAAGTACCTGGAGATTTCCCAGCCATCTTTCCAGTATGGATCTGTAGCTTGATTCCATTGTGCTCTGAAAGCAAGCATTGTATGATTTCTACACTTTTTAATTGGTTAGGTGTGTTTTATGACCCGGAATGTTTTTGTCTGGTGAATATCCAACACAAACTTGAGAAGAATGGGTAAGCTGTTGCTATTATATCGCGTAGTCACTAGATTGCAATATTTGATTGGTGGTGGTGTTGAGTTCAGCTACGTCCTTACTGATTTTCCAAATGCTGGATTTGCAGTTCTGATGGAGGTTTGTGGAAGTCTCCAAGTCTAAGGATTGGTTCGTCTTTTTTTTTTTTTTCTTGTAGTTCTGCCCTTTTCTTCTTTCCGTGGTTTTGACACTATAAGTGATCTGGGTCTGCACATTGAACACTATCATGTGCTCTTGGAGATCTGATCCCTTTTTATTTATTTACTGTCATCTTTATTCCTGATCATTGTTCTTGCTCTGAATAGTCTGCTTTGCCTGAAATTAATATAGATAATTGCACTTTCTTTTAATTAATGTTTGTGTAGTGGATCTTTCTCATTGACTTACTTTAAATTTGTAGAAGTCTTAATATTTAAAGTGATTTTCTTGTAGGCAAGAAACTGTCTGATAATCCCTATCTTTTAATCAATGCATTTAGACCATTCACATACAAAATGACTATTGACAAAGTTGGATTAACATCTACCATAGTCATTACCTTTTTTTTTTTTTTTTTTTAATTTGCCAGAGGGCACTTTTACTTGGTGGACATGGAGAGAGAAAGACAGAGAGAAAGTGAGAAAGCACCCCCCATGGGGCATGGCCATGCAGCAACCACTTCTTCTATTACGCTTTTCTCCTTAGGATTTTGGGCTCGTGTGTGGACAGGCCTGGGCTGTTTTCAAGCCACAGTCGGAATTCAGACCACACAGTTGGCCACGTAGGATGCCGTTGCCCCAACCATCACTGTACCAGCTGCCCCGCGTTATCATCATTTCTCATCCATTATCCTTTGTTTTATCTTCTGCTCTTTCTGCTGTTTGTGACTTAACAGAGCACTTTATACGATTCCATTTTCTCTTTTCCCTTAACATATCAATTCTACCTCTTCCTTTACTTTTTATTAATAGTTGTCTTTAAATTTATAATATACATTTATGACTAATTCAAGTTCACTTTCTAATGACACTATGTAGTAACACAGGTAATAAAAATACCTTACAATAAAAAATATTCTTGAACTCTCATTTGTGACAACATTGCTGTCATTCATTCGCTACACATACGCATAAACATATGGATAAGTAAACTCTTGTTGCTACTATTACTTTTAAGAAAATGTTATCAGTTACACTAAGAAAAAGAAAGCTAAAATTGTTCTTCTACTTCCATTTGTTCCCTTCTTGGTGCTCTTCCCCTCATTATATAGATCCATGCTTCTGGCCTATTATTTCCCTCCTCCTGTAAGATTTACTGGCAACGAATTTCTTCACTTCTTGTTTTGCTGAGAAAGTTGTTTTTGTCCTTCACTTTTGAAATACTACTTTTTTAAAACTACAAAGTACTACATTGAGGTTTTTGCCCCCCTCTGGACACTAAAAATGTCTCCCCACTGTCTTCTTGTCTGCATGATTTCTTAGGAGAAATTGAATGTGTTCCTTATCCTTACTACTCACACAGAATATTTTTTTTTCCTCTCTGCCTCTTTCTAGAATTTTTTATTTTTGATTTTCTGTAATTTGAATATGATATCAGGTCAGTCCCATAGTCTAGTCATGGAAGAAGCTGAACCCCACATGGCTGACTAGAGTTGAATCCTGGCCCATGGCTTGAAAACCATTCCAGGCACATGTGTGTGCATACCCCAAATCCCAACACATTGGAAAGTGGAAGAGAAGGGCTTGGGGCATGACCATGAAAGCACCACACTGGGAAGTGGAGGAGAAGGGCTTGGGGCATGACCATGAAAGCACTGGGGTGCTTTCTCTCTCTGTCTCTCTGTCTCTCTATCTCTTTCTTAACATCTCTGATGGGTACATGTGCCCTCTGGTAATAAAAACAAAAATGAAAGAAAATTATATTTCTTTTTTATTTCTAACGAAATTATTCTTTTATTGCTATAATACACGGCAGATACAAAAGTACCTTTAGCAAATACATAAAACAGCAGTTATCAAGGCATAAACTACTAGTTGAACTTAGGTTTTTTTGAAAAGAAGGAGCTACTTTATAAGTAACTTAAAGCTAGAAATCAGATTATTGGCTGCTACTTAGTGCCTAAGAATTTACAAAATGAGGAAGTCAGCTTTAAGTCAGGTTAAGAGACTGCACAAAAACGGTATTCACATGACAACCTCGGTTCAAACCCTGACCTCTGACCAAAATGTGCTCACAGCTCTTCCCTTTCGTACATCTAATGGCAAGTTAGGTTTCAAAGAATAAGCAGGGGCAGAGCAGCGATTACTCAAAGCCACAACTTGGCAATGCAGTTGAAGTTCACACGCTTGGACATTTCTACCGGACGTGGGTAGAACATCCAATCCCAGGTCCGTGGTGGATCAGCAGTGATTGCATCAGAGAGTTGAAGCGGCCCCTTTCACGCTGCTGCCCGCGGTCTGGAGAACCATCATGGACTGTCCTACGGGAAGAAAATTATATTTCTAAAGTTTTTATTTTGTTTATCTTTTTAAATGTTTGCCATGCTCAGTTTTCTTTGAGTTTCCTGGATTGGTGGTTTTGTTTTTGAAATTGATTCGAGCGGATCTTGGTTATTAGTGCTTCAAATATTGCTTCTTTTTCTTCTTCTCCTCTTCTTCTTCTGGTATTACAGAGATGCGCATGTGAAGCCTTTTGTTGTTATAAGGCTCTTAGACATTCTGTTGTTTTTTTTTTTTCCCTTACACTTTCCATTGGCTTTTTCATTGTGGAACTTTCTATTCTTACAATTCCAAAATCAGATTTTCTTTCTTCAACTGTGGCTAGTCTACTAATGAGCCCTCAAGGCATTTTTCATTTCTATTGCTGTGTTTTTGATCTCTGATTAAAATAGTTTCCCCTTGAGGGCAGGCCTTGTTAAGAATGAAATGATGTCTTGTGTTTTAAAATGGCTCCTTTCCCCCTCCACCTCCTATAAAAGGGAGGCCATAAATCCGGTCTTTAGTGTAAGGATGTAGTAGCCCACTGGAGGCAAACTACACACAAGTGTCAAGACCCATCCCCATGACTAGTCACTGTGGAACTTAACTTCTCAGGCTTATCCCACTGAGCCCCCAGCAACCCACTGGTTACACTTAGGGTTTCCTACTTAGTGATGTTTTCTGTGGACATTTCTGCTTAGGGATTGCTTCTGCCCTGGAAAGTTGTGATTTCTCAGAATCTGCCTCCATGTGTCTCCAGCTTGGGAGACAGCTGTCTGCCCTCTGCTCTCCTTGTCTAGAAAGACAAGAATTGCTGATTTCCTGTTTGTTCACCTGCTTACTTATTGCTAGGACCGAGTGGAGACTTCTACACATGCCTGACCAAAAACTGAGTCTTCTTGCTATCTTTTTATTTATCTATTTTTAAGAATTATTTTATTTCATTCCATTTATTATTATTACATTTTAATTTGACTAGAGAGAGACAGAGAGTGAGAAAGCAAGCAGCAAGGCCTAGGACTCGAACCATGATTAGCCATGTGGGAGTCCAGCACCTTAACCACCAAGCCACCTGCTGGCCCCTTGCTGTCTTTTTAAAAATTGAATATGAATTTCCTTTTTTTGTTGTTTTTCAGTTGACTTGATTAGGAATAGCAAAAATTAGTACCGGTAGAAGTGAGGCCTTAGAGAAATGATCGTGCAAGTAACTAAGACAATGATTTACCCCCAGTGAGGAATTGTGAAGTTTATTGTTCAGTCAGAGTGGAGGTGGGAAATAATAAGGCATGAATCATCACAGAATCTATGAAGCAAAATTGGAAGGAATTTATTAGTTTTTCAAGAGAAGTTCAAAGAAGATTTTTTTTTTAATTGCCAGAGGGTGTATTTGCTTGCCAGAAAGAGACAACCAGAGAGAGAAAGAGAAAGTATCCCCAACTGGATGTGGTCACTCTACAACCTCTTCCCTTCCATTTGACGATCCTATCAGGACTGAGGTGCCCCCCTCTCACTCACCTGGCCTGTTTCTCAGGCAGCCAGTGCTGGGGTGTAAGCTCTGGTCAACCACGTGGCATTCATTTCTCTTAACCACTGGGCTATAAGTACCAAAGACGTTTTCATTCTATTCTTTTGTTTGTTTGTTTTCTTAGAGGTTTTTCCTGTAGGGTGCATGCACTCACCAGAAAGACAGAGAGAAACAGAGAGACAGAAAGTGAGAAATAACCCCCCAGGGGGGATGGCCACGCCACAATTTCTTCTCCTCCATTTTCCTCTTGGGATCTTGGGCAGGCACATACCCGGCATGAGTTTAAGCCACTGGGTCTGGGACTTGAACCGCGGTCGACTACATGGGAATCCAGCAACATAGCCATTACTCTAACTGCTGGTCCCTTATTCTATTATTTTACTCCTTATTCTTGGACAAAAATAATCTTGGAGTAGAAATAAAAAGCGTAGTAGGTAACTCCTTGTGTTTTAACTCTGTACTTAATAAGTAGCCTTATCATTATTTGATTTACTGAATTAATTTACATATTAAACTCCTGTTATTCATGGAAGAGAGGAGATTCTAAATAATTATTTGCTAACAGAACAAAATAAATGAATATATTAAAGTATCTCTGAGACCAGCAGTTGGCATACTAGCTGTATCACTGGACCCCCAAGTAATCGATCACGGTTTGAGTCCTGGACCCAGTGGCTTAAACTCACAACACTGGGCACATGTGCATGTGTGCCCAAGATCCCAAGAGGAGAATGGAGGAGAAGGGATTGTGGAGTGACCATCCCCCTGTGGGGGTGATTTCTCGCTTTCTGTCTCTCTGTCTCTCTCTGTCTCTCTGGTGAGCGGACGCGCGCTATATAGCAAAAACCTCTCAAAAAAAAAAAAAAAAAAGCATCTCTGGTTAGGTGGCTCCACAGCAGTAATACAACATTAATACCACATGATATATGGGGGCCTGCAGATTTAAACAATTTTAAAAGGCATCTTAAGGGAGAAAATGTCCAGTACATAGTAGCTCTTAAGTGCTTGTACCAATAAGCAATTACTTATCACCTACTGTTGCTAGAAAATTGTGAAAAGAAGTTAAAAAGAATGAATTTCTCTGTGCCAACAGAATCCGAGATGGCAAAATACCTATAGCAACACATCAATTGCAACAAAAGCAGAAAACCTGCATAAAATGTTTATTTAAATATAAAAGTAGTTGAGACCAGCAGGTAGTATGGTGGTTAAGGCAACGGATTCCTACGTGGTTGACTGTGGTTCAAACCCCAGACCTGGCAGTTTGAAAACCACAACAAATAAATAAATAGTTTAAAAATAATAAATAAATATTAAAGGGAATCAAAGCAGTGAAGAAATTGGTAAAGCTGAGGTTAAAAAAGTAATCCTGGGAGAACACAGCATTTTGTAGCAGTTTTTAAAGGAAAAGAATCTGACAACCCTCAAAACCTACATAAGAATCTGTTATCTTTCTTACCCCAATTACTGGAATAATTAGCTGGTACCTACTGAATATTTTCTCTAAAAGAAAAAGAAAATTTATCAAGGAAATTGTGGCAGTTTGGTTTTCAGAAAGGGCAAACCCAGGATTGGCATGCAAACACAAGATAAACTTATGGGAAATAATTTTATTCAACTTGTTAATTAACAAGGTAACCAGTGCAATGTTATGGCACACCAAAGGGCATTTGAGAAACTAGTTACATAGGCAATTAAATGTGGAACCACTAGAATAAAATTTCTGGGTTAGAAACAAAACTGATTTATGTCTTTAGAGCAGTGAACTACATCCTTTGGGGTGGTCTCTTTCACAGGAAAAATATCATTTGCATCTCTACCAGATAAAAATCTACACTTTAACTTCGGCCTATATTGAGCTATTTAAGAACTCAATCTCTAGAGAGAACCATAATCTCTTTTGCCTATTTCTAAGTTTTAGATATTCTGATGGTGTTCATATATCTTTATTTATTAACCCTCCCTCACTACCATTTAAAGAGCCCAATGCCTATTTCTTCTAATCTTAGCTTGTTTTCATGAGAGAGGAGTAAAAAATACAGAATAGTGAAGTTACCAAAGCTCCTAATTCTCTTATGTTCCACATTTTAAAATGTATAATTTCTACACTCTGGTTTCCAGTTCCACAGATAAGGAGCTCAAAAGTCACCCATTCATCCTAACAGCAAGTAAAAAGTTGAACTAAAACAAAACAAACCAAAAAAGACTTCTTAGATCCACAGGAAAACAAGATCCCGGGGAAAACTGCTGGGCCCAAATCAGAAAGAGAGGCAGGTACTGAGAATCTCAACTCAACGGAGCAATAATTTCCACAGGAACCCAGGCTGGAGCAGAAAAACCTGGACTGTAATTGAAAAATTGCTTTAGTCTGAGAGTGAAAAATTCCAGGAGACTCTGACGTTAGTGGCAGCCCCCCACTTTTGTGAGTTTCACCTCTGGGAGCTGGACCAGGTTCTCAAATAAGAGAGAAAAATTCACTCCTGCTTTTCAAGCAGGGCAAGGAGGAAAACGGCCATGTTGAGACACAATGGAGCATTCTGTTCCTGCAACAAGTTCTACCCTCAGGAGAAACTAGTTACCAAAGTCTAGTCCACTGGGGTTTTAACAGAGCCTTTGACGTAAGGGAATAAAAATACCCAACTCCATCCCTAGCATCTTCCCCAAGAGGGGGGAAACACAGAAACACTTGCCAGATCCACAGTCCAGAGGCATAGGCTTGCTGAAAGACAGACCTGGTCACGGGCTACAAAGGCCGATGCTCCCGACTCCCCACCGCACTAACAGCCTGTTTACTGTGGGCCCTTCCATCAGGCTCATCATGCCAGCCATCAAGCAAAAATCACAAGGCATGATAAAAGGCAAAACCACAATGCCAAAAGACAGAGCAAGCATCATAAACAGGGCATCCTAATTCTCTTATGTTCCACATTTTAAAATGTATAATTTCTACACTCTGGTTTCCAGTTCCACAGATAAGGAGCTCAAAAGTCACCCATTCATCCTAACAGCAAGTAAAAAGTTGAACTAAAACAAAACAAACCAAAAAAGACTTCTTAGATCCACAGGAAAACAAGATCCCGGGGAAAACTGCTGGGCCCAAATCAGAAAGAGAGGCAGGTACTGAGAATCTCAACTCAACGGAGCAATAATTTCCACAGGAACCCAGGCTGGAGCAGAAAAACCTGGACTGTAATTGAAAAATTGCTTTAGTCTGAGAGTGAAAAACTCCAGGAGACTCTGACGTTAGTGGCAGCCCCCCACTTTTGTGAGTTTCACCTCTGGGAGCTGGACCAGGTTCTCAAATAAGAGAGAAAAATTCACTCCTGCTTTTCAAGCAGGGCAAGGAGGAAAACGGCCATGTTGAGACACAATGGAGCATTCTGTTCCTGCAACAAGTTCTACCCTCAGGAGAAACTAGTTACCAAAGTCTAGTCCACTGGGGTTTTAACAGAGCCTTTGACGTAAGGGAATAAAAATACCCAACTCCATCCCTAGCATCTTCCCCAAGAGGGGGGAAACACAGAAACACTTGCCAGATCCACAGTCCAGAGGCATAGGCTTGCTGAAAGACAGACCTGGTCACGGGCTACAAAGGCCGATGCTCCCGACTCCCCACCGCACTAACAGCCTGTTTACTGTGGGCCCTTCCATCAGGCTCATCATGCCAGCCATCAAGCAAAAATCACAAGGCATGATAAAAGGCAAAACCACAATGCCAAAAGACAGAGCAAGCATCATAAACAGGGCATTTAGGACAAATATGAAGAAAAA
>NW_006159808.1:28172-44530 GCF_000334495.1 Tupaia belangeri chinensis | reverse complement strand
CAGGGAAACAGTTGACAATATGCAAGAACAGATGGATAAGGCAGGCAGAGAGAGAATGCTAAGAGTGAGCTGAAAGGAAAATCTGGAGATCGAAGACACTGTAACAGAACTGAAGCATGTATTCGATCAGCCCTTTAATACACCGGACGTGACTGAGGAAAGACTCTCTGATACTGAGGGTGTATCAGTAAAAATCCCTAACATGGAAAAACAAACAAAATAGACAAAAATGAAAAGAAAAATAGCAGAACATCCAAGAATTGTTGAGAAAGGACAAAAGAAATAACATATAATGGAAATACCAGAAAGAGAAATAAAAAAATTATTTGAAATAATAATGCTTGAGAATTTCCCCCAAATTGTCAGACACCAATCCTCAGATACAGGAAGCTCAAAGAACACCAAATGTAACAAATGTAGGGGAAAAAAAAAAGAAAAGCAACATAGAAAAACAATAAAAGATATGGTACCTATTAATCTAAATAATCACCTTGAACCTCAAGTCTAAATGCACCAATTAAAAAACAGAAGTAATCAGAGTAACCAAAAACCACTACTCAACTATATATATATATAGTCTTTAAGAAACCCATTTTAAATATATCCAGATGCGTATAGATTAAAAGCAAATGGGTAGGAAAAAATTGTTCCATTTCAACGCTAATCAAAAAAGCAAGAGATCAATGCCAGTTTTGGACTGTAGACTTCAAAGCAAGGAAAGTTTTCAGGAAAAAATAGGGGCATTGCACCTTGATATGGGGGGAAGTCTCCCAGGAAATATAAGAATCCTGAATGTGACCAAAAGAAGAGCAGTATAATACGTGAGGCAAATGACAGACCTGCACGGCAACAGAGATAAGTCGACCCTTATAGTTGGAGAAGTCCACATCCCTCTACTCAAACCCTAACCTTGACCTTTTTTTTCAGCAGGCAGAAGATTAGTAGGAACAGAGTTGAATACAACAATACCATCAATCAACTGGATATGATTGACATATATGGACTAACAGCTTAATACACATTCTTCTCAAGCTTACGTGGAACATTTCTCAAGATAGAACACATTCTGAGACATTATTGTGGATGGTGGTTAAGGTGCTGGACTTCCACGTGGATAATCATGGTTCAAGTCCTGGACCTAGAGGCTTGCTTTCTCACTTTCCCTCTCTCTCTGGTGTCTGCATCTCGGTTGCCAACAATAGGCTTCTTGTGGGCTCTATTCCTAAAAGTAAAACCAAGGAACATATTCTTGAAGAATTTAGCAAAGTAACAGAGAGTCTTACAGATGTCATTTTATACCATCAACCAGATGACAAAAAAAAAAAAAAAAAATCCCTCACCAAACTACAAAATAGAAATCACAAATGTATGCTCTCAGACCATAATGGAAATAATATAGAAATCAGTAACAGAGAGATAGATGGGCAACCCCAAAATATATAGAAATTAAACAACACACAGTCAAAAAAAAATCTTAAGACAACTTTAAAATATTTTTAACCAAATAAAACAGAATGTTTCAAAAGACATTTTGACAACTCCTTACAAAAGTAAGTATACTTTTATTATACTGGGTTGTTGGAAAAGTCAGGATGCATTTTGACTTTTCCAGCAACCCAATACACTCCAGCAAATGCATTTCTTGATGTTTATCCTATGAGCTGAAAGCTATGTTCACAAATAAACAACTATTCAAGGATGCTTATTGCAGCTTATTCATAATTGTCCAAACATGGAAGCAACCAAGAAGTTCATCCGTTGGTGACTAGATAAGGCTACGGTAGATTTGGAGAATGCGATACCGTTTACCACTAAAAATAATGAGCTCTCAAGCCAAGAGAAAACAAGGAAGAAGCTTAAATACTTATTATTAAGTGAAAGAAGTCAATCTGGAAAGGTTACATATTGCACGATTCCAACTGTATGGCATCCTCAAAAGTCGAAACAATGGAGACAGTGAAAAGCAGCATGGTTGCCAGGAGGTGGTGGGCAGTGTAAGATGAATGGCCACACAACGGAGGATGAGTAGCAGAGCACAAAGATTTTTGGGCAGTGAAAAGACTCTGCGTAGTACTAGGATGGTGGATTCACGCGTCTGAACCCGTAGAATGTGCACCAGCAAGTGTGAACCCTGATGTAACGGACTTTGAGTGATGATGTCTAACTGTTGCTTCATTCCTCAGAGACGAATGTCCCACTTCAGTACAGGGTGTTGGTAATGGGGAAGGCTGTAGATATTGCGTGGGTGCAGGGCATAAATGGTATAGTCAGATATTTAAGTGTTACACACACACTTGTCACACATACACTTAAGTAGAGAATGCAGAGCAAGAATATGTAGAAGACAATGCCCCTGCTACTATGCAGTCTTGTAGCTCTTAGTATCTCTGGACAAAGCAAGAACGAAATCAGCATTGCACTGTGCAGTGAGTAACTATATCAACCAACTTTTGTCCTTAAAACAGAGAAGAGCCACTTGCCCTTTTTTAGCTAGAAGTATGGGAGATCAGTTCAGGCCACCTTAAGGATATATGCAAATTAGAATGGACAATATGTCAAGACAAGGCATCACTGGAGATGAGCCTAAGCCTCTCCTCTTTCTGTCTCTGTCTTACACTCTCTCCTCCCTCAACCCCTGCTCTTCTTCCTTCCCTTCCTGCTTTCACTGTGATCTTTAGCTACTGGCCTTTCTGCTTCCACTTGACATTATGACCTGCTCTTTTCAAAGAAAAAATAGAAGGTCACTCAGGTACCATATCCCTTACAGATTTCACTGCAGGCTAGGACTGGTGTATCTATAGCCAGCACCTACATTAGGAAAACTCCTTGCACTGCAGGTGCTGTAGTGGTTAAGGTGCTGGACTCCCACTTGGTGGCCCACAGTTCAAGTCTTGTACCTGGCGACTTGAAACAGGCCAGGTGCATGTGCATGCGTGCCCTAAATCTGGAGAGGAGAATGAAAGAGAAGGGATTGCCACCAGGCCACTCCCCTGGGGAGGGGTGATTTATCACTTTCTGTCTCACTATCTCTCTGTGTGTCTCCAGAAAAAAGCATGCACCCTGTAGCAAAAATCTTTTCAAAATAAAAACCTGTGGATTCCCATAAGCTATGTTGAGTGCTTTTGGGTCAGGCACATTTCCAGTCTCACCAATGACTAGTCATGTACAAAAGAATTTCATGCTGCCCACAGAGACCCCAGTAAGGTGCACTTTGAGGTGGAGAGAATGCTGGCATGGTAGGCCCTCTGACAGACGGGCTTGATAAAAAACCTAAGAAATGCTTTTTAAAAATAATTTCTTATAGCCATCACTTTAATAGCTTTTATGTTCTTTTATTATAAGCAAAAATAAATATTAATTTCAGAAAATGTAGAAATTACAGATGAATAAATCATGGCTTTTAATTCTCTCACACAAAGGCCACTACTGGCTAAAAATGATGAGATTATGTCCAGGTAATGTGTATGCATAAACACATTTCAGATAAATATGTGTAAATATATGAAACATAGGTAAATATAGAATATATAAGTATAAATACATGTAACAATATATATAAATATACATGAAACATTTATCAATCCTTTATTCTTGCCATATACTTCGAGTCCAAATTTTTGCTGTTATAAAGATAATGTAACACACACGCTAGACAGCTGTCTCTGCTGTCTCTGTGTATTAATGACTATTTCCTCAGGCTTCATTCAGAGAACTGCTAAGTCAGAAATAAATCAATTTTTAGACACTGGATACACATGCATTGCCTATTGCCAAGTTACTGTTGAGAATGTTTAAGCTGATTTACATGCCTATGCAAAGTTCAGAAGATCAGTAGATCAGTATTATTCACCCATGATACATTTTAATAGATGTCCTATTTTAAGTTTTAATTCTTTGATCAAAAGAATATAAAATATAAACATTAAAAACTATAAATAACTATTAAATTTATGAAAATATTCCATTTGGGGGACCAGCAGATGTAGTAATGGACTCCCATGTAGTCGACTGCAGTTCAAGTCCTAGACCCAGTGGAGCTTAAACTCATGCTGGGCAAATGTACGTGCATGCCCAAAATCTCAAGTGGAGAATGGAGGAGAAGGGATTGCAGCATGGCCATCCCTCAGGGGGATGGTTCCTCACTTTCTCTCTCTCTGCCTCTCTGGCAAGTGTACATAACCTATAGCAAAAATTTAAAAAAGAAAATATTCTATTTTTTCTCTGTAAATTACATAGGCAGACACACCACCTTTTTATTTTTGATTTATTAAAAAGGCCATTTGTCATAATGATATTGATTCATTGTCTGACAGTAAAGCAACAAACATTTTTTACAATTTATAATTCGTCCTTTAATGTATTTACTATGAAAAGAATTTTAAATTTATATTTAGCCACATAAATCTTCTCTGTTATGGATTTTGTCTTTATCATGTTAAAGACATATTATTCTACTTTTCTGAGTTTATTGGGAATCATTCATAGATTTTTATCTAGTGCCTTTGTCATCAATTAAAATAACATATTTTTAACCTATTAAATTGATGCTATAGTAATACAAAATGATTATGTCAATATCTAGTGCTTAATAACTTTAAATTTTTAAAATAGTTTCTTATTAAAATATTTAAACATATATAAAAATAGTTCGGTTATGTATGTCCTTGTATTAACCAGGGCTCTCTGGAGAAACAGAGCCAAAGGGATATGCATATAAAGAGAGAGGTGTCATTTAAAAAGAATTGGTTCACATGATTGTGAAGCTTTGGAGGGTCCCAGACATTATGCGGAAGCTGGCAGCTCGGAGACCCAGGGAAGAGTTGGAGTTACAGGCCATGTGCAGTCTGCTGGAGGAATTCCTTCTTGGTTAGAGGAGGTCAATCTTTGTTCTAGTAAGGCCTTCAAATTACTGGACAAACACACATTAAAAAACATTGTCTGCTTCACTCAGTGTGCACAGATTTAAGTGTCAATCTGTCCAAAAGCCCTTACAGAAGCATGCATAATTCAGGCGCACCTTGTGGCAATTGTGGGTTTAGTTCCAGGTCACTGCAATAAATATCTCAATAAGGCCAGCCACATAATTTTTTTGGCTTCTCAGTGCAAATCAGGTTACATTTACACTATACTGCCATCTATTAAGTCTACAATAGCACTATGTCCAAAAGGACAAAGCACAATACACACTTTAATTTAAAATGCTTTATTGCAGGCCAGTCGGTGGTGTGGTGGTTAGGGCAGCTGCATCCCACGTGACTGACTAGGCGGTTTGAATCCTGGACCTGATGGCTTGAGAGACATGCCAGACACATATGCATGCATGCCCCAAATCCAGAGAAGTTTGCAGCGTTGACCAATTCCTCACTTTCTCCCTCTTACTCTGTTTCTGTCTCCTCTCTGGCAAGCATACACACCCTATCACAAAGCTAAACAAACAAACATTATTGCTAAAAAACACTAATGCTTATCTCAGCCTTCAGTAAGGCATCATCTTTTTGCTGGTGGAGGGTCACATCTTGATGCTGGAGACTGCTGACTGATCAGGGTGGTGGTTGCTGAAGGCTGGCATGGTTGTGGCAATTTCTGAAAATAAGACAATGAAATTGGCCACATCAATGGACTTTTCCTTTCAGAAAAGATTTCTCTGTAGCATGCGATGTGGTTTGGTGACAGTTTACCCATAGTAGAATTGTGTTCTAAGTTGTGGTCCATCTTCTCAAAGCAGCAAAGTCTGCGTCATAGTCTAAGTCCATTGGAGCCAGCGCAGCCGTGTCCACAGCGTCCTCACCAGGGGGAGGTTTCATCTGAATTTAGCCCTTTCTTGGCTCAGGCATAAGAAGCAACTCTTCACCCATTAAAGTTTTATTACGAGGTTACGGCAATTCAGCCACATTTTGCAGGCTCCACTTCTAATTTTAGATCTCTTGGTATTTCCGCCACATCTGCAGTTAGCCCCCACTAGTCTTGAACCCCTCTGAGTCCATGAGAGTGGAAATCTTCCTTCCAATTCCTGTTAATGTTGACATTTTGACCTCCTCCCATGAGTCACATATGTTTTGAATGTCATCTAAAATGGTAAACCCATTCAAGAAAACTTCTCAATTTTCTACTTTGCCCAGATTCATCAAAGCAATCATCCATGGGAGATAATAGCATTATGAAATTATAGTTCTTAAGAAGACTTGAAAGTCTAAATTGGTCCTTGATCTATGGTCTGCAAAATCAATGTTGGGAACAGCCAAGAAAACAACACTAATTTCTTTGTATATCTCCACTGGAGATCTTGGGGGACCAAAAGTGTTGTCGATGAGAAGTAGTATTTAAAATAGTTTTTTCTGAACTGTATATCTCAAGCATCGGCCAAAATATTCAGTCAAACATGCTGTAAACAGATGTGCTGTACCCAGGCTTTGCTACTCCTTTTACAGAGCACAGGCAGAGTAAATTTAGCATAAGTCTTAAGGGCCCCTACATTTCCAGAATGATACTGGAGCATTAGCTTCAACCTAAAGTCACCAGCTACATTACCCCTAAAAAGAGAGTCAGCTTGACCTTCGAAGCTTTAAAGCAGGCGTTGACTTCTCTCTAGTTACGAAAGTCCTGGATTGCATCTTCTCCAGTAGAAGGCTGTTTGACAAGCTGTTCTCTGGTGAAGCCCACCATCAGTGACATTAGCTACCTCCTCCGGATAACTCGCTGCAGCCTCCACACCAGCACTGCTGCCCCTTGCGCGTTTATGTCATGGAAACGACTTCTTTCCTTAAAATGTACGAACATACCATCTCCAACTTTTCTTCTGTACCCTCCCCGCCTCTCTCAACCTTCATAGAACTGAAGACAAGACCTTGTTTGGGGTTAGAGTTTGGCTTAAAGGAATGTTATGGCTGGTTTGATCTTCCATCCAGACCATGAAAGCGTCTCCACATCAGCAATAATACTGTTCTGCTTTCTTATCTTTTGCATGTTCGCTGGAACAGCATGTTTAATTTCCTTTAAGAACTCCTCCTTTGTATTGACAGCGTGGCTAAGGGGGCTAGGGGCCTAGGTTTTTGCCATGCCTTACTCACTAAGCTTATTGATTTCTAGCTTTGGATTGAAGTGAGAGATGCAGGATTCTTCCCTTCACTTGAACACTCAAAGGCCATTGTGGGGTTATTAATGAGCCTGATTTCAACATTTCTATGTCTCAGGGAAATCACTGTAATCATTGATTTCTGGTTACTGCCTATGAGGCAATCTCTCTTACTTTTCTCCTTCTTGAAATACTGCAAGAATTACCGAAAGGTGAGGCAGAGATACGAAGGGAGCACCTGCTTTGGACGATGCTGTACACAGACTTGCCCGATGCAGGGTTGACACACTTCATAAAAATCACAGGACCTTCGAAGCCCAGGAAAACCAAGTGCAGGACACCAGGCGTGCCTGGTCTGTGTGATCAGATATCTGGGCACACGGCCCAGCAGAACTGATGCGCAAGGCTAGCCGCCAGCGCTCAGCATCTAAAGTTAATGACTTAGCATTCTGTCGTATTTTCTGAATTTGTTTTTTGTTTGTTTGCTGAAGTACTTTAAAGCAAATTTAAAGTAAATTTTCAGGCATTATGACATTTCATCCTAAATACTTCAGCATGCTTTTTATAAGTATTAAGGATATTTTCTTTTATATTATCCACACTAATATTACAGTATCTAAAATAATTATCAGTAATTCATATATATCTATCATTGAATTACAGATCAATATTCAGTTCTCCCCAACTGTCTTAAAATGTTTGTTTGTTTGTTTGTTTGAACAGAGATCTGATTTAAAACCATACATTGATTTCAGTGTTCCACCTCTTTACTCTCCTTTAATCTAGACAGTATCCTATTTTTTTAAGAATTATTTTATTTGGGATCAGCAGTTGGCATAATGGCTATGTCACTGGGCTCCCATGTAGTCAACCACAGTTCGAGTCCCAGACCTGGTGGCTTAAACTCTCACTGAGTGCATGTGCGTGTTGCCCAAGATCCTGAGAGGAGCATCCTCCTGGGGGTGTTTTTTCTCTTTCTGTCACTCTGTCTCTGTCTTTCTGGAGAGCGCACACACCCTATAGCAAAAACCTCTCAAAAAATGAATTATTTTATTTAACTTTATTTATTTATTTTATTTTATTTGACCAGAGAGGGACAAAGAGAGATAGAGAAAGAGAGAGGGAAAGTGAACTATATATTTATATTTATTTATTTATATATAGATATATATATTTTTTTAAGTTTTTCATTTTTTACCATAGGGCATGGCCACCCCCCTTGGAGCGATTTTGCATTTTTCCTCTCATTCTCTCTCTCTCTCACTCTCCCTTCCTGCTTCTTTCCTGCATGTGCACATGCCCTATAGCAAAATTAAATTTTTTTTGAGAGGTTTTTGCTATAGGGTGCGTGCGCTCACCAGACAGACAGAGAGACAGAAAGCGAGAAATCACCGCCCAGGGGTGATGGCCACACCGCAATCTCTTCTCCATTCTCCTCTCGGGATCTTGGGCACGCACGCACATGTGCCCAGTGTGAGTTTTAAGCCACCGGGTTTGGGACACGAACCACGGTCGACTACGTGGGAGTCCAGCAACATAGCCATTACGCTAACTGCTGGTCCCAAAATTAAATTTTTTTAAAAAATGAGAATATGTTTTTATTCTTAGAATGTATTCCATTAAGAATGTAGGATGAAAAGTTATTTTCACAGTTATATCTTTACGTAGTACTCTTAGCATAATATTTCTTCATAGTGTATTTATTAATTCCTTACAATGACCAATAAAAAGTGAGCTTATTCATCTTTTCCTATTACTTATTTTGCCTTTCTCTAACATCTAATATCAACTATCCCATTCAAGACAATGGCATTATATTTTGATGTGTATTTTTGCACTCTGAAATATGCTTTGGCTTTTACCGTTCAGTTTATCAAATTTTAAAATATCAATTGATTTCTGATTACTACCTATAAGGCAATCAATTATTTTCTCTTACTTTTCTTCTTCACTCTCTGCTCTGCCCTTTATTAGTTATTTTTTCTACATCACACACACAGCATGCAATATCTATATATTACTTTTCAATCTTTATACCAATAATTATTTTCAAGCATTGATTACATTCTATGTACAATATCAATTCTTTGGCCAGAAGTGTCTCCAATTATCATTCTGGAAGATTCCAAAGAAAAAGCTCACAGCCATAATATTCTCTTAGACCTTGCATGTTCAAAACAATGTTGTTCTGGTCTTAATCCCAGAAGAATAGCTTAGCTAGGCATTTTGTCTTCAGCTCATTATTTTCTTGAACAGCCTGTAAATTTTGCTACATTATTTTCTGATATTAACTATTGCTCCTGAGGGGATACACGCCACCTGCTTTGATTTCCTCGGAAAGGACTTGGTTCTTCAGTTGGGAAATCCGGGGAGTTTATCTTTGGTGTCTAATTACTCTGCAAGGATATGCATCCTGCCATCCTGGCTGGAAGGCAGGGACTGGCATGAGGAAACCCTGTCAGAGTTGTCTGCTTCTCACTCAACAAATTAAATAAACAAACATGGAATTAATACTTTCTATGAAAGCCCACACACAGATTAGAGGAAAACCCATGTTATGTCACTTATAAAAGATGTACTTAACACAACAACAAAATTATTTAAATAAATGTACCAAGAGAATATTTAAACAAAAGAATGGAAGTTATTACCATTAAAAAAAAAAACAGAGAGCCAATCCATGCACGGGCACTGAGGCAGCTGGATCCCACATAGCCAACTGTGGTTCAAGTCCCAGACCTAGAGACTTGAGAAATACTCCAGGCATGCATGTGTGCATGCCCAAAACTCTGCCGAGAGAGAAATGGAGGAAAAGGGATTGTGGCATGACCTCTCTTCAAGGGCAATGTCTCTTTCATACTCTGGCAAATATATATATATATATATATATATATATATATACACACACACACACACACATATATATAATTATTATTTAATTTTATTTATGTATCATTATTATTAATAATTTGCTATAGGGAAAGTGCACTCACTAGAGAGTGACAAGAGGGGAGAGAAAAGTGAGAAAGCAGGTCACCAGATCCAGGACTTAAACTGCAGTCAGCCATGTGGAAGTCCAGTGCCTTAACCACCTGAAACCTACTGGCCTCTCTGGCAAAAATATTTAAAGAAATAGAATTCAAAGAAAAAAAAAAAGGAGGGTGCAAAACTAAGAGAGCAATTGTGTATTGGAAGATAACTACAATCTACTAAAACAAGAGTCATATATTTGGGGGCCTCAATTTGTTATGGCTCAAGATTGCCTGGTCAATAGAAATTTTCACCCATGTTCTGAAGTAATTAAAAAATACAAAGAATAAGACAAATGGAGACTACATTATCAAAGCTAACGTTGAGTGGGACCAGCAGATGCTGTAATGGTTATGTCACCGGACTGCCACATGGCCAACCATGGTTCAAGTCCTGGACTCGGAGGCTTGAAGCTCAGCTGGGCGTGTGTGCCTGCATGCCCAAAATCCCAAGAGGAGAATGGAGGAGAAGGGATTGTGGTGTGGCCAACCTGCCTCAGGAGTGATATCTCACTTTCTTTCTCTTGTCTCTCCAGCAAGTGCATGTGCCCTATAGCAAAAATCTCTATTAAAAAACGTTTATTGAGGGGTGTGGACAGAACATCCAGCAAGTCCTACATCACTGGCAATAGGAAACAGAGCTTTAATCAGACACAGGGAGCCATCAGGACTTCGGGTTGTCTCCTGGGGGAGGAGTTGAGTGTGTCATCCATGGAGAAAGAGGGACACACCTGGATAGGTAAGAGTCTAAGAGTGGACTCTGGCACCGACAGCTGGTTGTCTACCAATATCCTTTTTTCCTTCTTTAATTATAGAATTCCTGAATTATGACTTTACATAAACTAGAAAAAAATTAACATCGACAATTTGTGAGTTGTTTTTAAAGTCAAAAACATAAAGAGAGCTGCCCCACAACCTACTGGTTAAGGGACCTGGACCCTACACAGCGGACTGCCATTCCCAGACTTGGCAGCTTGAGAAACACCCCAGGCAGCAGTGTCTGTGTTCCCCAGACCCCAACAGGATGCAGAGATGGAGGAGAGGAACTCGCGTTATTGTTCATGGATTAGTAAAGGCCGTGGTAGCCAGGGAGCCCTGCGAAGCTGGTGCTGAGTGCCAGAAGGAGGGCGGGTGCAGCCGTGACTGGAGACGTCCGATCAGTTGTCTGAGACTAGGCTCTTGTGTTCTATTGGAGAATCCCTAAAACTGTGAAGTCTGGGATTAATAGAGGTTTGTAGTATATGGAGAGAGATAAGATTAATGTTTACAAGAAAGCTGGGGCGTAGAAAAGATTTCCGCCTAACACGGTGTCACTGTTACACTATTCAAGAGACCTGTCTGTTCAAGAAGAAACAGGAAGCCCAAAGTTGAAATTGGTGGCTGTCATTCATTTGCTACTGTAGCAGCTAGGAAATAGGAAAGTGACATTTTCTTTATCTTTTTGATGTTGTTATCACCAGTTTCTTTTTGTGCCACATAGAAAAAGCTGTTAACAGACCCGAAGGAGGATTCTGGAAAGAACATTAGCTCACTCTGAGAGCTTGGTTCAGGTCTCCTATAAACTTTCTATTTGAACTTGGGAAAAATACTTATAGTCCATGGACATTAATTGAGTAATCAGGTTTTGAGGCAGTTTGATGTTTTAAAGTCAGGATTTAGGAGCAAGCTTCCAGGTTTGAATCTCAAATGTGCCATTTACAAGATGTGTAATCTTGCACAAGTTACTGAGTGTTCTGTCCTTGTGCAGGACCGGAATAGAAATAGCACTTACCTCATAGGGTTTTTGAGAGAGGTAAATTATTGTTTTAGCAATGATATGATGAGAATTTTGGTCTAGAACTCAGTGGTTTTCAAATTACTTTAAGCTATGGGACTTTGATTCAAATACAATGCCACACAGATGTCTAAATAATAAAGCAAATGGAAACAGAGGTGTTGTCATTGGACAGGCGCCAGGGATTTGAGAATCATGTCTTCCATCTTTCCAATCCTTCCCAGGTAACCCCCTGGACAACATCAAGAAACCACAAAACTGTGGAACACGGCTGAAAACACTAAGGAGCCCTCTAAGACTGACGGAGCTTGTGCCTTGGTTGGGAATTGTGGTTCATAATAGAAATCCAACAACAGTGGTTTAAACACACAAAAATGTATTCTCTCATCTAGAAGTTTAGCAGGGGGCAGCTACAGCGGGCTGGCAGCTCTCCAAAGCCATCCAGAAACCATGCTCTTTGTCCTCCAGCTCCTGTCCTTCGAGCCAAGACCCAGACAGAAAACTGAAAGTTGAGGAGTTAGCCAAACTCAGACGGGAGACGGGAAAGATAGTTGCTATGTTATACTGAGCTTCGCTTTTCTCAGCATCCACCTCTGTCACATCCCTCTTTTTCCTCTTCTCTATTTTGCCTTGATTCTCCAGTGTGGAGTCTCTCTGAGCTGACTGGGTCAGACTGAGCTCGACATCCATCTCAGGTTAACCCCAAAGTCGTCTCCTTCCTACATCCAATGCCTTTAGGAGCCCTAGGAGATGTTTTATCACTGTCCTTTGACTTTCTCACATATTTTATACTTTAAAATCAATTAGCAATATCTGAAGTTTGGGTTGTTTTGATCTGGTTTTTATTTTGAGGGGTTGTTATCGTTGTTAGAGATACTGTGGGTCAGGATGCCATCGCGAGCTGGTTAGTGGGGAAGAAAGCGAGATGCTAGCAAATGGGCCCACCCGGAATAAATAGATTGTTACCCTGGAAGTCCTGGCTGTCACCTGCTGTGACACGCTGGGTGCCATCCAACAGCACTGAGAGCCACTTAGCTGCCAGCGTTCATGGACTGAAAGGTCAGCCTTATAGTTTCTAACCACACACAAAATGGAAGAGGCTGAATCTATGGAAGAAATAGAATCTGTATTTCCATCGAGAAACAAAATATCTAAAAAGAGAAACCATTTTGTTCACTTACAATTCACCAATTTTAATCAAAGTTCACCAATTTTATGAACACTGTGTGTAGGCGTGTGTGTTTAGTCTTTTTCACTTTTTCCTTCCAATTTTATTTTATAATTTCTTATTTACATTCAATCATTGTACATCTTTATGGTACACACAATGTTCAAAGTGTGCAAACACACAGTGTTTCAAAGCGTGCATGCAGAGTGTGACAATGAGATCAAAGGTGTTACCATATACACCATTTTCAACAAAGAACCTTATGTTCTTGTGTCTGTTAGATACTTTTCCCCAGAGCCTTCCCACCCATTCCCCCACCGCTCACCCCCTCTCCCACCCCACGAATCTCTGGTATCTACACTTGTCCACTCCAGCATTATGTCTTCAGATCTTTCCATTTATGCCAGAGAGTGCAGACATTTGGTATTGAGCAGGGATGTACAGAGTTTTGTTTTGTTTTTAGATTAAAATTTGATTTTGAAATTCCATTCTCCTTTAGAATCAGAAGGAAAACAGTACATTTTAAGAGGACAAGAGGTGCAAAGGAATAGTATTAGCCTCAAAACCAGAAGTTAATAATTAAACGATGAGTGCTGAAATTGCAACTCTTTATGTAGGACATGGGTTGAAGAGATGATGCCGTAAGATGAAAGTTGCAATACTATTGGATAGGAGTGAAATCAACTTTATAAAGATAAGGGTAAGGGGAACCAGCAGTTAGCGTAATGGCTATGTCGCTGGACTCCCACGTAGTCGACCGCGGTTCGTGTCCCGGACCCGGTGGCTTAAAAAACTCACGCCGGGCGCATGTGCGTACGTGCCCAAGATCCCGAGAGGAGAATGGAGGAGAAGGGATTGCGGTGTGACCATCCCCCCTGGGGGGTGATTTCTCGCTTTCTGTCTCTATGTCTCTCTCTGTCTGTCTGGCGAGCGCACGCGCCCTACAGTGAAAATCTCTCAAAAAAAAAAAAAAAGATAAGGGTAAGGTAAACAAGAAAAGGACATTGAAGACTCTAGTACCCAGCTCGGTCCCAAGTTTTAAAGAAGAAAATTCTTATATTTTATGAAACTAGGAATGTAAAGAAAATTACATTATATGGACACATTGCAATACTTAGCATAATACAGTTTCAGCTGTAAATCATGGTATAATTGGTTTATTAAAAAAAGGTCTGGATTTTGATTCCCTAGAGTTAGTGTCAGGGTCTTGAGACCCTGATTAAACATACTGAAATTATTCTGAGCTAATAAAGTAGAAACAAATCAGAAAGGTTAGAAAATGAAAAGTACTATAAAGCAGTAACAGAAGATTTCATAGTTATTCTCTAGATTGAGAATCATAGTCCACCTCCAACATAAATCTAATTCTAACATGTAAGACCATGTAAAGAACAAAACGTGGAAAAACACAGAAAAAGAAAACAATTGGCTTATGACAACATCATTAAGACTGCAACGTTACAACTAGGTCATTCAAGTTTTCCAGGAGTATCTGCTGTAGCTACCAAATATGACTTGACAGTAGAACACCTGCTTCACTTTCCTTCTCTTGACAGTTTCAAAGTCAAGCTCTTGAGAGGACAACACGATTCCCATCTCTAAAGTGAAGCCCAGGGCAATTGTCCATCGCCCAAGTCGTTTCCATTATGATAAGTCTTAACTAGTTAGACAGGTTATTCTCTTTAGAATTCCTTGTGAGGATAAAAAGTGTATGAAAAAGATCAGTCATTTTTTTAGACATCTTTTAGGGTGGCTTGGAAAGAGTAGCTATTAGAATTGCTCAGCTTGATTGTGAAATCAGTTGGGTAGGCCTCTACTGAGTGATCTCAAGGAAGGTATTGTCATAGTCTGAGTCACCGTTGTATCAACCTTCAACTCATGGCAGTAATGATGATAAATACTGTCCAGGGGTTTTGTTTCTATAAAAGCAGATTAGTGCTTTCTAAAAGTGCCCAGGAGTGTGGTGGTTGAGGCGCTGGACTCCCATGTGAACAGCCATGGTTGGAGTCCCAAACCTAGCAGCTTGCTTCCTCACTTTCTCTCTCTTTCTCTCTCTCTCTGGTGAGTGCATATGCCCTATGGCAGATTAAAAATAATAACAATTAATAAAATTAAATAAATAATTATTTTTTTAATGCCCAGGAGAATTTTTTTTTTACATTCTAAATTACAATTCACACATTTTATTTGATGAAGGAGGAGAAAGAAATGAGATTCTTAGTGATATAAGTTTGCTCATTCATTCATTAGTCTTCTATGAACATTATGTTCTTGGGGTAGGAAAGTCGATTTCTGGGCCTGGATAGTAGTGTGGTGGTGCAACGGGATGGTCTGAGAGGCAATCCCATGTGGGAAGGTTGCTGGTCAGGGCTGGAGACCTCCCTGAGCATGCCCAGCAAGTGTGTGCCCATGCCCTGGGCTGACTGAAGCTGCAGGGTGGATTGTGACCTCAGAACCCTGTCAGGGATTCTTGCTCTGTGTCTTTGTCTCTCATTCATGGAATAAATAAATTAAAACTTTTCAAAAAGAAAAATAGATTTCTTCCACTTACATCATAGAGTCATTTTCTTCTTGGAATGTTAGCATAGCAGTAAGCCTGCTATACTAATGGGAGTTTGAAGATATGGAAAAGTGCAATTTTAAATAAATGTAAATAGTTAAATAGATGTCCAGTACTCTATTACTAGAGGTTTTAAATGAAGAATGTTGTGAAAATAGCAGAAATTATTTTTATAACTCTGGTAGAACAATAATATAGAACCCTTTATATTTAGAAATGACTACTGCACAAAGTATTTAGAATGGTATAAAGATAGCATGTCATCAAATGCTCACCATTTCCTTAGGGTATCCAAAATATCCCTTTTCTCCTAATGAGGAAAAAGAATGCAACTCATATAAATTGCTGAATCAAGTAGAATGACAGTGTTAAAGATAACAATAGAAATCAGAGTTTTCATTTTCCTTTGTATATCAAAAAAAGGATCTATCTTTTCTAATGTGATAAATGGGAAATAGAGAAGCTTGTTAAAGGACAAGAGAACGTTAGAAGGATATCACAAAGGAGACCTAGAGCCTGTGGAACAGTGGTTAAGCTCAGTGCATTGGGAACTGGGTACCACATGGCCAACCATGGTTTAAATCCCTGCCCAAGGTGCTTGAAGAATATACCAGGTAGGGAACCAGCAGTTAGTGTAATGGCTATGTTGCTGGACTCCCACGTAGTCGACCACGGTTCGCGTCCCGGACCCGGTGGCTTAAAACTCACGCCGGGCACGTGTGCGAGTGTGCCCAAGATACCAAGAAGAGAATGGA
>NW_006159808.1:25648-28109 GCF_000334495.1 Tupaia belangeri chinensis | reverse complement strand
TGTCTGTTGGGGGAGCGCATGTGCCCTATAGCGAAAATCTCTCTCAGAAAAAAAAAAAAAAAAAAAAGAATATACCAGGTAGCAGGACCACCAGTTAGCGTAATGGCTATGTCACTGGACTCCCACGTAGTTGACTGCGGTTCAAATCCTAGACCTGGGCAGCCTAAACTCATGCCAGGCGCGTATGCATGCATGCCCAAGATCCCAAGAGGAGAATGGAGGAGAAGGGATTGCAGCATGGCCATCCCCCCTGGGGGGTGATTTCTCGCTTTCTGTCTCTATGTCTCTCTCTGTCTGTCTGGCGAGCGCATGTGCCCTATAGCGAAAATCTCTCTCAAAAAAAAAAAAAAAGAATATACCAGGTAACATATGTGCCCAAATCCTGATGGGAAGGAGGACTGGAGGAGATGGGACCATTGCGTGACCATCTCCACTGGGGAGATCATATCATCAAGTGAATAGTGTGCAATAAGAATAAAGTAAAGGGTATCTTACTACCCAACCTTAAAATAAATTACAAAGCTATAGTGCTCATCATAGCATGGTACTGGAACAAAAGTAGACACATAGACAAATGGAACAGAATAGAGAATTCAGAAATAAATTCAAAAAACATACAGCCAATTAATTTTTGACAAAGGGCAAAAGAAAAATCCAGTGGCGAGAAGGAAATCTTTTCAACAAATGCAACAAATGGTGCTGGAAGAACTGGATATCCACCTGCAGAAAAATGGAACTGGACCCATATCTCTGACCATTAACTCAAAATGGATCAAAGATCTAAACATAAACCCTCAAACTATAAAACTACTACTGGAAAACCTAGGGTAAACATTTGAAAGCATTGGAGTAGGCAAAGATTTCTTAAATAAGACTCCTAAAGTGCAGGCAAAAATTCCAAAAATAGACAAGTGGGATTACATCAAGTTTAAAAGCTTCTGCGCAGTAAAGGAAACAATACATAGAGCTAAAAGACAACTCACAGAATGAGAGTAAATATTTGTAAACTATGCTTCAGATAAGAGATTGATAACCAGAATATACAAAGAACTTAAGTAGCTCAAGCATAGAAAGAAAGAAAGAAAGAAAGAAAGAAAGAAAGAAAGAAAGAAAGAAAGAAAGAAAGAAAGAAAAAGAAAGAAAGAAAGAAAGATCCAATTTAAAAATGGGACAATGAGCTGAAGAGACAACTCTCAAAGGAAGAATACAAATGGTCAAAAAGCATATGAAAAAATGTTCAACGTTTCTTATCATAAAGGAAATGCAAATCAAAATCACAATCAGGTATCACTTAACCTCAGTCAGAATGACTGTATGTATATGGTGATATCCTTGATTTCATTATCATGCACTGCATACATACTTTGAAAATTTTTATTGTATGCCATAAAGATATACAACAACTAAATTTAAATAAGAAACTATAAAATAAAGTAAAAGTCTTCTTCTGTCAGTTTTACTGATTCTGATGTCGGTTCAGTAAAATTGCCTAGCTTCTGCCATGGATGATGGAAGTCAATTTGAAACTTATGTAAAATATGTTGTAGCGTATCTAGTTACAAGTTGTTACAGGTCCTAAGCACTGAATTGTAAAAACAAATAGAAAAGGGATAGAAATATTATTCTTTGATAAAGGCAATAGTAATGAAGCCCTTAATAGGAATAAAAAACAAGGGTGAGAGACCCAACAGGTTTCATAGTAGTTAAGGTGCTGGACTTCCACATGGTTGACTGGGGTTCGTGTCCCAGACTCAGTGGCTTGAAAATTACACCACATGTGTGTGGGTGCCCAAAAATTACAAGAGAAGAATGGAGGAGAAAGGATTCCCGTATGGCCATACCCCCAACGGGTTAGAAAAATTCCTTAAAAACACACTAAAAGTTTAACCCAAACATAAAATCATATTGAAACTTTGAGAAAGAAGAAAAGCTCTGGGGGCAGCAGGTGGCATAGTGGCTAAGGCTGACCACAGTTTGAGTCCTGGACCCAGAGCCTTGAAAATCATGCTGGGCACATGTGCGTGCATGCCCAAATTCCTGAGAGCAAAATGGAGAAGGGATTGCAGGGTGGCCATCCCCCTAGGGAGTGATTTCTCACTTTGTCACTCTCTGTCTTTCTCTGTCTCTCTGCCAAGAATACACACCTTATAGCAAAAATCTCTCTAAAAAAAATTAAAAAGAAAGAAAGAAAAAAGAACAAAAGCACTGACCTCAGATAAAAAGAAGGAATCATTCCTCCAACTCGGATCATAACTACTGAAGTTCCAAGCCCTAGGCAACTTCCATGCACAAATGACTGATCACAAGGCTGAGTTGGTAGTCTGAGTCCACCAAAGATCTTAAGCCTTTAAAATTAAAAATGGGCAAAAAAAATGTGCAAATTTCTCATTTTTGTATTTTTGTCGTCGTGTTCACATGAAGTCCTCAAAAGTGACATTACCACACAAACATGCATGCACCA
>NW_006159808.1:19612-25610 GCF_000334495.1 Tupaia belangeri chinensis | reverse complement strand
GGAAGAGGAGGAAAACGCAGGGGGCAGGAGCCATCTGGGGAAAAAAAAAAAAAGGTTTTGTTTGTTAGTGACAGTGAGGGAAGTTCAGCAAAGACTTGCTAATAAAGGAACATCCCTGAGGGTTACAGTATACTGATTTAGAGAGAAGTGAGTTTAAGACTTAGATATTCACTATCGACACATGCATTGTCCAAAGCCTTGCCTAAATTCACACAGTATGGCTCTGACTCACGCCATTCAAAGATCCTCCTTGTCTAAAAGTAGAGCATAAAGGATAGCTTAACAAATACTTGGAGTCTTAACCCTCAAGCTTTTTGGCAGGAAAGAGATGACTCAACAGGGGTGATCAAAGACAATTTATTGAAGGGATGGTTTGCAAGGCATAGACAAGTTTAGAAGGAGCCAGGAAGGTATAGCGGAAAATCCCAGAGTTAGAAACTCCCAAAAGCCATTGTAACCCTTAGAAAGGGGTAAAAATGATGAACTAATGAGGTGCTTACTCACAAAGGAAAAACTTACGTTAGCCCCTATGGCCTTTGGTATAATCACAGAGCCATAGCAGGCCCATACTGAAGCCAAGGTGGAGGGAAGAAGGAAGGGCAGATACACAGATACCAGGGCCTTCTTATCTTCTCATCCTTCAGATTCTTACAAATGCCTCCCACAGACTGAAGCCAACTGGGAACCAGAGGGAAATGGGGCTCACTGTTTCAGTCCGGAGAAAGCAGCCTCGCAGTGCACAGAACACAGAACAAGGTAAAAACAGAAAGATAAAGTGGAGCCAAACATCCAGTAGAAGTCAGCACAACCTTTGCCCATTTGAAACATTCTCAGAGATGCTTCAGTGGTTGGCTGGGAGTCAAGAGAACCTATGGGATAACCATGGTCGGTTTAGGGTATCGTTTGTGCATTGTTCATAGCCAACCAGGGTAATGAAAGAATCGGATAGGCATTGTACATCTATAGAATGGTAAGTGCATTTAGATGAAGAAAAATAGGAGACCAAATGATCCAAGGATGAAAGATGATGAAAAAGAATGGGAGTTTTAAGTATGAATTGATACTTTTATTTTTGTCTTAGCATCAAAACAATGACATGAAGTGCAAACCTAGACATGATAATGAATCCTGCTGGTGCAGAATAGGGACAGAGAGGTATTGATGAGAGACGCTGCGCATCTGGACAATAGAGGACACTGCCCAATTCCAGTGCTGATTAGAAACAAAACAGTACAGGCTGGCCCTGTAGCCCAGTGGTTGGGGAAGCCCACATGGCCAACCACAGTTTGCATCCCAACCCTGGTGGTTTGAGCGACACTCTGGGAATATGTACATGAGTGTCCAAAATCCTAACAGGATGGAGGTATGGAGAAGGGATTGTGACCATGCCCCATTGGCGGTCCTTTCCCCCTTTCTTTCTCTCTCTGTCTATCTATCTCGCTCTCTCCCTGACTAGGACACATACTATCTTCCAATTAAAAAAAGAAAAGAAACAAAACAGTAATAAAAAAAAAACTGAGAAAATTTTATGTGCATTTTAGTCAGATGTGGTGTTTATAACGTGATGAAGCATTGAAATAATTCTTTATGAAGTAATATCAAAACACTGAACAGCACACAACAGTCAATAAATGACCAGCAATGACGTCTAGTAAAAGAAACAGGAGTTAACAGTGACATTTGTGAACATATCATTCTTATGTTTGCAAATGAACAAGGCCACACCCCAAAACTAGGCAAAGGTACGCAGCAGGTGGTGTAAGGCATGGGAAGGAAGATGCTCCTGTAACGACCAGTTCAGGTTAATGAATTAATGAGTTTTTGTCACAAAGTAGAAGATAGAATATCTCAGTTTCCTAGTTCATGGAAGCTAGAGTTCAGATAAATTGAAAATACTCTTCCAGATTCTGACCTACGTTCGGTTTCATAAATGTCTACTGAGGATTATGTAGAAGACGTTTTGAGAAACAAAAGGCTGAGATGAGCAAGCCATGATTACTGACCTCCGGGAGGCTGCAGTGCTGGGGAAAGGGATGCCTAGATTGACCTCAATTCTTTTCTCTAAAATATCCAATTGAAAGAGGCTGTAATGGCATGAGAAGAGCACGAAAAGTGGCCAGGACAGACGATCAGAAATATCTAAATCTGGTTCTGCCACAGCCATCTTCCTCAAGTTCCCTGAGGGAGATTTATGCTCAAGGAAAAGCAGTTGAGGAGAAAAATCCTTGTTGAGTGCTTTGGCAAACAAACCCCATTGCAGACCTTAGACATAAGTCAGAATTCAAGTGGTTTCTTTCGCCCAGCCTAGGCAGGCCTCAAGAGCTATAACTCCTTTTTTCTATAACTGATAGGGGGTGAGGGAGACAGGGCTATTAGCAACTCCCAGATGGAAGATCTCGGAGCTTTATCATAACACAGCTACATACCAGAGAGAGAAGCAAACCATCCACAGGGGAACTTGCCGCACCAACGGGGCCTCTGACGTAAACGTCCTTTCGCCTCATTGTGACATTGCCAGTCCCCACTGCCACACCTGAACAAATACTCCTGCTTCTATTACCCATTGCTGTGTAGCCAGCTGGCCCCCAATGGCTTCACATAGCATTATTTCATGTTCCCTCATTGTCATGGAGGGCAATGGGGGAGTTCTCCATCAGTGTTGGTTGGGCTGCTCATCCGAGAGCTCAGTTGGGCTGGAGCACCCCAGGTGACTTACCATGGCTGGTTGACGTAACTGTTGGCAGGGAGCTCAGCTATGGCTCTTTCTGGAGACCTGTGTGCTTCCTGTTGTCCTCCCCAGGGGCCTGGGACTCCTCACAGCATGTCAGCTGGTTTCCAAGAGAATGTAACCTAACTGCAAGCATTTGAGAAGACAGTGAGTAGAAACTGCCATGCTCTTACAGCCCAGGCCTTGGAAGGCACAGGGCTCTTCCACCTCCTTCTGTGGGTAAGAAGTCAGAAGGCTGGGGCTAGCAGGTGGTATGGTGGTTAAGGCACTGGAATCTACATGGCTGACCATGGTTCAAGTCCCAGATGTGATGGCTTGCTTTCTCACTTTCTCTCTTTCTAGTGAGCACCTGTGTCCAATGGTAAATTAAAACAATAAATAAATAAAAATAATAATAATAAATAAAATGTTTTTAAAAAGAAGTCAGAGGGCTGGCACAGACACAGAAAGAAGGAAAACAAGCCAAGAAAGAAGTCCCAGCCATCTTTAGTTCACTGCTCTCCTGGGACATAAAATATTCATATTGGCACTCCCAGAATGAAGTAAGGGAACAGTGATGAGGCTGTTGGAAACCATAACCTTGAGTTCTCTCTCGATGCCCCCCTCTGTTATCTGGACACCTTAAGCGACAATGAGTAACGCTTGATTGGTCAATATTGTCAACCAGTGAGAAGATGGGAAACAGTTGCCTCGTTGCTGATGTGCTAAATCATAAATCAGAATTTGCAAGTGAAAGAACAATAAAAAAAGAGTCCACTGAAATGGATACTCAAAATGAGACGAGGTCAGGAAAGTGTGTGAAGGGAACCTGGTTCTAAACTCAATGTCCCTGAATGTGGATGATGCAACTTTATCCATAAAGCAGGATTCATTTGAGATGAAATGAAAACTCCATGGGATTAATACAGCATTGAGTCAAGTGGCTTTTAAAAGAACATGGAATTTGAATGTGTAACAGGAATATGATTAACTCAGTTTCTTGTGTAGCTTAAACTGTTGCTCCCTTTACGTTTATGTATTTCTCCTCCCTTGGACTATATGAACATGTTTATTATTTTTCAAATGATAATGATAAAGCTGAGAGATTTCTTAAACTACCTAGAAGCATAGTCTGTCCAATCAGCAGAACAAGGCCACACCCCAAAACTAGGCAAAGGTACGCAGCAGGTGGTGTAAGGCATGGGAAGGAAGATGCTCCTGTAACGACCAGTTCAGGTTAATGAATTAATGAGTTTTTGTCACAAAGTAGAAGATAGAATATCTCAGTTTCCTAGTTCATGGAAGCTAGAGTTCAGATAAATTGAAAATACTCTTCCAGATTCTGACCTACGTTCGGTTTCATAAATGTCTACTGAGGATTATGTAGAAGACGTTTTGAGAAACAAAAGGCTGAGATGAGCAAGCCATGATTACTGACCTCCGGGAGGCTGCAGTGCTGGGGAAAGGGATGCCTAGATTGACCTCAATTCTTTTCTCTAAAATATCCAATTGAAAGAGGCTGTAATGGCATGAGAAGAGCACGAAAAGTGGCCAGGACAGACGATCAGAAATATCTAAATCTGGTTCTGCCACAGCCATCTTCCTCAAGTTCCCTGAGGGAGATTTATGCTCAAGGAAAAGCAGTTGAGGAGAAAAATCCTTGTTGAGTGCTTTGGCAAACAAACCCCATTGCAGACCTTAGACATAAGTCAGAATTCAAGTGGTTTCTTTCGCCCAGCCTAGGCAGGCCTCAAGAGCTATAACTCCTTTTTTCTATAACTGATAGGGGGTGAGGGAGACAGGGCTATTAGCAACTCCCAGATGGAAGATCTCGGAGCTTTATCATAACACAGCTACATACCAGAGAGAGAAGCAAACCATCCACAGGGGAACTTGCCGCACCAACGGGGCCTCTGACGTAAACGTCCTTTCGCCTCATTGTGACATTGCCAGTCCCCACTGCCACACCTGAACAAATACTCCTGCTTCTATTACCCATTGCTGTGTAGCCAGCTGGCCCCCAATGGCTTCACATAGCATTATTTCATGTTCCCTCATTGTCATGGAGGGCAATGGGGGAGTTCTCCATCAGTGTTGGTTGGGCTGCTCATCCGAGAGCTCAGTTGGGCTGGAGCACCCCAGGTGACTTACCATGGCTGGTTGACGTAACTGTTGGCAGGGAGCTCAGCTATGGCTCTTTCTGGAGACCTGTGTGCTTCCTGTTGTCCTCCCCAGGGGCCTGGGACTCCTCACAGCATGTCAGCTGGTTTCCAAGAGAATGTAACCTAACTGCAAGCATTTGAGAAGACAGTGAGTAGAAACTGCCATGCTCTTACAGCCCAGGCCTTGGAAGGCACAGGGCTCTTCCACCTCCTTCTGTGGGTAAGAAGTCAGAAGGCTGGGGCTAGCAGGTGGCATGGTGGACAAGGCAGCAGGTGGTATGGTGGTTAAGGCACTGGAATCTACATGGCTGACCATGGTTCAAGTCCCAGATGTGATGGCTTGCTTTCTCACTTTCTCTCTTTCTAGTGAGCACCTGTGTCCAATGGTAAATTAAAACAATAAATAAATAAAAATAATAATAATAAATAAAATGTTTTTAAAAAGAAGTCAGAGGGCTGGCAGAGACACAGAAAGAAGGAAAACAAGCCAAGAAAGAAGTCCCAGCCATCTTTAGTTCACTGCACTCCTGGGACATAAAATATTCATATTGGCACTCCCAGAATGAAGTAAGGGAACAGTGATGAGGCTGTTGGAAACCATAACCTTGAGTTCTCTCTCGATGCCCCCCTCTGTTATCTGGACACCTTAAGCGACAATGAGTAACGCTTGATTGGTCAATATTGTCAACCAGTGAGAAGATGGGAAACAGTTGCCTCGTTGCTGATGTGCTAAATCATAAATCAGAATTTGCAAGTGAAAGAACAATAAAAAAAGAGTCCACTGAAATGGATACTCAAAATGAGACGAGGTCAGGAAAGTGTGTGAAGGGAACCTGGTTCTAAACTCAATGTCCCTGAATGTGGATGATGCAACTTTATCCATAAAGCAGGATTCATTTGAGATGAAATGAAAACTCCATGGGATTAATACAGCATTGAGTCAAGTGGCTTTTAAAAGAACATGGAATTTGAATGTGTAACAGGAATATGATTAACTCAGTTTCTTGTGTAGCTTAAACTGTTGCTCCCTTTACGTTTATGTATTTCTCCTCCCTTGGACTATATGAACATGTTTATTATTTTTCAAATGATAATGATAAAGCTGAGAGATTTCTTAAAATACCTAAAA
>NW_006159808.1:0-19590 GCF_000334495.1 Tupaia belangeri chinensis | reverse complement strand
GCAGGAATTATAAACAACATCCTGTTACAAAGATGCAAAGGAATGGAGACTGAAAGAAACTGAGCACGCTCTGAGATAAATGTGACTTTGTTTGTTTGAACTGATTTTTTATTTTTTTTTTTTACTTTTCAAATTTAAGCCAACCTAAAAACACAAAAATAACCCTTACTGTTTCAAGCTCGTTTAAATGTTCAGCTACATTGCATTAATCCATTTTAAATATGTTTTTGAAATTTGATGCCTGTAAATGTGTTTCTGTTTTATATTTCAGAGGTTTTCTGGGGAAGCAAGTCTCCAATTTTATAATGGAAGTCAACAAGAAGATCAGCTTTCGTGAGTGAATTGCTTTCCTAGGCAATATTTATTTCATAAAGAGAGACTCATCTGCACCCTCCAGCTGACAGCTTCGAGCTGGTAACTGTTCTTTGGGACCACTTTTCGGCTATTACCTTAACATCAGATATTTGAGATTAGTTTATTTGGTAGGGGAAGAAAGAGAGGCTGTGAAACAAATAATTTTTAATGGCTGACATAGGAGTAGCTAGGCAAAGTTCCAGAGAGCAGCCGAGGCTGGAGCAGGCCGGTTCCCACTGACATCAGTGTGAGTAATAAAACTAAATCCTCTGGAGATACTTGGAAATTGTAGCCTGCAGTATCTTTGGACATGTTTCACAGTGAAATTGTATTTCCAACCCCACAGCCAATCGTCACCCTAACCACCTCTTTCCGTCCTTTCGAATGTGTAATAGCGTCTAACTCTGGTCATTTGCGGTAATCGCTTCAATTTGCAGCAACGGTGCATACTGATGGCAAGTCCGGCAGTCACTCCTGCTCTGGCCACTTAAAACAGTGTCCTAGCAGCCGTGCCCAGCGTCCAGAGGACAAAGGATTCATGCAGGGCTTCGCTGAGTGTTCTGAGCCCTCCCCAAAGAATGTTAGAAAGGGCCTTTAAGACAACATACAAACCTCGCACTCTCTCAGAGACAGGGAAGGAGAGAGAGTGAGTATAAATGTGGTGGCTCTCTCCCACTCCTTTTTATTGGTTTTAACCTTTCCCAAAAGGAAACAAACCAGCCTATCACAAAATAATACATGCGCTTGGATTATTTCACTTCTTATTGCCTCTCTGTATCTCATCTAATGAGGGTACACACAGAGCACTTATTCCATAGGGCCGTCAGAAGGAATAACAAACGGGAAGTGCTTAGAGGAGTTCTTGGCACACAGAAAACACCGAATCGATTTTATCTGGGCTTATACATCTTTATAGAGAATTTGAATTACTGTGTGACAGTCAAGTCTTAGTCCTCTGATGATTTATGAAACACACACACACATACACTTGCCCACCATATTTCCATACATATAAACCCATTAAATCTTATATCTAGAATCCTAATTCTAAAATAATGGGTAAAAATAAGTTAATGTTACCAATAACAAATAAGATGGTAATATATAAAAGTCTCTTTGAAAATTAACTACCTAAAAAAAAGAAAAGTAACTATTATACCCCCCAAAATAATGATGCTGATGATAGAGGTGGTGGTGGAAGTGGCAGTGATGGAGATGGTGGTGATGACGGTGGCGATAGTGCTGGAGGTGGTGGTGGTGGAGGTGGCAGTGGAGGTGGTTGAGGTGGTTATGGCAGTGGAGGTGGTGACGGTGGTGGAGGTAGAGATGGAGGTGGTGGTGATGGTAGAGGTAGAGTGGAGGTGGTGGAGGTGGTAGTGGTGCTGGAAGTAGAGGTGGAGATGGTGGAGGTGGTGGAGGTGGTGGAGGTGGTAGAAGTGATGGTGGTGGTGGAGGTGGTGGTGATGGTGGAGGTAGAGTGGAGGTGGTGGAGGTGGTAGTGGTGCTGGAAGTAGAGGTGGAGGTGGTGGAGGTGGCGGTGGTGGAGGTGGTGGAGGTGGTGGCGGTGGTAGAGGTGATGGTGGTGGTGGAGGTGGTGGTGGTGGAGGTGGTAGAGGTGGTGGTAGTGGAGGTGGAGGTGGTAGAGGTGGTAAGTGATGGTGGTGGTGGAGGTGGTGGTGGTGGAGGTGGTAGAGGTGGTGGTAGTGGAGGTGGAGGTGGTAGAGGTGGTAAGTGATGGTGGTGGTGGAGGTGGTGGTGGTGGAGATGATGGCAGCTCCCTTTCTGAGGACGACATATTGCCAGAAATTGTGCTCTGTGTATTATAAATGCATCTATATATATATGTATATAAAATGATATTATGTCCAAGCTACAAATTAACCTTTTGATGTTAAGTATTCTTGTGTCCATTTTATAGGTCAGTAAATTATGGTTTAGAGAGACTTTATAAATAGCCTCTCCCTCCCTCTTTCTCCTGTCTTCAAAGTCAAGTTCTTAAAGTGATGTCTAATTATTTGACTCTATTTCTTTAATACAATTAATTCATTAATCTACTCAAGTCCCACTCTCTCACCAAAATGAAAAAAACCATTCAGTCTCATTTCAAAAGGAATACTTGGGATCAGCAGTTAACATAATGGCTATGTCAGTTGACTCCCATGTAGTCGACTGTGGTTTGAGTCCCAGACCCAGTGGCTTAAATTCACGCCAGGCACATGTGCGTGCATGCCCAAGATCTTGAGAGGAGAATGGAGGAGAAGGGATTGAAGTATGGCCATTCCCCTTGGGAGGTGATTTCTCGCTTTCTGTCTCTCTTTCTAGTAAGCGCACATCCTATAGCAAAACCTCTTAAAAAAAAAAAAAAAAAAAAGGAATCCAGCACTTTCTCATCTTATCTTACTAGATCTCACTAACTAGCAATTGATATGGTTGATCATTTCCTTCTATTTTTTTTTCTTTTTTTGGAGACGTTTTTGCTAAAGGGCATATGAGCTTGCCAGAAAGACAGAGAGAAAGATAGAAAGTGAGAAATCACCCCCCCATGGGGGATGGCCATGCCGCAATCCTTTCTCCTCCATTCTCCTCTTGGGATCTTGGACAAGCACATACACGTGCCCGGCGTGAGTTTAAGCCACTGAGTCTGGGACTCGAACCACGGTTGACTACATGGGAGTCCAGCAACATAGCCATTACACCAACTGCTGGTCCCGCTTTCTCCTTCTTCAATAGTTCATCTATCCCAAGTTTCCATGATCCTGTCTTCTCCTAGTTTTTGCTTTTACTTACTTATTGTCATCACTTTTAAGTAGGTTTCCTTTTCTCTGTGTGGGAAGAGTGACTATCGATGACTCTAGAGATTTTGAAATTCTACCCTGCGGTATTTTCATTGCAACTAAGAGGGGTGGGATGTATTTTTTAACACAGTTCTGTACACAGACCCATGCTTATACGTTTCATGAAATGATGCTTCCTTACTACGTGCAATGTACTCTGATTTTTTTTTAAATCCTACTAAAATAATGTTGGTGATGACTCATTACATTGATTTCAGAGTTGACATGTTTTTCAGTATTCTGTCTCAGCATCATGTTTCCTCTTGCAAGTGGTTCAAATAAATCCTGAGGTGACCTGTCTGCTTGGTCACAGCAATCCAAACATCTGTCATATACGAGGACATGTGATAGCAAAACCCGAGAGACCAGGTAATAGTATTAGTTAAGCTCAAAAAAGCTTAGAAGAGAATTATATAAAGTCCCCAGAAGATGTTTTTAAATGATGTCATTGATGTCAAAGAAGCATTTTGCTAAAAGTTTTCAACTGAAGGGGCAAATGCTGTGTTGGGAAGTGGGTCTTAAGTATTAGAAAATAGACAGCTTTTCTAATTTTAAAGTAAAAAAAAATCTAATATTCAGAAATGGCTTTAAAAGTAGAGTAAAATATGATACCAGGATTATTTTCTAATTTTAATATTCCATTGACGGATTTTATTTCTAATAAGAAAGCAAAGCAAATGAATCATGCGTCTCTTGTCATAACTTCAAGAGTCGCTTGTTCATTCATTCACTTATTCACTCAGCAAGAGCTATTTAGTACTTCCCATGCCTGAGGTCACAAAAAATACAAAGAAAAGTAGACACTGACTTGTCTATCGAAGGTGTTTTATGTTATTTATTTACTCATCTACTCATTTACATGTTGAATTAAGTTTTTTAAATACTTGCCTGTCTCTCAAACATTCATGGGTATATGAATGTCTTATTCATATACTTTTTAATCTAAGATCAATATTTTTTGTTTGGAGACAGAAAATGGGAAATCACCCCCTTGGGGGGATGGACATGCCTCAATCCCTTCCCCTCCATTTTCTCCTCAGGTTTTTGGGCATGCACACACAGGCACCGAACTTGAGTCTCAAGCCATCAGGTCCAGAACTTAAACTGTGGTCAGCCACCTGGATTTCCAAGCGCCTTCACCATCACGCCACCTGCTGACCCCAGGATCAGTGTTTTTTTAATCAGTCAATGGCTACCATAAACTCAAACCGAGTGAGTCATTCGTGCGCGGTTTTGTTTTTATTTCTTTCTTTTGTTTTGACATACAATTCAAGTACTCCTTTCATTCTGAGAAGGCTTTATCCCTTAACAATTGATAAGATAGTGTTTTATTATCTTAGCGCCCACTGGGTGAACATGGTTTTGACCCAGTAGAATTATGTTCCATTCAAGATACACAAACCCCTGCAAAGTAAACTGTCACAGGAGATGGTGACAATATCTAGTTCTGTGGGCACTTCTGGAATGAATGTGCGGTGACAGTGGTGGCCAAGGACATGTTTCACTGTTGGCTCAGTGTGACATGCCAGGTACAGCTTATCCCAGATGAGCTCGCTTTTTGTTTGGAATAGCAGCCGACCGTGGCAGCCCAGGTGGTGGAGAGAAGGAGTATTCTAAACCCCACCAGAAAGAACCTAAAGATAGATGTGCTCTACATCACAGCAATTCCACGTCAAGGTATACTTCTGTATCTGTGCCAAGGAAACCTGCCTGTGTAAGTGGTCACTGCTGCATTAGCTGTAATACTGAGAAGCTGGAAGGAACTCAAATATCCAACACACTCTCACACGTGAGTGCCCAAATCTCAAAAGGAGGGGGTGATGGAGGAGAAGGGATTGTGGCATGACCATTCCCCATGAAAGGTGCTTTCTCACTCTTTCTCTCTAGTGAGTGCATGCCCCCTCTACCAACTAAAAAAATTTTTTTTTACTGTATGAGTACTGTAAAATGAATAACCTACTTCTAAGTACATCATGAAACATAGCTCTAATTATGGATTGATAAAAAATAATTTGGAGATATAAATATATTACATGTGCTTATTTTTAAAACACACAATGGGAGTATGATAAAATATAGAACACAGAAGAGATACTTTAGAAGAAAAGCTTATTCTAGGGAAACAATGAGTGATTCTCAGCATGAAAAGAGAGCAGGGAGGAAGGGGAGAAATCCTGTTTGTATCTTTAATAATCTTTTTTAAAGATTTGAAATACTTGTGACCAAATCTTGTCAAGTCTTTGTTCAAACTAGATGGTGGATATTTTGCCTATTTTAGTTTATTCTCTTTGATCCTCCTTAAAATTCAAACATTCATGATTTTTAAACTTTTTTTTTTTAACAAAATGACACAAGGGACATGTAACTTGGATCAGGTCTAAGTATTTATCTAGTGTGAAGAAAACAGAGACTGGAGTCACCAAGTGGCATTCGTCCATCTCTTTGTGCACAGTTATAATTCCAGAATTTTTCCGATTGGAAGCGGACTAGATAGGGCTATTCATGAGGCAGTGCTGAGGCTGCTGACTGGGTCACAGGTAGGACTGCTAGACTTCACCGAGATTGGGAACTAGGAGTACCACAGAAATCTCATCAGAAGTTCGTACTCTGGGCTCCCCTGACAGGCAGGGGGCACCAGATATGGGCTGACACAAATAAAACTAAATTACTGCACGTAATTTGTTTTTGTTTTTAAGAGAGATTTTTGCTATAGGGTGTGAGTGCTTACCAGAGAGACAGAGAGATAAAAAGTGAGAAATCAGCCCCCCACCCCAGGGGGGGATAGCCATGTTGCAATCCCTTCTCCTCTCAGGATTTTAAAGGGGATGTGCATTCACCAGAGAGAAAGAGTGAGACAGCACCTTTCATGGGGAATGGTCATGCCACAATCTCTTCTCCATCACCTCCTCCACACACACATGCACCTGGCGTGAGTTTTAAGCCACTGGGTCTGGAACTCGAACCATGGCTGACTACATGGGAGTCCAGCGACATAACCATTACACCATCTGCTGGCTCCTGCTTGCAGTGCTTTTAATGACAGGCTTGGTTTCCTCCTGTAAGAACTTTGTCAAACGGTAAAAGGGGGCCATCTTGTCATGTAAGGTCTTCACAAGCATTGCTTCATTTTATTCTTCTAGGTTTGATATTATTACCACATCTTATAGATTAGGGAACTGAAGCTTTGTTACCAAGTGTTGCCAAAAATTAAAGAAGGAAAGGAAGAAAAGAAAATGAAAAGAAAAAGGAGGGAAAAGAAAAGAAATGGGAAGGGGAAAAAAAGAAAGCCAGAGGGAAAAAATGTCTCCACGATACATTTTAGTTAAAAAAAAAAAAAGGTTTAAAACATTCAAAGGAAAAATATTCATGTGGGATAAAGCCAATGCAACTTCTTTTTGTTTTCAAATCAAAATCTATTGCTGCTACAAATGGTAAAGTTGACTGACAGTGTCTCTCCCTGAAGAATTGGTAGAAGTTATCCTTATGCAAACAAACAACACTCTTGATTCTATTTCAAAGATTTATGTAGTCTTTTTTGTGTCTTTAAACTGAAAATAGTAGATGAATAAATATAACTCTGAACCAAAAATAAGAGTGTAAGTGATTCCCCATAAATTTAAATCAACATTCAGTTGGGGAAGTAGAAAGAAAACTGAACATACACCAGTCCAATGAGAATTTTATTTTTATATCTTATGTTTGACATTCTAGGCTTACAAGGAAAAGTCATTTTGACATTTTTAAAAACAAAAGACGGTTTTAAAAGCTATGGTTGGCTCACATTTTCTTGAGCGTCTGCTGTTCTCATGAGGCAAAATGCAGTGAATACCAAAAGTCTGAATGACTGAAGATCCTTTGGGAACACAATTATTGGGAAAACTTTTTTTTAAGAAATGAAGAAAAAAATAGATTAGTCTCTAAGTAAAATATTGAAATTGTAAGTGAATTATGAATAATATTATCAGGAAAAATTTCAATTGGAAATATTCTGAATTAAAGGAAGAAACTTATTATTATATTGGAGGACTGGACATATTCTTGTTCTTTTCTCTTTTCTCTCTCTCTCTCTTTTTTTTTTTTTTTTTTTTGCTATAGGGCATGTACGCTCACCAGAAACACAGACACAGAGAGATAGAAAGCAAGAAATCACCTCCCAGGGGGGATGGCCATGCCACAATCCCTACTCCTCCATTCCCTCTCGGGATCTTGGGCGCGCACACGCGCCAGTGTGAGTTTAAGCCACCCGGTCCGGGACTTGAACCTCAGTTGACTACATGGGAGTCCAGCAACATAGCCATTATGCTAACTGCTGGTCCCAACATATTCTTGTTCTTGATAGTTGAAAATAAGATACATTCATCCCTCAATGTTCAAGGGGTATTGATTCCAGGACCTGTATACTTTAACATCTAGATTATTTATACTACCTAACACTGTGCCAATACTATGGAAATAGTATATTGCTTAGAGAATAATGACACGGAAACAAGTCTGTTCATGTTTGCTAAAGATTCAACCACCGGAAACATAACTGCACAGACATGTCCACAACAAAACACCATTTCCCAACCATGGTTGACTGAATCTGTGGACATGGAACTTGCAGATACAGAAGGCCATGGGTACCCTTATGTAATAAGAATAAATGCTGATGCCAGCAGGTGGCATAGTAGCTAAGGTTCTGGACTTCCATATGCCAAAGGCATAGTTCTAGTCCCAGACCTCAAAGCTAGAAAATCATGCTGGGTACATGTGTGTGAGTGCCTGAAATCTTAAGAGGAGAATGGAGGAGAGTAGGGATTATGGAGTGGCTACGCCTCCTCTCCCAAGTGAGGTGGCTTCTCACTTTCCCTCTCACTGTCTCTGTGTCTCCAACAAACACACACTCCCTATGGCAAAGACCTAAAAAGAAGCAAAGAATAAATGGCAAGTCCTAAATCCTGCTTTAATTCACACCCTTCCTACAACCATGAAGAAGAGCCAATGAAGAGAAGAAATGTAATTGAGACTTAAATCACTCTCTAGATAACAGAAAGTAAAGCTACTTATGATTCCGGCAGGGCCTGAGGTACAACAGCAAAAGAAGTCTTATTGTCTTCAGTGAAATGGTGGGTCTTTATTGACTAAAAGCTTTACTAATTGCCAAAAGAACTTTTCTTCCATACAGATTTTCAGTGTCCTTTTGTGATGGGGAACGTATGATTAAGCTGGGACACCAAAGCAGAAAAGAATGTATGCCAAAAGAGGTGATAGAGGGAACCAGCAGTTAGTGTAATGGCTATGTCGCTGGACGCCCACGTAGTCGACCGTGGTTCGTGTCCCGGACCCGGTGGCTTAAAAACTCATGCTGGGCGCGTGTGCGTGCGTGCCCAAGATCCCGAGAGGAGAATGGAGGAGAAGGGATTGCGGCGTGACCATCCCCCCTGGGGGGGGTGATTTCTTGCTTTCTGTCTCTATGTCTCTCTGTCTGTCCGGCGAGCGCACGCACCCTACAGTGAAAAATCTCTTAAAAAAAAAAAAAGAGGTGATAGACAAAATGCTAAATGTATTAAGCAGTTTAACTTTGAAAAAAAAAATGGTTCAATGACTGGTGGAATTGTTAACCACACAGAGGCAATGAAAAGTGGTTCAATGATTCGTGGAATTGTTAACCACACAGAGGCAATGAAAAGAGTTAGGTTATGAGAGGGATTAGGGAAGAAGAAATTTTTGGAGAGAACTCCTTGGAGCTGCAGAGAGAATAAAACAGTAAAAGATACGACAGTAAAATTTGGGGAAATTTCCAGTAAGAGGCACCTTTAAATGAACAAAGACTTCTACATCAAACATGAAAATACTCTACAAAGAGAAGACTCCATTTTAAACACCTGCTGGCTTCAGAACACACGGAGCACTCTTTTGCCAATAGTCAAAATCAGAATGCTGCTGCTCCTCTTCAATGACCCACTTCCCCTCCCTTATGTCTATCTCACCCTTAAGTACTGCTGAGACAGAAAGAATAGCCCGTACTTGGGAAGGAAGGAAATGAAACAGAAATGACTGCACACTCCCTTCCCAGCAGGCGTGGAATAAGAACAATGATGGTGGACCACAGAGCCCTACACGCAAGCCAAGCCAAACGTCTCATGCTTTACCCTAAGTACTCAGTAAAGGTGAGGATGGGCTTTTCTACAGAACTTGAAATACATTCCTGTTTTACTTTTCTTTATGCATTCAGAGATGATGAGTAAACACGTTTCAGGTTATATGAATCCATTGCTTTTTCCTCTCTACCGAATCCCTATCGCTGACAGGAGAACAATTCCTGTCTTATTCTCGGCATGTCAATAATGACATGCTTACAGTAGATATTTAAAAGTGGTTTTTTCTTTTTTCATTTTTATTTTATGTAGTAGAGCTAACATGGTAATAGGAGAACTCCGAAGAATCAGGACATTGTTACATTCTTCCATATAACATCATCTTCCATGTGATTTTCCCTTGAAAAGTGTAAATGTGAGCCCAAAAGTTAACATTCTTCATTACTGACTACATGGAAACACCAGAGGGGTCAAAGGCCATACTGGATACGACAGTGACAACTCAGATGAAGGCACAGATGCCAAAGACCATTTTGGCAAGGAAAATTTGTGAGCTGTCACTGACAATGACCTAATGGGAGAGCAACATGAGCAACGTGTGTATTTAGTGGAGAACTTGAGTTTACTGTGAATTAGTGGTCATTTAGCTTTTAAAATGATAACTACAGAGGAAATTTATTTGTTGGAGTAGCCATATTTATGATCTGATTCAATTTACTTTTTAATCTCCATTTCAATTATTATTACTTTGAAGCAGTTGGAACCCTTACACAATCACTCCATTTTTTATTATAAAATGCTACTGTCCCCCAAATGCCACCAGAGTCATTTATCAGAATCTAAGTAATCTATAAAAGAATATAATGGTGGTAGAATGATATTAATCTTTTTGCCACTAAACAAATTTTAATCAGACTAGCTCCATCAAAATTCATGGAAAATGCATCCATTTGGGGATTCTTGCTTTTTAGACTGCGTTGAATGAAAACTTCACACCTCTACTAACCTCTACTAACACTCAAGTAGCGACAGTAACTTGTTTCACCTCTACTGAGCAAGCCCTTGGAGGGGGGGGAGTTTATCGTCCCACAGAGGACTTGGGTTGCATTGGTGTGAAAAATGCTTTCTCTCGCTCACAAGTCTCACAGAAGTTAAGGGTTTCCTGCAGTAAGACAAAGGAAAGATACCTTAGTCCATTCATGCAGCTCCAACAAATTGCTTAAAACCGGGTACTTTATGAACATTTGTTCTTTCAGATCAAGAGTTTGATGAGTTCGAAGTCAAGGTATCAGTAAATCTGGTGAGGACCAGGTTTTTTTTATCAAGATGGCACCTTGAATGTTGTGTCCTACGTGGCGTCCGAGACAAAAGGATGAAAGGGATAAACTCGATACTCACATGATAGAATAGTAAGACTTAAAAGGGTCCAGCATGAGCTGACTTCCTGCTGCAGGAGCAATGCAATGCAATGCTCGGGAGAAGCTAGGTCCCACATCGGGTCCCCGGTTTGGTCAGCCTGAAACACACTGGGCAAGAGTGCACATGCCGGAGATGTGACAGGTAGTCTGGGGGACTGGAGGAAGGACTTGATTAGACCCTGTGAGGGCTGCTTGTCCCTCTCTTTTAACTTTGAATTCATGAATTTAAGAAAAGGGGGCAACCAGATGTTGAATGAAGCCTCTTTCATAAGGGCCTTTCGTTGTCGGTGGTCCGTCATAATGACTTAGTCACTCCCTAATGACAACACCTCTTAGTACTATCACACAGGAGATTAAATTCGTAAACTCACAAGGATCCAACCTGACTTCTCCTCCACCAACTCCAGTCCTAATCTTCTACTGAAGGCTCCACCTCTCAATACCACAGCGGGATTACGTTTTCACCCTCTATCTCACCATAACTAAACCTCGACACATGAACTATGGGATGGGAGGGAGGGTGTTCAAACCATTGCACAGGGGAATAATAATAGGGTATGTGTTCAGTCTGTCTGGACATTCTGTGAGAGAGAAATAGCCTTAAAATCCCATCTATCATTTGAGCTGCATCAAACCCCTACTGGGTCTAGGGGTCCATGGTTACATTTGAGTTGTCCAGAATCAACAAAAATGTAGAGTCAACATCTAGCAAATTCTAGAAATTCTGTGATTCTTTTTTTACCTAATGCTCACTTAGGTTGAGGTCTGCAGTCCCTCTGGGGAAAACTTAGAGGAAGATTCATGGTATGCACCTACATCCATGACATTGCCAAGTCCCTTCCTCAATGTGTTCCATCCTCCCGCTCTCATTCAAGTTGGATGGACCTGTGAAATACCACAGTTCCAGAAATAGGATATAAAACTACAGGACGTAACTCTTCTACAGTGAAATGAGTTAGGTGTCTGCCCAGAAATCTGAGACATTCTTTTGCATTGCTATCTTATTCGGTTACCAATATTTTATTTCCTTAGAATATATAATATATATTTGTCAATATAAGCTGATCAATTAGCTTAGGCCACAGATCTGTTGTGGTCAAAACACTGTGTAAATTTTATATCTATTATTTATTGTGATAATGGGGACCACATAGTGGTTGATGGTTAAGTCTTTATCTAACTCTCTGAATTATTTATTACCACTGAAATCAAGAAACTTAATTCCAGTGGTGTTATGTCCAATTTTATCCTGACCAATTGAGAATAGCCAGCACAAAGACTTCAAAGCTACTAGTATCCTCCTAACCAATGTGGTTTTTGTTTAGTTTTGTTTTGTTTTGATAGGTGGTTTTTGTTTGTTTGTTTGTTTGTTTTTTGTTATAGGACATGCCTGCTTGCCAGAGAGGCAGAAAGAGAGACAGAGAAACAAAAAGCAAGAAATTACCCCTAAGAGGGGATGGCCACACTTCAATCCCTTCTCCTCCATTCTCCTCTCAAGATTTTGGGCACACAAACACACACATCCAGCATGAATTTTAAGCCACCAGGTCGGGACTCAAACCATGGTCAACTACATTGGAGTCCAGTGACATAACCATTACACCATCTGCTGTTCCTATTAACCAATGTTTTTTTCATATTTGAAAAAGTAAAGTCCTCTGGGGCCTCACAGGAGTTACAGCTGAAGGAAGCAGGTGCTGAATGAGTAGCCCATGTGGACCCACTATAATATTTGCATGTTTCTGAGGCTTTGAGCTGCCTCTGCCAACACGGATGAACCAGAGGAATTCGAGAGTTCAAAGTTCTCAGCCTTATCCACGTCTGCTAACATGCCCCTTCCCCATCTCAGATTTTTCTCCCTTCCCATAGGTGCCTTCACTTTGGCTTAGAAAAACACCATTTAATTGTTGCTACAATTCGATAATCTTTGTTATCTGTCAGGCCTTCAACTTCTCCATGAGTCCTATCTGTGCCTGCAAGGGGTGAGTGATACCTTCAGTCCTGCAGAGGGGGCCAAGCAGTCCCTGTACTTGTCCTAAGTGTACCTGTAGCTCGTAGTATCTCCTTTCACCCGACTTACACATCTAGGAATATAAGAAAGAGCCCGTTGATGCCTCCACCTTTATCCTCCCTAGAGTTACTGTAGAAGCAAAGTGCTACATCCACTCCATCTTTTAATTCCTCATTACGTAATCTGTGGTCTCCTATCAGTTTCATGGACTTCACCTGCAAGATGGAGAGAACTGCAGCCCCTGGAGTTGCTGTATCAGTAACGGTATTTTAACAGAAGCCTGCAGTGGTTGTATGCACGTGACTGAGAAGCGCTGTCCTAATTCCTTGTCATCCTCAGATGCTACCCAGGTGAGAGGTTGAGTAATTGTGATATTGCTGCATACCATCGAATGTGATTTATGTGTCCCTAGCAAGAAAGTTATCTCTACATTTCTTGATATTATGGGCAACCCAACTTCAGAGTATTATTTTTTTAAGGAATTATTTAATTTTATTTATTTACCATTTTTGTAATTTGACCAGAGAGAGAGAACGTGAGAAAGCAAGCTGCCAAGTCTGACGCTCGACCTACAGCTGTCCACGGGAGTCCAGCACCTTAACCACATGCCACCTGCTGACCCCAGGTTATTTTTTAGCTTGCCATAGGATGCATATGCTTGCCAGAAAGAGAGAGAGAGAAATGGCACACCCCATGGGGGTGGTCATGCTGCAATTCCTTCTCTCATCTCTCCCTCCTTTGGGGATTTGGGGCACACATGCACATGTGCCCAGCATGTTTTCAAGCCACTGGCTCTGGGACTCAGACCATGAAGTCAGCCATGTGGGATCCAGACATCTGAACCATCTCAGTACCAGCTGACCCTGAATACCATTTCATTTTCTCAGTCTATTCTATTTCGGGCCCATTACTGGTATCAGTTACTTTACCTGTCGGGATTCTGGCTGGAAACAGAAGTCACAGGAAAGTATACTAAGCTGAAGAGAGTGTTTTAGGCAGGGGTCTCAAGGAAGACAGAACCATAGGAGGGAGGATTTATTAGGTCAACCCAGGATCTGGCCCTAGAGCTTTCCCGTGTAGCTCCGGTATCACTCAGAAGTATCTACCACTCACCCAAGCACTCAGTCACTGTTCATGTGTGCTTTAAAGCAGGACACTAAGCTTAGAGCTGTGCTGTTCCTGGCTGGACCAGATTCCACATGGCCAAACATGTGACTCAAATCCCAGCCCTGGCGGCTTGAGGAAATATGCCAGGCACATGTACACAATGGTGCCCAAAGTCCTGACAGGATGGAGTAGGAAAAAAAAAGAGGTTTGTAGTGCAGTCAGGCCCCACTGGGGGGTGCTTTCTTCCTTTCCCTTGCTTCCTGTCTTTCCATTCTCTGATGAGCACATGTTCCCTCTGGGGGAAAAAAAAAAAAAAAAAGGAGAAGAAGGAGGAAGAAGAAGGGAAAAAAAAATCTGTGCTGTCCAATATAAAGCCATTAGTCACAAAGGATAGTAAGCATTTGAAATATATATGGCTAGTAAAAATTCAAATAGGCTGCATATGTAAAATACATACTGAATTTCATTTGGTCCAAAGAATATAAAATGTCTCATTAATATTTTTTGTAATGATAATCATGTTGAAATTATAATATTTTGGCTAGAAGATTTAAATCAGATGTATTATAAAATTAAATTCACCTGTTTCTTTTCACTTTTTAATGTAGATACTAAAAAATGTCAAATTACATACCCCATTCACATTGTATTTCTAATGGGCAGCACTCACTAAGAGCTAGGAGAGGGTTTGCAACCTGGTACTCTGTAAGACGTTTTGATTGTTCCTTACAATGTCATTAAAACTCAAACCTATCTGACAACTTTGGAAATCATTAGTAATTCGACAAAATGGAGGATTTTTTTTTTAATTTTGTTTGTTTTGTTTGTTTTAGGATTAATTGTACTCTTCTTAAAATGAAAAGATTGGACATTTCTTGAGCTGCTTTATCACACAGCACCAATTGTCTGGAACAGCAGACCTGCTCACTTACTTTCAGACCGGGCTCACCACTTCACACAGGCCCCAGCATTTCTTACTGTTAGTCCTCACTCCCTGCAACATCAATTGCATTTAGCTGTTTCTTACCTAACATCATAGGCTGTGAACTGGTAGGCCCTTTTTTGAATGTTTATATCATTCAACTTAAAAGTGAGGGAAAGATTGTTACTGTTTTAGGGATAGAAAAGGTAGATTTTAGTGATGTTCCATCCCACTGGCCCATTTTTGACTCAAGTTAAAGGATGGAAATCTGTATTTGTGTGCGAAGAGATTCCCCTGAAGATTAATCAAGGCCTTTACATCAGTTGAACAAATGAGTCAGAGAAGGGTTCCTGTTCACTTGTAGAAGATTTCACTTAAAACCTGTGTGAGGACCCCACATCCTGAGGTCAGTAGGGAGCAGTGAGGCCTATGTACACCCAAAACGAGTTCAGTGGTACATGGCTTGTTGATTCTTCTTGAAGAGAAACCAAATGGCAGACAACCAAGCCTTAAAAGTCAAGTCAAAGGAAGCTACACCTCGGAACAAACAAGGAAACCTTGGAAAGGTTGGGCCCAAATCAGAGAAGCTCTGTTTCCCTTTGATCGCCTTGCAGTGTGGACACCGGGGGAGACCGAAGGCTTCCAGTTACCTTGTACCCAGGATGACCTGATAGTCTTCACATCTGTCCTCCTCACATTTTTGTTTCTCCTAAATTACCAGTTGGCTACTTGGAGGTCGGCTCTTTCAGAAAAGGCACAATCATACATTGTTTTCTAGCTCAACACTCTTCCTGACAGAATTATTGAGGAAGCATTATGCAAATCTATTGTTTACTAAGGCCATAAAACCATCTGGTCCTAGTGGTTCTTTTTTTTTTTGTCTGTCTTCTGGAAAACAGCATGGGTTTAACTTCCCCTGACCTTCCTATTCTAGCTGCCAAGCCGCTGTTGACAAAACAGGTGTTTTAAGTTTTTCATTTTTGACTTTTTTTAGGCTTTCCCCATTTTTGCTCTATTTAGCTTTGTTCTGTTTTGTAAGATTACCTTATCTGCAGCATTTCCATGCCCTAGTCAATTTTTACACTTTCCCATAGGCCTCTTTATAGAAGCTTCTGAGTATTTCCAAACGTAGTCGAGTAATTCTATCTCAGAAACGCAGAGCGCATTAGTAGAAAGTCATAAAAATGACCTTGGTAATTAAACCTGAGGACATGGCTCTACAACTCGGAGGGCAGAATCTAGCTTTTCACAATGTATGACTAACCTCTTGGTCATATAGTCACACGTTTTAAGTAACAGCTACTAGGAAATCTAGTATTCTGTCACCAGTAAGTAGGTTTAATATGTGGATTTAGGGCTGGCCCTATAGAGCAGAGGAAACTGGATTCCACACAGCCGCCTGGAGACAGAATCCTAGCCCTGGCAGCAACACACTGGGCAGGTGTGTGCAATGCCCAGGGTTCAGACAGGAAGGGAAGGGAAAGGAAGGAAGAACTGCAATGTGACCAGGCCTAGTTGGGGAGTGCTTGCATTCTCTCTCTGCCCCCCTTTCTCATGCAAGCCTGTGCCCTATTGCATAAAAAATAAAATAAAATAAATAAAGCCAGGATTTAATGTTTACAATCACCATATAAAATATACTCTTTAATTCTCATTTTCTATGAGAATTTTGGACTTTTCTTAACATTGTAAATGTTCTTTAACATGCCACTACTCCTCTCAGGCAGCACAGTTCCTGCACTGAGGGAGTATAACCATATTTCTGCCCTGGAATTTCTCTGACTTGAGCTCTGGAGGCTAATGCACACTACCGCCCGGAAGCTGACTTGATGGCTCCTCTTAGGCCCTAAATACCCTAATTGAGGGCAGCTGTCAATTTGGAGGAGTTGGGACTGCCCTCTAATCTTATTATCTACATAAACATAAGCAGAAAGCCAAGTTATCTTTTTCCACTGATGTAGACAAGGGAAGAGGTTCTCGCTACTTTCTATGACATGTAAAATGTTAACAATGCCCAAAGGCTTTTAAGACCATTGTAAACAAGGTAAGATTCATTACATTGTCCAAGTACCAGTAGAACAGGTTGAACCTTCTGTGTGCCCGGAGAGTTCCAAGCTAAAGTCAACCAAAGACGAAATTCTGATCGTTTTTTGAGATAACAAAGGAGAAATCTTTTTTACGTAACATACATGAACAATTGTTGCTTGATTATTACTTTTTCATGGCTCCCCTATTTGACCATGTTGACCAAATGACCTTTGTTACTTAAAATCCCCAGTGCCTAGTTTCCTTACATTGTATGCCCTGCGTTCTGTACAAAGATTGTTCTGAGAATTGCTGATGAAAGAAGGGAGAGTGAGAGTAGTACAAAGACGTGAACTTTTGTTAACGTCAGAATCCTAGGAGTTGCCATCAGCTAAAAAAAGAACAGGTGGGAGGAGGATGTGGCTCCTTGCTCAAAGACTTGCAGCCACATCCTGCCTGTGGCTAAAGGGACATCACGCACCCCTTGCAAAAAGCTTGCCAGCCCCACCCTGCCTGTGGCTAGGTGAGCTCCAGCACCACATCTGACTATTTTCTTGAATGATAAGACATCATGCGATACTGAAGAAGGGGCCCTTCCTTGCAATAAGCCAAAGTCATGATGAAAGATTAATAAGCATTTAGGTTTGGGGAAATTGGAGGCTTAGAGTTTTGCAAACATTACACGTACAGGTGAAAATCTTTGTGGTCCAGATCTTCCAAGGATAACAAAAAAATGTCATCATAGAAAATAATTTGCAAAATTATACATCAAAGGGTAAAGAAGGAATTCAAAATTACCTCTCCCAGTATATTGAGAATAGCATTTTTTTCTGCTAGTACATATGTATGTGATATATATGTGTGTGTGTGTGTCTGTATATATATTTTGTGTGTATATATAGATGTCCTTTTGATTTTATAAATACATGATATGTACTTGTGTATCTACAAAGTGAAAATCCTACTGTATATAATTTAGATATGACAATACTAAATATAAACAACTTTTATTCTCCATTTATTCACTTTACATTGGGTTGTAAGCATTTTCCATGTGAAGTATTCTTTAAAAACTCTTTGAATGTAGGTCTAAGAGGCCACTAGATGAATCTCAATCCTAAGCATGCATCAAAATTACTATGAAGCTTTGTAAGTGCTGGTCCTCACCCCCAGAATTTCACAATCAATAGGTGTCAGAACCAAAAATGCTCATTTCTAAGGATTTCTCCAGTGACTCTGATTTTGTCGGTCTGGGGAATATAAAGTTGTTCTCTACATTGTAGAAACATGTGTTTTTGAGTTGGTTCTAGTCTCACATCATAAATACCACTTAGGGTGAACAATAATATAAATGCATTAGGTCATCGGGAAAGACATGGCATGTTTTTCTATGCAAAATGCATCATGACTTTCCCAAAGACCCCGTAGTTTCTATATAAGAAATAACTGACTAAAAAAAAATAACAACAGGGGCCAGCTGATGGTGTAATGGTAGCATTGCTGGACTCCCATGTAGTTGACTATGGTTCAAGTCCCAGAGCTGGTGGCTTAAAAGTCAGGTTGGGTATGTGTGCGTATGTACTCAAGATCCCAAGAGGAGAATGAAGGAGAAAGGATTACAGTGTAGCCATCCCCTTGGGGGTGAGGGAGGTTGCTTTCTCACTTTCTGTCTCTTTGTCTCTCCAACAAGCACACGTTCCCTGTAGCAAAAATCTCTCTCTTAAAAAAAATTGTTCAATGGTATCCATAGCCTTAATTTAAATCTCAGATTTCTTCTATCAGGATTTTTTGAGTTTGTAAATTGGCTCCTATATATTATAGAATGTTGTTGTGTCCTCCTCCTAAAGCCCCCTCATACCTCTTAAGCTATAGTCATACCGAATCACCATATTTCTTCAAGAACTGATTTGCCACCTCTCTGCTTTTCCATTTGCTGTTTGTTCCTGGAATTCCATTCTAATCATTTCTCACATTTTAAAATTGAATATCTGCTTTGTGCTAGGTTTTTAGTTAGTTTGTTTGTTTTTCCCAACTAAATAAATTTCTTTGTGCTAGATTTTAAAGCTATAAGAGAAAACAACATAGTGTTCCAGTCATGTAGTTTAGTAGAAGATATAGTTAAGGAAGTCATGTACAAGGTGTTAGAAGTGGGGCCAGCAGGCGGCCATGGTAGTTGAGGCTTTAGACTCCCACATGGCTGATGGAAGTTTGAGTCCTGGCCCTGGCAGCTTGAAAATCATGCCAGGCATGTGTGCATGTGCCCAGGATCTGAGAGGAAAGGGACCTTGGGGGGTAATTTCTCACTTTCTCTCTCTCCATCAAGTACACATGCCCTATGCAAAAAAAAAAAAAAGCATTTAGGCATTAGGAGGACACAAATAGTGCATATGTGACCTGGACTTACGCTTCCAGAAAAATCTACGTGGGGGGAACCAGCAGTTAGCGTAATGGCTATGTCGCTGGACTCCCACGTAGTCGATCGCGGTTAGTGTCCCGGACCCGGTGGCTTAAAACTCACGCCGGGGGAACCGGCAGTTAGCATAATGGCTATGTCGCTGGACTCCCATGTAGTCAACCATGGTTCGTGTCCCGGACCCAGTGGCTTAAAACTCACGCCGGGTGCGTGTGCGTGCGTGCCCAAGATCCCCAGAGGAGAATGGAGGAGAAGGGATTGCGGCGTGACCATCCCCCCTGGGGGGTGATTTCTCGCTTTCTGTCTCTATGTCTCTCTCTGTCTGTCTGGCGAGAGCGCACGCGCCCTACAGTGAAAATCTCTCCAAAAAAAAAAAAAATCTACGTGGGGGGGAAGATTTCTGAGTTGAATCTAAAAGAAAAAGCA
>NW_006159807.1:4919130-4971711 GCF_000334495.1 Tupaia belangeri chinensis | reverse complement strand
GCCTTATTTTTGCACGCCGAAGACCCAGCCCCAATCCCAGCCCACTTGCCCTATCTCCTGGCTTTAACTGCCTTATTTTGGCAAGACCCATGCCAAGGCCCAGGCCCAGGCCCAGCCCCAGCCCAAGCCCCAATTCCAGCCCAAACCGCTCCCAAGGCCCAGCTGTAGTGCGCTTGTTCCATCTTTTGACTTTATCTGCCTTTTGTCCCAAGCCCTAGTGTGAACCCTTGCATTAGTCCAAGTCCCAGCCCCAGCCAACTAGCCTCATCTCCTGGCTTTACCTGCCTTTTTTTCCCCAACCGCAGCTCCAGCCCCAGCCCCAGCCTACGGCCCAGCCCCAGCCCACTGGCCCCCTATCCTGGCTTGATCTGCCTTTTCCCCGCAGCCACATCCCGAGCCCCTGCACCAGTCCACTATCCCCATATCCTAGCTTTACCTGCCTTATTTTGGCAAGCCCACGACCCAGCCCCAAAGGCAGCCCACTAGCCCTATTACCTGGCTTTACTTGCCTTATTTTTGCAAGCCCCAGCTTGATCTCCAGCCCCAGCCCCAGTCCCAGCCCAAGCCCCAGTCCAAGGTTCAGCCCTAGCCCATTAGTTCCATCTTCTGGCTTTACCTGCCTTTTGTCCCAAGCCCTTGTGCCAGCGCCAGCATCATCCCCATCCCCATCCCCATCCCCATCCCCATGCCCATCCCCAACCCTAGCCCCAGCCCCAGCCCAAGCCACAGTCCAAGGTTCAGCCGTAGCCCATTAGTTCCATCTTCTGGCTTTACCTGCCTTTTTTCCTAACCCTTGTTCGAGCCCCAGCCTCAGCCCCACCGTAGTAGCCTCACCTCCTAGCTTTTCGTGCCTTCATTTTCACACATGTAACCCACCAGATGAATTTAATCAGGTGTTATATCCATCTTTTAATCGCTCCTTAAGCTGCACAACCCTCCCCCCAATCCCGTCATGTCCTCTTATCAGTCCTTCCCATGTCAACTGTTCGCTGTGACTCCCCCTGCCCCCTCGAATCCTAGACTTCATTCCCATTGTCCTGGCTTTATTTGCCTCCTTTATCCCAACTTGTGTTTCCCAAATAGGTCGTTGCAAAAGGCTTTTTCTTTCTGATAAAGCTGTGCCCCCAGTCTCCCAAAGCCACCCACACCCTCCCAAAATGGCGGTGATCGGCCCCGCTGTGTAAAGTCCTTCCCTCCGTCTAACCTCACTGAGCCCCTGTGTTCATGCCTTCCGGAAAAACTGCCTTAATCCTACCTGGTGTTCATCACCACGTTTCGTCTCACATCAGTCTCCAGGGTTCCCCTGCCATCTTGACCCCTTTGTGCAGTGTCACTGTGCACGTTCATCCAGCTGACCTTACTCCACATCCACCTTCTCCTGTGAGTGCCATTCCGTGTCCTGCCTTTACCTGCCTCAGTTCCCAGCTGCCTTCCACCAGCTCGCCATTCCTCTGACTTTATCCTCCTGTTTTGGCCCACATGGTGCACAGCAGCTTTATTCAGCTGACCTTTCCCTTCAGAGACAGCTGTGCCATGGTCTCCAAACCATCCTTGACCTTCCAAAGGTTACTGCAGTGACCTCTCCTGATCAGTCCCTGCCTGCCCTGTCATGCCCCACCGTCCATTCCCCAACATCCCTGTCCCCACCTTCAGGGATTCCCTTCCTGCGTTGTCGCACATGGTGTGCAGCAGCCAAGCAGTGTCTCTTTTGAATTCAACAACTTTCCAGGAATGTCAAGCTTTCTGTTTTGCCATTCCCCTCATCTCTCCGGTCCCTTTGGGCGTCTCCCACTCAGTTGTCTACGTCTCCATAGCCGTATGCACCCGGTCATTGTGTGGTCTGCCACCAGTCTCCTGGCTTTTCCTGCCGTCTTGACCTTCGTGGTATGACACGAATATTTTCATTCAGCAGGTGTTACTCTGGGAGATGAACCACCTGTCCCTTCCCTGGGAACCCCTCTTCAGGCCCTGCTGTACCCCACCTACCCAACCATGCCCATCAGCACTTTGTGCAGCCCTGAATTGCTCTGCCCTTTCTGCTTTCTGTGCAAGTGATGTGGACCAGCCCTGCCTAGCTTAGCGACACTGCGCTACCCTAAGTGCCTGCTGACCCTGATGTCCCCTGTATGGAGAGATGAGACCCCCTGCAGGTGCTCCTGTCCTTCCCTCCTCTAGTACATCCTGCCATAGAGCACCTGTCTCTCCTGCTCATTTCCTTGTCTCTTGGCCTTATTGTTTACTCTTCCTGGCCATCGTGTTTTCCAAGAATGTTTTTTCAACTGGTCTCACCAGAGCAGGTGCAACAGCTGTCGGGTCCCCCACCCCATCATGTCCCAGCTCGCCCTGCCCAGCCCTGGCCTTCCCATACCCACTGATGAATTTCAGGTAGGTGTTACGTCTGAGAGCAGCTGTGATAAGGAGCCTGGTGAGTAAGATATGCATGGGTTTCTTTTAATTGTTGAAATGTCATGAAGTATATGAGCTAGTTTTAAATTTTGAATTTTTGCACAGAATTCTGGCTCACCCAAATACTACTAGTTTGGTTTTTTAGAGTTCTGAAAGGTACAAACATTTGAAAGTTTTAGTGGCAAGCGAGGTAGCAAACGGCATGATCTGAAGGAAGTGCTCTCGGACAGGTTCAGATCTGATGCGGCGAGTCAAGGTTCGTGGTGCTGTGCTTGTGTCTGTTAACAAGCCTTTGGATTCGGAGGCTTCTGAGACCGGGATTTTGAAGATTTTCAGTCTTACCTTGCTATTTATTCCTGAACACTGTTTTTAAAGGCTGGTCTCTGTTGTAAGCTCAGGTTGCTGGTGACTGCCACACCGTGTCCGAGAGATCAGCAGACTGCGGGCAAAGGCGGGAACATCCTTGGGACAGACTATCTGCACCTTCTGGGAGTAGCATCCTTCGTGGGACCTGTCAGATTGTGTTGAAAAATGTCTAGCCAACCCTGGTGTGACCTTCTCCCAGGCAAGCAACTTGGAAGTTCGAAGCCAAACATCGGACATATTAGGTATGACCCCAGGTGACAAGATTATTGTCACTTTTAGAATTCTAGCATTTGTACTCGACCCTCACCCACCAGCATAGCAAAATTCTCATTAACAACAGTGAGCAGGACTCCTGGCTGAGTGCCAGGCACAATCTCCATGTGTGATTTAATTTTCATAACTCTGGGGACCAGCAGAAGGCATAATGGTCGCATCCCAGGACTCCCACCTAGTTGACTTTGGCTTGAGTCCTGAACCCAGGTGCTTAAAACTCATGTTGGCCATGTGTGCGTGCATGTCCGATATTCCAAGAAGAGAATGGAGGAGAAGGGACTGTGCTGTGGCCATCTCCCCGGGCGATGTTTTCTGTGTCTTTTTCTGGCAAGCACACCCACCTTGTAGCAAAAATTTCTCTTAAAAAAAAAAATTCCTTACTCTGTGAGGGTAGTAATATTCTGATGCCTATTTAACAGATAATGAAATTGCAAGCCACCAGTGGCCAGTTTAGATCATAGGAAAATTCACTGTTGTTTTTCTTTCCTTCATTTTTTTTCCTTTTTTTTTTTTGAGAGTTATTTTTTGCTATAAGGCTCTTTGCATTTTCCAGAGAGACAGAGAAACAGAAAGGTAGAAATCACCTCGATGGGAGGGCTGGAGGGGATGGCTATGCCACAGTCCTTTCTCCAGGCTCTTTGCATTTTCCAGAGAGACAGAGAAACAGAAAGGTAGAAATCACCTCGATGGGAGGGCTGGAGGGGATGGCTATGCCACAGTCCTTTCTCCTCTAAAGTCTCGGGACTTTGGACATGGACACACACATGGCTGGCCTGAGATTTAAGCCATCAAGGTCTGGGACTCAAACCAGTCAACCACGTGGGAGTTCAATGACGTAACCATCATGCCATTTGTTGATCCCAACTGCTGTTCTCTTTCATAATCCATGTTTATATAACGGAAATCTGGTCCTTAACAAGAAAAGTTATCACCAGGTACTTAATAGGCCCTAAGGATTCAGTCCCCCGACACCCACATCCTTGGGGGAGAGTGACAGGAAACAAAGACACTATAAGTACTCAAGGTGGGGTCAGTGTCCTGAAGGAAAACAAGGGGATCGAGGCCAGGGGTGACAGGTGCTGCTGTAGGTGAGACAGTCAAGGGAGCCTTTGTAAGAGGAAACTTCTGAGCATTTCAGCAGAGACAGGACGGGTATGAAAGAACAAGCAGTATGAATACTTGTGGTGACTGAGGTGCAAAGTCTGAGTCACAAGAGGGCATGGCATGCCGAAGGGCACAATCCGGGAGGCTGGGTGGGATGAGATGAGGGGAGCCCGCTATGTGAGGTCTGAGATAGCTCAGCTCTCAGTGTACATGAAACCATTGTCAGTTTCTTCGTTACCTCCAGGCCAATCTCTACTGAACAAAAGCCCAGAGGACGGAAGTCCATCAAGCATTATCTAGAGGCTCACAAGACGCCCACAGGGTTCCAGACTTCTGGTCATCCTCTGAGCGCGTCCCTTGAGTTAGGACCTCTCTCTTCCGTTGAGGCACTGGTCTATGTAAGTAACTCTTAGTACATTCTTCACTACCCCCTGCGTCCTCAAATCCTCACTGCTTCCATTGACTGGGAGGTGAGAGATAATTCTGCGGAGGGATCTTCTGCTTAGGGTAAGTGCAAGACCATGAGTTTGCCCTTTTGGTTTTTGTAGTCTATCTCATTCCCTTCCAAGCTTAGGGTGTGAGGTGGATGTGGGGAGAGGTTGAAGGATACTGAGGGCAATTGTTTTCCAGGAAACTGATCTGATGAACACTTCTCAGCTGGAATGGCGCGTTTGAAACTGAAGATCACCTTCTACCTTATTTGTGTGCTTGGAGACCTGCAGTGGGGTTCACCGACGTGGTGAGGTGTCATTGCCCTGACTCCCTGACATGTTCAGATATGTTTTAGAGTTGCTGTTTGTGAGAATGGAATTATGTGTTGCAATTGCTACTGATTTATTTTGATCATTTGTGTTGATACCTACGTGAGGATATTTTTTTTTCCAGCTGAAGAATGAGCTGATAAAACCTTGCCACAGAACATTTAATTCAGGTGTAAACTTCAATTTTCCACATGATTTGTTGAGGGACATATTCAGTTCGAAAGAAAACATTTTTTCTATCATTTAGAATTTATTAACATTCAATCTCAGTCTGAACACTGACCTCCTGATAATGTAAGTATCTTTTTTTCATAAAATCAGATTTTCTCATTTGTTTTAAGAAAACATTTGTGTATGTAGTAGTGGTATCTTTTATATGTCCCTGTGGTTTGAATATCTATCTCTTCCTGATCACATGTTGAAACTTAATCTCCCTTGCAACAGTACTCAGAGTATGGGCCTAGGAAGAGGTGATTAGGTCAGGAATGAACCGATTCATGCATTAATAGATTAATGGTTTAATGGATTGCTTCGAGAGCGTGAGGTTATAAAAGCAGCCATATATTGCTGTAGGACACAACCATGCCTGCAAATTTCACCACATTATGAACGGTAATCAGATGCCGGTGTGCCATGTCCTGTGGACATCCAAGGTTCCACAACGATAAGAAATAAATTTCTTTCCTTTTCCCCCTGAACACATAGTAAAAAGTGACCTCCAAAATTCTTTCCAGGGGACAGTTTTTGTAAGCAGTGTGAATACGGAATCCATACTATCACCAGTAATTTAATTATTTACATAAGAATGACTTTATGTAAGAAAAACAGAATCTCATAAATCAATTCATATGCTTTATGCAATTAGTTAATTACTTTTTATTCTAATGCTCCTTCAGAGTGCTATGGAGGGTTCTTAGTGGTTCCAAAGGATATAAAAAACAGTATTTCTAATGGAACATTAGTACTAATTATGTGTCTGATCTATCAGGTACTGGGATAAATACTTGTTTGTAACGTTCACTAATGTATGCATGCATGTGTTTATATTATCCTCAGAAAACCTAGAGTACTCTTACCATCATATTTAAACAGGCCTTGATGCAAATGCGACGTGCAGGGGATTACATTTGAAAAGTTCTGCCCTACATTAGTGGATACTGTGGATCATTCTGCAAATGTCAGACGGCCCACACACTCTCTTTCTCTTGTGGGACTTGCTATTTATTCCAAGTGAAGAACCGTAGGGGCATTGATTGTGTCCACTCATCCACTGTAAGCCATTCTTGACTTTTCCTGTGTACATAGTAACCCATGATGAGTCTCTCATCGAGGTAAGACCAATAGAAAGCAATACTAAATGTTGAATACTTTGTCCTCAAATATAACTGTTTGTTCAGGTGAATCTTTTCCCTCATGATTTCATCTCACCCCCCTCCTCTGAGGTTCACATTAGGAGCTTCCTACAAGAGGATTGTGTCTACTGAATGCTGCGATCTACTCGGGAGTTCTACGAACAGCGTGAAAATAACCAATGGAAACATCTACCCAGGGATGGGGTGGACAGGGCTTGCAGGCCTGATCTTGGAGAGATCAGGCCTGCAAGGTTTACAACCTGATTTATAACCCAAGTTATCTCTTCTGCAGCCTTGCTTAAGGTATGGTCTGGGAACCAGGGGAACAGATGCATGAGCACCAGCTAGGAGCTTGTCAAAATGCAGTACTCAGCCTCACTTCTGACCTATAGCATTGGAATCCACATTCTGCAGGAGTCCCAGGCAAGTGGATTGCACTTAAAAATTTGAGAAACAGGGACTAGGAGATTGCATAACGGTTACATCACTAGACTTTCACAGGGTTAATCCAGGTTCAAGCCCCAGATCCTGCAAATGAAAACTCACTGTGGGTGCTCGTGTATATGTGCCCCAAATCCTGGGAATGGAGGAGAAAGTACTGTGGAATGCCATCTCCCCACCCCACCCCCGAATTGATTTCTCACTTTCTGTCTCTCTGCTTTGCGCATATGGTCTATATTAAAAATCTCTCTAACTTAAAAAAAAATTAAGAAGCTACTGGTCTACAATACATGGGTGAACTCTTGGAGGTCTTTCGGTTTAGTTCACAGTGATTTGAGATTTTTCCTTGAGCTAAAACTCCTCAACTAACATGGATGTCAAGATTCACTCATGGACCATGGACTCAACGTTTATGGGGTTTGTGTCAGCAAATATTTGTCAGTCACATAGTGCATGTAAGGCACTGTTCCTGGACAAAAGGTGGTTTGAATATTTTTAATAGAACTAGTTTTCCAGAGTTCAGAATAATGTCACAGTGTTGAGCCTGAAAGCGAGAAATCACCTCCCCATGGGAGATGGTCACACTGCATTCCCTTCTTTTCCATTCCTTCCTGGGATTTTGGGCATGAACACAGATATACCCAGCATGATTTTCAAGCTTCTGGGTCTGGGGATTGAACCATGCTTGGCTTCTGCAAGTCCTGTGCCTTACCTCTATGCCACATGCTGGTCCTGAGCCAGTTTTCTAAACTCTAAACATCAGCATAGTGCTGGTTGAATCTGTTTGCTGACATGATTGCTACCACATTCATAGAGATAGTGGACAGCTGAAATTTCTAGTCATTTAAATTCTTTCAGTAGATGTGCTCAGAACAGTGTAAGAACAACCAAATATAAAGTATAATGAGCAGAATTCAATGCACATGCCTGTATCTGTGTGTGGCGTGTGTACGGGGATTTTTATAGACAGGGTCTCACTATGTCATCATCCCCTTGCCTCAGCCTCCCAGCTGGGACCACAGGAGCACACTCCACACTAGGCTCTTTTTTTTTTTTTTTTTTAAGAATTATTTATTTTACTTTATTTCTTTATTTGTTACTATTTTTAAATTTTACCCAAGAGAGATCAGGGTAGGAGGTTAAAAAGCAAGCTGCCAGGTCTGAGACTCGAACTATGGTCAGCCATGTGGGAGTCTAGCACCTTAACCACCACTCCCCTGCTAGCCCCCATAGCAAGCTCTATTTTAGACAGGGCATCACAATATTGTCCAGGCCAGCTTTGAGCTCAGGATCCCCCTTCCTCTTGTGTCACTGTCCTGAGTGTCTCGCATTGCATGTGTAGGCCACGTTGCCTGACCTTTAGGTTAGGCCAGGAATTGAAGCCTCCCATGTGGTCCCAGCCCAAAGAATCCAGCATTTTAGCAGCATGTACCAACTGCAGCTGGGTCCGAATTCTATATTTCTAACAAGTAAATTAATTAAATTAATGTCCTCTCTTTATAGGAATCTTGGACAAGTAGCTGATTAAATCAGCAGATGTGAAGGATCCCATTTATACAGAGGATAGAATGGGAAGGCAGGATGTCCTTCCTGCCTCGTTTTAACTTTTACACCTTTTTTATTGGACTGATTTTTTTCTTGTGTAGAAAGTTATTTCCTGGATCTTTACGAAAGTTCAAGAAAACTAAATTCGTCCCATTTACTGATTGACCAAGGGACACTAGGCTGATGGTTAGATTAACCTCTTTATTGTGTTAAAACAATACTAGAAGTTGTGTAAGATTATTGTGAACGTGAGAATAAAAACATGTAAAGGATCATGTACAGCATGACAGTTACCTACTGGCTTATGGGTAAGCGATTGGTCCAATTATAAAACATAAAACACTGAGTCCAGTGGGCTGCTAAAGTACTGCAGAGGCCGAAAGGCCAGGTAGAGTGTGGAGAAGGGCTCAGAGCAGAGGATGGCCATTTCAAAGGCCAAAGTTTCAGTTAGAATTCAAGAAAGCGCTCAGCAGTCTAAATACCATCTGAAAAAAATCTCCATTTTATTTAAGGAATTTGAACTGGAAGTTGATGGTTCACTTGGAAAGAACAATCAGTGGACTTTAAATTAATACTGGTTAACTTGGATTCCAAGCAGTTACATGGATAGCCAAGCTGAGAAGCTGTACATATTCTGTATGTTCAGTGTGTGCTTGTTCAGAATTGATGGTTGAGTTGTATGGGGTAGACAGAAGTGGGATAGAGAAGTTTAAGAGGTGTTTCACTAAGAGAAACAAAAGCCTCAGCTACTGGCACAGAAGTTCTGACTCTATATCCGTAGGCACTCAGTCCAAACCTCAGGTGTCAGTGGGGGTGGTGTAAAGCATATGGGGACAGCTCAAGTAGTGGGTATGCCCAGCCAATAGTAGATTTGGTTTTATTTTGTCTTAACAGTACAGAGATTTACATCTTTTTTTAGAAAAAAAGAACTATAATTTCATTTATCATCATTTTAAAAAAAATTTTGCTACAAGACACATGCACTCAGCACACACACACACACACAGAGAGAGAGAGAGAGAGAGAGAGAAAGAGAAAGAGAGAGAGAAAGCAAGAAAGAGGAAAAATGAGAAGTTAAGCCACCAGTGGGACACTTGAACTGTCCTCAGCCATGTGGGGGTCCAGTGCCGTAACACATGCCATCTTCTGGCCACAAAGTTGGCATCCTTGATACCCTATGAAGCAAGGACATGAAGACATTCTCTTCTGTAACCTGGGAGTACTTCTGCGCCCCGCTGTAACTTGCCTGACCTTGCCTACTTGGCCTGCTACCAACAGCACCTGCTAGAGAGAGAGAGAGAAAGAGAAAGAGAGAGAGAGAGAGAGAGAGAGGAAAAATGAGAAGTTAAGCCACCAGTGGGACACTTGAACTGTCCTCAGCCATGTGGGGGTCCAGTGCCGTAACACATGCCATCTTCTGGCCACAAAGTTGGCATCCTTGATACCCTATGAAGCAAGGACATGAAGACATTCTCTTCTGTAACCTGGGAGTACTTCTGCGCCCCGCTGTAACTTGCCTGACCTTGCCTACTTGGCCTGCTACCAACAGCACCTGCTTTGTGTGGTTACAGCATTGTGCTGGGATTTTTCCCCGGTCCGCTGGTGATGGAAATTCACTTTTAGCATTCTCCTCTGATTTCAGTGACATTAGAGAGTACTTCAGTCCATGGGACCCCCCTGGGAGGTTGATAGGGAAGGAACTCAAGTGTCTCCAGGTCATCTGACCTTGACCTCTGATTCTATTTGAGGGAATTTACTGGAACAACACACGTCTAGTAAACATGCTTTAAGCTCCAAAGTCATCCTCAGGTCCCTCTTGCCAGTGCCACAAATTTATGATAGAAATTGTTATTGCATTATTTACATGTTTGATTATGACACTCTCTTCCATTCTCACTGATCTGCTTCCCCCTCCCAGGTAAGACTACAGGTGTGCGCCCTTGTTCCTGCCCTTCTCGTTGGATGAGGAATTGGACCTGGACCCCCATGCGATCCCACTTCTGGAGCCCATCCCAGCCCAAGTGCCTCTAAGAGTGGAACTGGACATCGAAGGAGATTTAACCCAGGCTGTCCTTTCTATCCTCTGGAGCAGTGATTGTGAATGTGATTCCACCTGGCAGTGGTAAAGTATTCCTTGTGTCCCTTTATCATTTAGGAATTTCAATCCTTTTAAAATAACGTTTGTGTTGTATTCATTAGGTTCAAGGTAGACAGATGAATTAGGCAGCTATCAACAATGACAACGGTGCAGATTTAGGTTCCGTTAAGTCAGTGTGTTTGTCATCTATGTCTGGAAAGGAATCCTGATCTAATCAGTTTGGAATTGTTTTCATATAAGCATGCTCCATTTTTATGGATGAGATTGATTTGTTTTTCCATGTGTAGGTGTGTATTTGTATTTAACTGGTCTCAAGTCAGAATAGGTAAGGCCTGGCTGCCTTGTCCCCTAGGGTGTGATAGACTTTTACTCTAATGTTACAGCTTTCATAAAGCCAGTTCTCAACAGCCCTTATCTTGAGTGAGTTGCAAAACAGACCTGAAGGGGGGCTCTGTATTAGAGAGTGTGTTGTTTTTTGATCGTCATTGCTTTGTTCAAATAAATGAACCTAAAGTATGTTCCTTTTTAATCATAGCAGATGCTACAGCAATAGAAGTATTTAACCTGGAACAATCAAATAACCAATATTCTACTACAATAGTTAAACTTGTTAACTTTAAAAACTACTTTTGAAGACCTGTTTACATTTCTTGCAATTTCTTAATTTCATTCCGAACTTTAAAGTGTTTCTGGTCATTACTTTTTTCAGACATAAGGCAATGGTGAATTGAAATTAATGCATCACTGTCAAGGCATTTTCCTTAAGGGAACCTCTAGAAGCCTTTCTTGAGATGTAGACATCTGTTAGAAACCGGAAGAGTTTCATCCAAGGACAGTAGTATCAAAGGAACAATAAAATGTCCAGAAAGAACTATGTAAGTACCCCGTATTTCCGAGAGCTGTAACCAGAGTCTGCTTACCCAGACTGCCTCCATCTTGTTGAAATCAGACTGTTCTCTCTCTGCCTGGTACTATTTTTTAAATTATTTTTTCCATGAATTATTTTATTTAACTTTATTTATTTATTTATTTATTTATTTATTTATTTATTTTTATTTGGCCAGAGAGGGACAGAGCAAGAGAGAGAAAGCAAGCCGCCAGGTCTGGGACTCAAACCTCTAACCTTGGCTGGCCATGTGGAAGTCCAGCACCCTTAACCACCACGCACAGCCTGATATTCTTGGAGGTTTCTCACCAGCAACTCCAAGGAGATAAACAAGGAGGGACTCTATGGCCCAGCCACAAGCCGAAACTTCTTTCTTTCAAGATTGTTTGGCTATACCCCTTAGCTGGGACTGAAACTCCTGTCCCAAAGATAAATTATTTAATTATGCTCCCTCGTGACCTGTTCTTTCCTAGAGATGGCCATAAGCCACATGCCACCCCCCTTCCCCTATGAAAACATCTGTAAAGGTGCTCACTGGTCAGAGAGATGTTACCTGTCTTCTTGAAGAGGCCACACTGTGACAAAATGTCCTTTCCTCTCCCATCTAGAATTGGGCCTCTCTGTTCTATGGAGGAGTGAAGAGTCAGGCCTGCTTGGGTTCCTGGACTGGAAGTATAAACATCCCCGTCTAGTTAACAGTACCAATGATATTCTATGAGATTGTCCTTGATGGAATTTTCACAAATTCATTTAAAATAAAAACTTTATTTTTATGACTTCCTTCTCCATATGGACAGGTTACGCCAGCGTTCCATTTATAGGAGTTATAGATCGAAAGAAACATCAAGGAAATCACATTTGGGTTAGCATATATGCACGACAAAAATCGTGACTGTGGAAGGAAAGCGACTTCAGTTTGGGAATCACTTGCCGTCAAAGACTCGTTGGAAACGAAATTAACCACTGAAAACGGAAATGAGAAAGTAAGGTGTTTTAAGTTACTCAAGCCTTGAGAGGCATGTGGGTGTGAAACTTTAGCCATACTTGCAGACCTTTCAGGAGTCAAAGGAGCTCATACCAGTGTTCTGGGCAGTTGTAGCTATCAAACTCAACCGTGATGCAATGAGTAGACAATCAAATTTTGTGCCTAAATTATTATTATTTTGTGAGAGAACTTTTTGCTGGTGCATTTGCCAGAGAGACAGAAAGTGAGAAATTGCCTCCCGGGGGGTTTCATGCCACAATCTTTTCTCCTTCATTCTCCTCTTGGGATTTTGTGCATGCATGCACATATGCCCAGCGTGTGTTTTAAACAACTGGGCCTGGGACTCAAACCTCAGTCAACCATGCAGGAGTTTAGTGACCTAGTCATTAGGTCATCTGCTGGTCTCCATAAATTATTGACTAACAATGAGGTGAACAGGTAGGCATGGTGGTTAAGGCACTGACTGGACTCTCACATGGTTAAGTTCAAATCATGAACCTGTCGGCTTGTTTTCTCACTTCGCCTCTCTCTCGGTCTGTCTCTCTCTAGTGAGAACACATGCTCTATAGCGAATTATTATTTTTTAAAATGTATTTATATAATTTTATTTGTTATTTTTTATTGATATGAGAAAGACACAGAGAGAGAAATGGAAAGTGAGAAAGCAAGTTGCTAGGTCCGGTACTCAAACCACAGTCAGCTATGTGGGAGTCCAGCACCTTAACCACCATGCCACCTGCCAGCCCTAATAAATAATATTTCAAAAATTATTAACTAGTGCATCTACTGTAGAAATTTAAGACTATTTTGTGATGTTTCTTTTTACATTGTCTTCTCTTTGTTCCCTTCTCCTATAACATAAAACCTCAAATCCTGATATTTTGGAGCATTGGTTGCAGGCTTCTAGCATGAATAAACATTATTTGCTTGCTTGTCAAGCTTGAGAGTCAGACTGGTATATTTGAGGTAGACACACAATAAACTGTGAATTTCTTTTTTGTTGTTGGAGAGTTTTTTTTGTTTGTTTTTTTTTTTTTTTTGGTTTTGTTTTTGCTATAGGGCACGTGCACTCATCAGAAAGACTGAAAGAGACAGACAGAAAGCGAGAAATCATCCCTGGGGGTATGGCCACACCGCAATCTCTTCTCCTCCATTCTCCTCTCGATATCTTGGGCACACACGCACTCGTGCCCGGCTTGAGTTTAAGCCACCGGTTCCGGGACTCGAACTGCGGTCGACTACTTGGGAGTTCAACGACATAGCCATTAGGCTAACTGCCAGAATCCCAGACCTTGTACCTTTTTAATGTATGTATTTATTTATTTCAAATTCCCTGACATGCTTTCTAATTGTTGCTTCTTGGCCTTTTATCAGGTGGCTAGTTTCAAGATGATGACACCAAATGATTTCTAAATATGCCTGAAGGAGGAACTGCCAGGAGCTAGACAGTAGACAAGTTCTGAATCCACTGTTTCCCCACCTACTGGAGTTGTTTCATCCCTAGTCTGCACAGTGTTCATCAGAGGCATGCAGGACAAGACAGTCTTCCTGGCTCCCTGTCTGCTTAGGAAAATGGAAGATTTCTGTCTGGCCTTTTAGGAATTGACAGTGTGGCAACTGCATGGACAAACTGAATATTTACATTGTCATGTATTTTTACAGTGTTTCTTTGAGAGACTGAATCACCCTTGTTGTCGATTCCACTTTTGTCAATTTCCTGTCTGGAAAGCTGTCATAGAAGAAAAGTGTGAAGTTTGCAAGGATCCCAAGTACAAATGTTAAACGCATATTAATAAATAGCTGTCTGCAAATGAGCTTAGGTGTTGCTGTCCTGTGACACCCCCTATATCTTTCTAATGTCCCCGCCAGTATTTGTAATGCCCCAGGAACGTCTTTGAAACTGTCTCTAATGTCCTTTTGCTAAAAATGAATGTGAAACATCAGAGTCAAAATGAGTTATTTGTGTTAATTTGTATTAAGCCTTGACTATTCCTTAATGGGAAATCCATGGAGGGAGCGTTTTCTCATCCTAGAGTGTTATAACAAGAATTCTTAGACTCTGCTGAAGATGCAACCTGACTCCAAGACCACCACATCCTGACGAGGACTTCTGCAAGGTCTTTGCCCACCCAATGCCTGTCGACCTTGAACTGATGGGCACTGTTGTTATTGATCCTGTCTCTAAGGATAATTGCCCCCACACAACCAGTGCAACCCCCTATCTCCCCATGCCTACCCCATTTGTGCGTTTTGTCTTTAAATTCTGAGGATTGTTCTTCAGATTTGATCAAATAAACTCCTTTTGCTTCAGTTGCTTTGCCTCAGTTTACTGTACACCGTGTCTTAGACTGAGAAGATTAAAGTCGGGTCTGACAGAGGAAAAACCCAATCTCGAATGTGTCGTTTTTTCTACATTCACTCAGTAAGCCACGGAGAATTCTGCTGTGACCAAGTACTTGGTCTACCCCACACACCAAATAAGTCATGGGTCTTCAATTACATTAAGGCACAGCTTTTCTAGCTGTAATGCATGCCACAATCCAGCAGATGGCAGGATGGCTATGTCGCTGGACTCCAGGTACTTAACTGTGGTTCTGAGTCCCTGACCTGGTCGCTTGAAAGTCAGGGCACATGTGCACGTGAGCCCAAAACCTGAGAGGAGCACAGAGAAGGGATTGCGGTGTGCCCATCCCCCCCCGGGGGGGTGATGTGCCCTATAGCAAAACCTCTTCTAAAATTAGAAAATAGAGGAACCAGCAGATGGAGTGGTTTTTATCAGAACTGGAATCCTACATGGCTGACCATTGCTCGAGTCCCGGACCTGGTAGCTTGCTTTTTCACTTTCTCTCTCTCTCTCTCGCTCTGTCCCTCTATGGTACAGGTTAAATAAATAAAGTTAAATAATTGTTTTTTATATAACTATTTAACTTATTTTCAATTTGACCTGAGAGAGAGAAGGGGGGGGAAGAGAAAGTAAGAAAACAGGAAGGCTCAGGACTGGAACCGTGGTTGGCCATGTGGGAGTCTAGCGCCCTAACCATCATGCCACCTGCTTACCCCAATAACAATTATTTTTAAAAATATTTTTAAAAATTTGAAAGTATCATGCTATGGGTTGAGGGTCCAGTTCTAAAAGACTGCCCTCACTTACAGATGCCATTCAAAATCCGGAGGTTAAGGGCTAGCAGATGGTATAGCAGTTATACCACTGGACGTCCTCATGACTGACCTTGGTGGGGCATGTGCGTGCATGCCCAAGATCCCCGGAGGAGAATGAAGGAGAAGAGATTGTGGTATGGCCATTCCTTCAGGGAGTGATTTCTCACTTTCTCTCTCATTGTCTCAGCTGCCCCTCACTCCTTCGCCCCATTCTATTTGGTAGAACAGCTTGAAGGATTCAGGGAAGTGGATAGAGATATAGGGCAAAGTCTGCAGAGGTTCTAAGGGCAGGGGCTTCTGTCCCTGTGGAACTGGGACACACCACCCTCCCACACCACGTATGGGTGAAGAGCCTCCACCCCAGTGCTTTGGGGTTTTTATGGGAGCTTCATTTTGTAAGTTAAGATTGGCCATTTGTGAGGAACTCAACCTTCAGTTCCTAGCTCATCACTCACGAAGTTAGGAGTGGTACCTCAGGAAATCATGAAGACCAAAAACATGCCTCATAATGAAATACTTACAAGGTGCTGTTAAAGTTCCTAAGCGATCCACAGTTAGATTCGACCAGATATAAATTAGATTTAAGTCATGCCTCTGTAAGTGCTCTTTTCCCTCCATGCCAGGAAATGCCATGATGGAGACTAAAATTCGGATCTCTTGCCATCCTCTTAGTGGCCAGTAAGATGGTGTGAGAGTGAGTGTGGAGCTAACGTAGCTTCTCCTTGTCCACTTGTTTATATTGAAATATCTTTTTCCATTGGAGTCACATCAGTTATTTTTAGTGTCTGATTTTATTCCAGACTAATCTGTGCTCTTATAAAACAGGCTGTTATCCTGAATTACCATTGTCGACGTTATATATCTGCTTAATGTTAATATGATGTATCAAATACTATCCTTTAGTTCTTAATATAGTTTAGAAAGCAGTGATTATTTAGGCTGGTCTTATAGTTTAAAAGTGGTTAAAATGACAAATCATGGTGTAATTTGTTTTGGAAATGAGAATATAGGGGCCAGCAAGTGGCATCCCATGTGGCCAATGACAGTTTGAGTCTCAGACCCAGTGGCCTGAAAATCATGGAGTGTGTTTGTGTGTGTGTGTGTGTGTGTGTGTGTGTGTACATATGCGTACCCAAAATTCCGAGAGGAGAATGGAGAAGGGATTGCTCCCATATAGCAGTGGGTTGGTTTCTCTGTCCCTCTCTCTGTCTCTGGCACGTGCACACACCCCATGATAAAAACCTAAGGAAAGCAATGTGTATTTCCATTGTAAATGGATACAAGTGCTTAAAGTATTGAGAATTCACTTTGTTCCTCGCCTGCTTTTAGATGGAGGAATGGCTAGGTCCTAAACAGGTACACAACTGATTATTTGTGCTGGGAAGTTGGAGAAAACTTGCCCCTGACTCTCTGGTGTTAGAGACTATTGAGGTCCATGCTATCTGGGGAGGACAGATGTTCCTATGTGCAAGCTTAGGGTGCTGAAGGAATGGCAAGAAAAGGATAAAATAATGCCACAAAACTGGAATTTATAAGACCCTTTAAAAGACATCTCACCTGTCGAAGTTTAGAGAATTATGCAAATACAAGAATAAGAACAGGAGCAGCGTTACTTTTGAAGTATAACTTAAAATTTTTTAAAATTTCATTTATTATTAACATCTTTATGTTTTCTATGTGGCATATGTGCTCACTAGAGAGAGAGAGAGAGAGAGGGAGAGAGAGGGAGAGAGAGAGGCTGAGCCCATCAAAGTATGAGAACTGTCAGGGTCACAGTGCAATGGATATAGCAAACTCGCAAAACCAAAAGCCACGCCGAGATTTAGTTCATGCTATGCACCAGCCCACGTGCCGTCTCATAATGCATGTTGGAAAGCAACATTGGACAGAATTTAAGAAATTTGTCTGAAAAAGTTACTTACTGAAGGGATTTTGAGATCATTTTTTCTTTCAACAGGCCCAAAGGGTGCCAAGCTCTCTGCTAGGCTCTGAGGAAGATGACGAGGAATACTGTAGTATGCTTTTCTGTATTTCCCATTTATCTGGAGATGAGCAAGAGCTCAAGTGACGAGGGACAGCTGCATTTGAACACTTAAAATGCCAGTGGGTAGAGGAGGGGGATTTCGGGCAGAGGGAAGTGCACGAGCCATGATTTAGAAGTTGGAAAACCTCTGTCTGTGGTAGAAAAATATTCCTACCACCAAAGACACCTGTGTTCCAGTTTTTGGAGTATGTCATGTGACATGGCAAAAGGGAAGGAGGTTGCCAATCAACTGAGATCAAGGCAGATTATTCTGACTGACTTGTGTGGCCCAGCGTAATCCCAGGATCATCTAAGGGAAGAGTTGATTTAGAAGGACCCGGCCTCGAGTGTGTAATGCCAGAATTCTAGATGCTCATAAAGGCAAGGCAATGGACTCTCCCCTATACCCTCTGAGAAGGGACACGGCTCTGCTGAAACCTTGATTTCAGCCCAGTAAGACCCATTGTGGACTTACTACACACACACGCACACACACACACACACACAAGTCACAACAACTGTAACTAATTCTAGAGAGTGTCAACAAGTTCAGGGAAAAACGGAATAAGAGTCTGAGAGTTTTGTGTATGTGTGTGTGTGCTCGCACGGCAAAAACAGTAAAACCTTTGAAATGTCTTTTTTTCTTTTTTTTTTGAGAAGCTTTTGCTGTAGGGCACGTGCGCTCGCCAGAAAGAGAGAGACAGAGAGACAGCGAGAAATCACCTCCCAGAGGGGATGGCCACTTTGCAAATCCCTTCTCCTCCATTCTCCTCTCGGGATCTTGGGCTCACACGCACTCGCACCCAGCATGCGTTCAAGCCACTGTTTCCAGAACTCGAACCATTGTCAACTACACAGGAGTCCAGTGACAGAGCCATTACACCAACTGCTGGTCCCTTCTTTATCATGGGGTACATTTTTCCTGAACTTTTAGAGGATCTTTGGCCACGGTTCCTGGCATTCCTCTGAGCATGCTGTGAAAGGTTTAAGTGGGAGATGCATGCCCATTACATTGCACTTCTTCAGATCTTGTTCAGTTTTCCAATGGCACCAACTCAGTCATCAGAACGTCTATGGACTGGATATGGTTTCTGAATGGTATGGATCTTAGCCTTTTGTTTTCTGTTGTAGGCAGTTATTAATCCTGGCAGTTTTGATGAAAGAATAATTCAAAATACCAGATTGGTTTCCATCCAGTTTTGTTGTTAACCACCGTACCTAGAAATAGAAGAGTCAGCTTTTTCGCATAAGGCACTCCATCTTAAACACATTCAGACTTTTCTCAGGAGAAAAAGCATGCCTTTCTCTATGATCTTCACTCAGTGAGTCCCCTTTTTAATTAAAATTGAACTCCGAGGGAAATTTGGCAGTACATTAATAAAGATTAGAGGAGTACCAGCAAGTGGCATGGTGGTTAAAGTGCTGGATCCTACATGGTCAACTCCATAGTTTGAATCCTAGACCTGGTGGCTTGAAAATCATACTTGATTCATATGTGCACATACCCAAAACCCTGAGAGGAGAATGTAGGAGAAAGGATTGTGGGATGACTGTGCCCCTATCCCCATGGATGATTTCTCACTCCCTTTCTCTGTGTGTGTATCACTTTCTGGTAAGCACATACACCCTATAGTTGAAAAGAAAAGAAAGACTAGAGGGGAAGAAGAGATGTTTGGTTTGGCCACCAGCTGCTCCAGATTGTTAGCAGCATCACTTCTCTAACAAGTGCCTCCCCCTTTGTCCACTCCCATTCGTAGAGTGTAGGCGTAGTACATAGTTGAGAACTAGAGGGCTACCTCAAACACTTGGCAATACAACTGCAAGCATTATTGATCTCTGTCTTGCTAGGTTAGAGAAAGCACTGTCTAATCAGATCGATCCTTACAAATCATGGCATAAAGATTTATTAGTATATTTATTTTCTTGCTTAGAGATCACACTTGCTTCTTCCTGCTTCTGGCACTCAAAGTTGTGTCTAGGTCCCAGGATTATTGTATCATGTAGGAAACAAGTTGGGATAATACAGGAATAATTGTATAGTTGTAGTATCCTCCTCCCTAGTCCTTCTTCCCAATCCCCCCAGAAGAGCAGAAGCATCTATTGAATAGTAGAATTATACTGAGTGCAAGCAACACAGTCATGAATGTGTGTGAGTCAGCCTTGCATGCCTTTATCTCTTCACATTTCAGACAACAAATGTTCACATTGCCCTGCCAACACTCTACAAACCATTGCCGCAATGCTGACAAATACGCAGTGTGTCCATTTGATGTGATGTCTCTTTTCTCACTTTGAACATCATGGTCTGTAAAGTGTGTCCCTTGGTCTCAAATGTAACTCAGGATCAGCCAGTGGTTTGGAGGTTAAGGCAGCTGGATCTCACATGGTCAACTATGCAGTTCTAGTCCTGGACCTCGTGGCTAAACAAACACACCAGGCACATGCGTGTGCCTTCCTACCCATGATCTTGAGAGGAAAACGGAGAAGGAATTGCACTATGGCCATTTCCCCTGGAGGGTGATTTCTCATATTTTAGCACATGTGCCCTTTGACAAACTAAAAAATAAATAATTTTGAAAAAAGAGATGTAACTGCGTTGTCCAAAGTGATACAGTATCCTCTGTCCTTTTATCATGGCTTGAGCATTAGCATCTACCACTGGGTATACAAAGTGCAGTTCTGAGTTAAGTGACTTTTCCTATCAGGACCCATTTATAGCCTTCCAGGATGATTCTTGTTGAGCGGCCTGATATAGACTATGTGTGAGTGTGTGCCAGGGCCTTCCCACCCTCCTGGGAAATCTCCCCCTGTTGCCATCTGCAGTTTCTGTCTTTCCTGCTGGCAAACAGGGTAGTTGTTGGCATTTTGTGCCTCTGTGGATGTAAGAGGAAGATATGTTTATGGCCAGCACATCTCTAAATTGTTGCAGTTCCTCCATGTCCACTCATTCTAGTGACCCAGTTGTCCATCTCACGTGAGTACCACTACTAGGCATTCTAGTTGCCTTCTTAGGAAGGAGGTTCTTCTGATGGGCATTGACATGTCCTACTGTATTATTCCTGTATTAGCCCGACTTGTTTGAAGTTTATTTATTCAACAAGAGAGTGAAACACAGAGAAATAAAACACTCCTGAAAGTGACCTGATATCATATTGTCCTTCTAGTCCCAGCCTGTCTGGTGTGCTCAGGGAGATCTACAGACTTGAACCAGTAATGCATCTGCCTCAAAGAGCATCATGCTTTACCAGTGCACCACTGTTGGACTCCCACGTCCTACCTAATGTATTCCTTAAACTCCCATAGTGATTTCCACAGGGCAGAGCTCTCTGTGGACAAACCTGTAACAATCCGGTTTTCCATTGCCCATCTGCCTGACCATATGGCCAAGCTGTTGGCTGCTGCCCATGAGTCAGGATGCACCAGACTTCAGGGCTCTAAATGTGGTTCTTTTTTTCCATCATGGGAAGGAAAACAGCATGCGGTCCAGTCTACTGAGCTGGTTTATTCTGAGGTTCCTCCATTAGGGTTTTTCCACTAGCCGGTTCCAGAGTGCAGCCTTTCATATAGGATGTTGTCTTTTCACTTTAGAAGTGTAATCCATTGAGCCGGCAGGTGCAGGTGGCATGGTGGTTAAGGGCACTGACTCCCACATGACCGACTGCTGTTTGAGTCCCAGACCTGGTGGCTTTCTCTCTCTTTCTCTCTCTCATTCTGTCGCTCTCTGGTGAAATTAAAAATAAATAAATAATTAAATAAGATAATTCTAAAGAAAACCAAAGATGTGTTATCCATAAACCAACCAGCTTCCTGTTGGTCATAAAGTTCATAAGGCACCACTGCCCAGGTGGCGAAGATTCCAACAGTTCCTCGGAGGGCTTCAAAGATGGTCCTGGAGGAAATGAGGCTGCTTGCTTGTGGCTGCTATGATGACTTCTTTGCAATCCGCCAGGAGCACATTCCTCCATGAACCATTTCCATTTTATTACAAAGTGAGTTCTGGGCAACGACTTTTATGTTAGAGCATTTCTGTGACAGCATGCAAGACATCATGGGTATTTCAGGTTTTAAGATGACTTTATGCCCTTCTGTTCTAGGGGATGTTTCAACTAATGCTCAGTAATGGCAAGATAACCATGGTTTCTTAAATGGAGTGTACCAAACTGCCACACTTGGAAATGTTCTGGCCACAAATCCCAGCGGTTGTCATCAGGCAGCACACATGGGCTTTTCCATAAGCTCAACCAGTGGATGTGCAAGTTACAGATACTTCCAATACCCAACCAGAGTAATGGTCGTGAGTGCTCAAGATGATCAGCCATTGTCTTGTGGAATTTAGACAAAACTCGCTGTCATGAAGGTTCCCAGGGAAATATACCCTTCCTTTCAGTAGTCTTACTGGGTAGGATCCAGCAATTTATCCAAACGTGGAAAATGTGGTCTTCAGAATCCAACAACCCAACCCAGCACTGGGCTTTTAGCTTAGTTGCATGAACAGATCATGACAGCAATCTAATTTTAGGTGGCTTCTGTGCAGGCTATTTCTAAGACTATTGCTGTTTGAGTGGCCTCCTTGATCCCTGCTGGGTTTTTCAGCCAACTTCTATCTGCCATGTGTGTTTCTCTGCATTTAGGTCAATCCTGGCTTGTTGTTCCATTTCTGATAATCCTTTTCTGGCCAGTTACATTTCTGGGTTATCAATACTATTCCATTGATAAACTCAATACTGTGGCAGTGAGGCTGGTGACCATGTGGCAATTTAATGGAGGTAAATTGGAAATTTTTTCACCTGAAAGTCAATTATGATTGGCTCTTTTCTGAAATCATGATTAGGAACACAACATTTGCATGATCAATTGCTGAGTATCAAGTTCCTTTGGCTTGTATTTTTTTACACTATTGGAACCCCATCAGGGATTGATGATGCTATAGACACTTTATTGAAGCCTCAACAATGTGCTCTTTGTCTCCACGAGAGAGATTTTTGCTGTAGGATACATGTACTCTACAGTGTGACAAGAAATGAGAAATCACCCCGCAGTGGAGAGAGGGCCACTCCACAATCCCTTTTCCTCCATTCTCCTCTCAGGATTTTTGACACACATGCATACACACCCAGGTGAGTTTTATTTTGTTTTATTTTTAGAGAGAATTTTGCTATAGGGCATATATGCTCGACAGAAAAACAGAGACACCAAAAGCAAGAAATTACCTCCCAGGAGGGATGGCCAAGCCACAATCCCTTGTCCCCCATTCTTCTCTCAGGATCTTGGGCACAAACACACACATGCCCAGAGTGAGTTTAAGCCACTGGGTCTGGGACTTGAACTGTGGTCTACTACATGCGAGTCTAGTGACATAGCCATTACTCCTACTCCTGATCCCCACAGAGTGAGTTTTAAGCCTCTTGGTCCAGAACTTGAACTGCAGTTGGCCACGTGGGAGTCAATTGACTTAACTATTACACTATCTACTGGTCCAAAGCCACTTGTCTTTTGATGGGAAACACAGGGCTTTTGTACAGAGTAGTCAGTTCTCTAACTTGTAAGATATCATTAATTAAGGTGGTATTTATTTTTCCCACTAGGACAATTTTGTACTGTTTCAAATTAACCAGCTATGTGGGCTCCAGCAATTGGATAGGCCCCATGTCGTCTGCCTGATTAATAATGACAGAGATCAAACATACATGCCTTCGGTTTCACAGTATTGGTTTGTGGAGTGTTCCTCAGTCAGACATATTACCTATGTCAATAATTCACTCAGAGGAGGCATGGTGACTGCATAGCGAGACTTTTCAAACATTTTCCACGTAGGCAAAATTCCAGATGGGAGCCAGCGGGTAGCATGATGGCTAAGGCTCTGGACTCCCACATGGCCAACAGCAGTTCCAGTTGAGTCCTGGACCCAACGTCTTGAAAATTACACCAGGCGCATGTGCCTATGTGCCCAAAATTCCAAATGGAGAATGGAGGAGAATGGATTGCTGTGTGGCCATCCTCCCTGGGGAGTGCTTTTCTCACTTTCCCTCTGTCTCTCTCTCTGCCGAGCACACACCCTATGGCAAAAACCTAAAAAAGAAAAGAAAATCCAGACAAAACTCATCTCCTTCCTGTTTTTATTTTTTTTATTTTTATTGTATTGGTCAGGAAAAGACTGTGGAGCAGATAGCATAATGCTTATGTTGCTGGACTCCCATGTAGTGGACCACAGTTCAAGTTCTGGACCCAGTGGCTTAAATTCATGCTGGGCACATGTGCGTGCATGCCCAGGATCCCAAGAAGAAAATGGAGGAGAAGAGATCATGGTGTGATCATTCCCACTGCGGGGTGATTTCTCACTTTCTCTCTCTCTCTCTGCCTTTACTGAAGCACACAAACTGTATAGCAGAAAGTCTCTCCTATTTTTTTTTTTTTAAGAGGCTTTTTGCTATAGGGCATGTGTGCTCACAAGAAAGACAGAGACAGAGAGATAGAAAGTGAGAAATCACTCCCCAAGGGGAATGGCCATGCCGTAATCCCTTCTCCTACATTTTCCTCTTCGGATCTTGGGCACACACGCACACGTGCCCAGTGTGAGTTTAAGCCACTGGGTCTGGGACTCGAACTGTGGTCGGCTACATTGGGAGTCCAGCAACATAGCCATTACGCTAACTGCTGGTCCCCAGAAAATCTCTCTTAAAAATAAAAAAGAAGAAGAAAAAGACTGTTGGAATAAGATATCTGGACTTTGTAAAATAATTTGCCATTCTGAAATATCACTATGAATAAGATGCAAAAATGGGCACCAGAAAATGGAAGGACTGGTACATTTGTAATACATTGAATGAACATGCCGAAGACAACTAAAAGGTGGTCAAAGTAAAAGAGCAAAGATAGAGGTGTCTATGAAAACATGATATACGAGGAAAGTTGGATGAAACTGAGGACATGAAATTTGGAGGAGAAAAACCTCAGAAATGTATAATAATATGAAAGCGAGTTTAAGACTTATTGTCCATGGGCTAATTCTTATTTTTTTAAATAATTATTTTATTTAACTTTATTTATTTCAGTTTGACCAACAAGGGACAGAGTGTGTGGGTGTGAGTGTGAGAGAGAGAGAGAAAATGAGAAAGGTCCAGGACTCGAACCTCAGTCAGCCATATGGGAGTCCAGGGCTTTTAACCACTATGTCACCTGCTGGTCCCAGTCCACGGGCTAATTTTGTGGGGCTCATAGGGGATGGGTAAAAATGAGGGCAATTTTCTTATCATTAGCATTTGCCTCATAAAGATAAAAAGGAGGGGGTACATGTACACTAAGGAACGTTACTCAGCCATAAGGACCAGTGAGACTGCCATTTGATACAAAGTCGATGAATATTGATTGAACGCTAAGGGAAGTATGTCAGACTATGACAGACAGAAAATGTGTCGCTGCTCCATATATACCAAATATCTGCTCTCTATGGCAGAAATGGAAAGATCTGGAGATATGACGGTAAGGAGAACAAGTGTAGATGCTAGAGACTGTACAGGAGAGGAGTGGGTAGCAGAGGGTGCATGGGAGGGTCTCAGCGGAAAAACTCGTAACACACACAAGCACGTCTGTTCTCTGCTGAAATGATGTCTACGGTCACATCCTTGATGAGATTGTCACACTGCATGTATACTTTGAAAAATCAACTAAAATAAAAGCAAACCAAAACAAAAGCCTGGGGTATTGCAAAGCAGTAAGTTCTCCAGCACTATGATGTCATGAGGGTGATTCATTCATTCCACTAACTCCATGGAGGGCCTCCAGCCCACTCAGGGATCCCAAGAGCCCCAGCAGTTCCGAGCAGCTGTGATTCTATTCTGAGGAAATGCAAGGAAGTCATCACTTTCTTACCAAAATATTTTATGATTTACAGAAAAAAAAAACCAGTGATTCAGAGAGCGTTATATAAAAGCGTATGGATATACTTGGAGTCAATTTTATGGCTCATGACTGGCAATATTAATGGAAACACTAATAAAAGTTATGATATATAGTAATAAAGCACCTAAGCATGGACTTACAAATCATGTTCCAACAAGATGTGCCAAAGCAGGTTATTTCTCCTTTGTGATTTAAAACTGAGTAGATTTTATGCTAAATGTAGCTTTTCCCCAGCAGACATATAAACCTCAGTATAGTCTAAACATTGAAGTGAAACTATGTGTTTTAAAGACAAAACACCAATTGGGACCAGCAGTTAGCGTAATGGCTATGCTACTGGACTCTCATGTAGTCGACTACAGTTCAAGTCCCAAATCCGGTGGCTTAAACTCACGCTGGGCATGTTCGTGTGCGTGCCCAAGATCCCAAGATGAGAATGGAGGAGAACACTTTCCCTCTGTCTCTCTCTCTGCCGAGCACACACCCTATGGCAAAAACCTAAAAAAGAAAAGAAAATCCAGACAAAACTCATCTCCTTCCTGTTTTTATTTTTTTTATTTTTATTGTATTGGTCAGGAAAAGACTGTGGAGCAGATAGCATAATGCTTATGTTGCTGGACTCCCATGTAGTGGACCACAGTTCAAGTTCTGGACCCAGTGGCTTAAATTCATGCTGGGCACATGTGCGTGCATGCCCAGGATCCCAAGAAGAAAATGGAGGAGAAGAGATCATGGTGTGATCATTCCCACTGCGGGGTGATTTCTCACTTTCTCTCTCTGTCTCTTTACTGAAGCACACAAACTGTATAGCAGAAAGTCTCTCCTATTTTTTTTTTTTTAAGAGGCTTTTTGCTATAGGGCATGTGTGCTCACAAGAAAGACAGAGACAGAGAGATAGAAAGTGAGAAATCACTCCCCAAGGGGAATGGCCATGCCGTAATCCCTTCTCCTACATTTTCCTCTTCGGATCTTGGGCACACACGCACACGTGCCCAGTGTGAGTTTAAGCCACTGGGTCTGGGACTCGAACTGTGGTCGGCTACATTGGGAGTCCAGCAACATAGCCATTACGCTAACTGCTGGTCCCCAGAAAATCTCTCTTAAAAATAAAAAAGAAGAAGAAAAAGACTGTTGGAATAAGATATCTGGACTTTGTAAAATAATTTGCCATTCTGAAATATCACTATGAATAAGATGCAAAAATGGGCACCAGAAAATGGAAGGACTGGTACATTTGTAATACATTGAATGAACATGCCGAAGACAACTAAAAGGTGGTCAAAGTAAAAGAGCAAAGATAGAGGTGTCTATGAAAACATGATATACGAGGAAAGTTGGATGAAACTGAGGACATGAAATTTGGAGGAGAAAAACCTCAGAAATGTATAATAATATGAAAGCGAGTTTAAGACTTATTGTCCATGGGCTAATTCTTATTTTTTTAAATAATTATTTTATTTAACTTTATTTATTTCAGTTTGACCAACAAGGGACAGAGTGTGTGGGTGTGAGTGTGAGAGAGAGAGAGAAAATGAGAAAGGTCCAGGACTCGAACCTCAGTCAGCCATATGGGAGTCCAGGGCTTTTAACCACTATGTCACCTGCTGGTCCCAGTCCACGGGCTAATTTTGTGGGGCTCATAGGGGATGGGTAAAAATGAGGGCAATTTTCTTATCATTAGCATTTGCCTCATAAAGATAAAAAGGAGGGGGTACATGTACACTAAGGAACGTTACTCAGCCATAAGGACCAGTGAGACTGCCATTTGATACAAAGTCGATGAATATTGATTGAACGCTAAGGGAAGTATGTCAGACTATGACAGACAGAAAATGTGTCGCTGCTCCATATATACCAAATATCTGCTCTCTATGGCAGAAATGGAAAGATCTGGAGATATGACGGTAAGGAGAACAAGTGTAGATGCTAGAGACTGTACAGGAGAGGAGTGGGTAGCAGAGGGTGCATGGGAGGGTCTCAGCGGAAAAACTCGTAACACACACAAGCACGTCTGTTCTCTGCTGAAATGATGTCTACGGTCACATCCTTGATGAGATTGTCACACTGCATGTATACTTTGAAAAATCAACTAAAATAAAAGCAAACCAAAACAAAAGCCTGGGGTATTGCAAAGCAGTAAGTTCTCCAGCACTATGATGTCATGAGGGTGATTCATTCATTCCACTAACTCCATGGAGGGCCTCCAGCCCACTCAGGGATCCCAAGAGCCCCAGCAGTTCCGAGCAGCTGTGATTCTATTCTGAGGAAATGCAAGGAAGTCATCACTTTCTTACCAAAATATTTTATGATTTACAGAAAAAAAAAACCAGTGATTCAGAGAGCGTTATATAAAAGCGTATGGATATACTTGGAGTCAATTTTATGGCTCATGACTGGCAATATTAATGGAAACACTAATAAAAGTTATGATATATAGTAATAAAGCACCTAAGCATGGACTTACAAATCATGTTCCAACAAGATGTGCCAAAGCAGGTTATTTCTCCTTTGTGATTTAAAACTGAGTAGATTTTATGCTAAATGTAGCTTTTCCCCAGCAGACATATAAACCTCAGTATAGTCTAAACATTGAAGTGAAACTATGTGTTTTAAAGACAAAACACCAATTGGGACCAGCAGTTAGCGTAATGGCTATGCTACTGGACTCTCATGTAGTCGACTACAGTTCAAGTCCCAAATCCGGTGGCTTAAACTCACGCTGGGCATGTTCGTGTGCGTGCCCAAGATCCCAAGATGAGAATGGAGGAGAAGGAATTGCGGCGTGGCCATCCCCCCTGGGGGTGATTTCTCATTTTCTGTCTTTGTCTGTCTGGCGAGTGCATGCGCCCTATAGCATAAATCTCTCTCTCAAAAAAAAAAAGATAAAACTCCAATTAATATATAGATACTAAAAAAAAGACATTCTAGATCTATAAAATTAAATAGTTTACTAATCCCACTTGAGCTTCTAATTACAAGAGATAAGCTTTCCCCAACTTTCATCTTAGCATCTTCAGAAAAAGGACTCTGGACTTCTCTGGGTCAGGTGACCATCGTGGGCAAGTTGCTAGATGGGTAAATGGGGATTTGGATTGGCAAGCCTGAGTCACACCCCAGAGGCAGGGGAAATGAGGACAGCTCTAGCCAGTGTGAGGAGCAGCTCCCTGGAGGAAAAGAGACGAGCTCTAATTCCAGAAGGTATGGATAAGGAGATGCAAAAATAACAGCCATCTCCAAGACTAATTATAATTTCTCATCAAATTGTGATGTGTTATGATCTTGGTAGAGCTAAAATGAAAAAAGTCAGTTCAGTATGGAATGGCTATTTAGTAATACCCAGTAAGCAGCTGCTGTACTCTAACACTACCAAGTGGGATTACTAGCCGTAATTTTCAGAACTTTCTGTCAACTAGTAATGACTGTATGGTCACCTTAGTTGTGATCACAGATATTTTGCTGAAGGAAATCACTCATATATACGATTATTTTCTCAGGAAATTAAAGTGGTATTCACAGTTATTTGGGATACTACTGAATGCTACTGGAGCCATATGGACAGGCCCCAGGTTCAGATCCCAGTTCTACTAGAGCCCACTGTGTACTCTGAGAACTTGGATATACTTGCTTAATGACATGAATGAATGAATGACAAATAAATAAGAAACCGACAACAAATATAAAAACCACAAAGAACCATCTCCTGTACAAATGTGGCAAATGATGTCTAAATAAAAGTTAGCAATGCTGCAGTATATAAAAACATTTCCTAGATGGATCCATCAGGTGGCATGGTGGTTGAGGTGCTGGACTTTCACATAGCCAACCGCAGTTCAAGTCTCGGACCTGGTGGCTTGGTTCCTCACTTTCTCTCTCTGGTGAGTATAAATTAAATTTAAAAATTTATTCAAAATCTTTCAAAACTCAGTCATGTGTTGCATTCTTCACTATTTTTTTCTCTTTCTCTTGCTTGGGAGATTGAGAACAATTGTGTTACTTAAGAAACTAATTTTGTTTTTGGAATTTTAAATTCTTCTTACATCCTGTCCCTGGCATAGTAACTTTGTGATGTATATTAAGTTTCCTTATCTCTGTTAAAGTACATTCCTTTATGATTTGGCAACCTTCCTTTTCTGAGCACCAACCTAAAAACTGTAAAATCCACCTATAACCTATAAACCCCCACTTCCACGTGTCCCGCCTTTGGGGGCCAGACCAATGGAATACTCTTCTCCAAATTCTGTGTCTTACTCTCAATATCAAATAAAGAGAATGCCTGAACCTGATCACCTTGAGAAAGGCATGTTTTGTCTCCTCCCCCGGCCCAGGTCACTCATATTCTGCTCAGAAATAAGCTGCATTAATTATTTAAAATGTTATTAATTGAAAGGGCTCATTTATTCTCTGAAATATAAGTACTTGGAAGTTTTAATAGCCTAAGTTGCATATGTGCTAGATTTCAATTATTATCATCATTATTATTATTTTTAAGGAATCAATACATGTAGGTCCCAGTTGTATCAGTAGATTAATTTTTTAATTTTTATATCAGTTTGCTATAGGATGTTTTCATTCACTAGAGAGACAAAGTGGAGACAGGTGAGAAATCAGCCCCCTGGGGAATGGTCATGCTGCAACCCCATCTCCATTCTCCTCTTGGGATTTTGAGCACGGACCCACATGCACCTGGCATGTTTTTCGAGCTGTCAATCGGGCACTCAAACCATGAAGTTAGCAATGTGAGAACCAGCACCTACCCACCACGCCTCCAGCTGCTTTGATTGCTTTCACTCTCCAGGTCTGGGACTTGAACTGTGGTCAGTCATGTAGGAGGCCAGTGCTTTAACCCTCATACCATCTGCTGGCCCCAAAAGTTGAAAGGTTCATAAAGAATGAAACAAAATATCTACTCTTCTTTCCACAGTTGGAAATCAATACGGGCATAAATTTCCATTATTTAAAAGATATAGTTTTGAAATTAAAGTGTTACATTTTATTTTGGGGGATGCTATTAATTTATTTATGAAATTGATTAAAAAAAATAGGAAAGTAGTGTGTTGGTTAAGGTTCTGGACTCTCACATGGTCAACCACGGTTTGAGTCCTGGATCCAGATGCTTGAAAATCACACCAGGCACATGTATGTGCATGCCAAGAATCCCAGGGGAAGAAGAAAAGGAGAAGGGATTGTGGTGTGGCCATTCCCCCTAGGGAGTGATTTCTCACTTTTCTTCTCACTGTCTGTCTGTCTCTGCCAAGTGTACATGTCCTGTGATAAAACCTTTTTTTTATGTTTCTTTTTGTGATAAAAACTTTTAAAAAAAGGAGTTAAGCTAATTTACAAAAAGAACTTTATAACATTATATTATTGTAAGAAAGGTGCAGTAGAATACAACAATGTCCAATCACTTTCTTTCTCAACTCCAAACATTTTTTAATTTATTATAATAAATTAAATTTAAAAATTTATTCAAAATCTTTCAAAACTCAGTCATGTGTTGCATTCTTCACTATTTTTTTCTCTTTCTCTTGCTTGGGAGATTGAGAACAATTGTGTTACTTAAGAAACTAATTTTGTTTTTGGAATTTTAAATTCTTCTTACATCCTGTCCCTGGCATAGTAACTTTGTGATGTATATTAAGTTTCCTTATCTCTGTTAAAGTACATTCCTTTATGATTTGGCAACCTTCCTTTTCTGAGCACCAACCTAAAAACTGTAAAATCCACCTATAACCTATAAACCCCCACTTCCACGTGTCCCGCCTTTGGGGGCCAGACCAATGGAATACTCTTCTCCAAATTCTGTGTCTTACTCTCAATATCAAATAAAGAGAATGCCTGAACCTGATCACCTTGAGAAAGGCATGTTTTGTCTCCTCCCCCGGCCCAGGTCACTCATATTCTGCTCAGAAATAAGCTGCATTAATTATTTAAAATGTTATTAATTGAAAGGGCTCATTTAATCTCTGAAATATAAGTACTTGGAAGTTTTAATAGCCTAAGTTGCATATGTGCTAGATTTCAATTATTATCATCATTATTATTATTTTTAAGGAATCAATACATGTAGGTCCCAGTTGTATCAGTAGATTAATTTTTTAATTTTTATATCAGTTTGCTATAGGATGTTTTCATTCACTAGAGAGACAAAGTGGAGACAGGTGAGAAATCAGCCCCCTGGGGAATGGTCATGCTGCAACCCCATCTCCATTCTCCTCTTGGGATTTTGAGCACGGACCCACATGCACCTGGCATGTTTTTCGAGCTGTCAATCGGGCACTCAAACCATGAAGTTAGCAATGTGAGAACCAGCACCTACCCACCACGCCTCCAGCTGCTTTGATTGCTTTCACTCTCCAGGTCTGGGACTTGAACTGTGGTCAGTCATGTAGGAGGCCAGTGCTTTAACCCTCATACCATCTGCTGGCCCCAAAAGTTGAAAGGTTCATAAAGAATGAAACAAAATATCTACTCTTCTTTCCACAGTTGGAAATCAATACGGGCATAAATTTCCATTATTTAAAAGATATAGTTTTGAAATTAAAGTGTTACATTTTATTTTGGGGGATGCTATTAATTTATTTATGAAATTGATTAAAAAAAATAGGAAAGTAGTGTGTTGGTTAAGGTTCTGGACTCTCACATGGTCAACCACGGTTTGAGTCCTGGATCCAGATGCTTGAAAATCACACCAGGCACATGTATGTGCATGCCAAGAATCCCAGGGGAAGAAGAAAAGGAGAAGGGATTGTGGTGTGGCCATTCCCCCTAGGGAGTGATTTCTCACTTTTCTTCTCACTGTCTGTCTGTCTCTGCCAAGTGTACATGTCCTGTGATAAAACCTTTTTTTTATGTTTCTTTTTGTGATAAAAACTTTTAAAAAAAGGAGTTAAGCTAATTTACAAAAAGAACTTTATAACATTATATTATTGTAAGAAAGGTGCAGTAGAATACAACAATGTCCAATCACTTTCTTTCTCAACTCCAAACATTTTTTAATTTATTAAAGATGTACAAGATCAACTTTATTTATTTATTTATTTATTTATTGGAGAGGTTTTTGCCATAGGGTGCGTGCGCTCACCAGACAGACAGAGAGACAGAAAGCGAGAAATTATCCCCCGGGGGGGGTGGTCACGCTGCAATCCCTTCTCCTCCATTCTCTTCTTGGGATCTTGGGCATGCACGCACACGTGCCCGGCGTGAGTTTTAAGCCACCCGGTCCGGGACACGAACCACGGCCGACTACATGGGAGTCCAGCGACACAGCCATTACGCCAACTGCTGGTCCCAACTTTATTTATTTATTAATGAGAGATTTTTGATAGAGTCTATGTACTCGATGAAGAGACAGAGAGAGACAGAGAAGCAGGAAGAGACAAATCACCCTCCTAGGGAGGACGGCCATGCCACAATCCCTTCTCCTCCATTCTCTTCTCAGGATTTCGGGTATGCACATAAACACTCCTGGCATGAGTTTTAAACTGCCAGGTCTGGGACTCAAACTGCAGTCGGCCACATGGGAGTCCAATGACGTAACCATTACGCCATCTGCTGGTCCCAAGATCAACTTTTACAGAAAGAAAAAAAGAAAACTCACCACAAATCTATAACTTCAAAATTCTAAGACAGAGCGAGAGTAAAGGGAGAGTTGCCATAGGAATGAAATCCTAGGCCCAGGCTCGTGATTACGTAAATAATTCAGAGGCGGAGAATTACATATTGTCATGGCAGAGACCCTCCTCTGGAAGAGCAGCATCTAAACTTGCACCCAGAGCCACAGCACATCTACTCACGGAGTGTCACAAGCTGCGTTCTTCTTGGCCCTATTGCTCTTCAGTTTTTATGATTTCACTTCAACATTCAGATGCTTTCTGCAATACAGATTTGAGAAAGCATTATGTTTTTCCGTGGAATATACAATAGTCTGTTAGGCAGAAGCAATAGCAGTTGGCGGAATTTATGGAAACTCACAGAGACAATATGATTAATTATAAACACGCTTATGTTTCAAGCAAGCACTGATATGAGAGACAACAGAACACAGAACATGCTTCTATTTAGCTAAAAATTGTGCACATCAGGGTCGACAGGTGACATAGTGGTAAAGGGCACTGGACTCCCACATAGCCTACTATGGTTCGAGTCCTGGACCTGGTGTCTTGTCTTCTCACTTTCTCTCTCTGTCTCTGGTGAAAACCACCCCTAAATCAAAGCCAAAATGGGAAAGGAGAAGACTTACATCAGCATTGTTGTCACTGGACACATAGATTCCAGCGAGTCCACCACTACTGGCCATCTGATCTACAAATGTGGTGGGATTGACAAAAGAACCATTGAACAAGTTGAGAAGGAGGCTGCTGAGATGGGAAAGGGATCCTTCAAGTATTCCTGGGTCTTGGATAAACTGAAAGCTGATCATGAGCGTGGTATCAGTATTGCTATCTCCCTGTAGACAATTGAGACCAGCAAGTATTATGTGCCTATCATCGATGCTCCAGGACGTGGAGACTTTATCTGTCCTGATTGTTGCTGCTAGTGTTGGTGAATTTGAGGCTGGTATCTCCAAGAATGGGCAGACCCGTGAGCATGCCCTTCTGGCTTACACACTGGGTGTGAAACAACTAATTGTTGGTGTTAACAAAATGGATTCTACTGAGCCACCCTACAGTCAGAAGAGACATGAGGTAATTGTTAAAGAAGTCAGCACCTCCATTCATAAAATTGGCTACAATCCCGACACAGCAGCATTTGTGCCAATTTCTGGTTGGAATGGTGACAACATGTTGGAGCCAAGTGCTAATATGCCGTGGTTCAAGGGATGGAAGGTCACCTGTGAAGATGGCAATACCAGTAGAACTACACCACTTGAAGCTCTGGGCTGCATCCTGCCACCAACTTGTTCAACTGACAAGCCCTTGCGTCTGCCCCTCTAGGATGTATACAAAATTGGTGGTATTTACACTGTCTCTGTGGGCTGAGTGGAGACTGGTGTGTTTAAACCTGGTATGGTGGTCACCTTTGCACCAGTCAAGGTGACTACTGAAGTAAAGTCTTTTGAAATGCACCATGAAGCTCTGAATGAAGCTCTTTCTGGGGACAACATGGATTTCAATGTCAAGAATGTGTCTGTCAAAGATGTTCACTATGGCAATGTTTCTGGTGACAGCAAAAATGACCCACCAATGGAAGCAGCTGGCTTCCCTGTTCACGTGATTATCCTGAACCATCCAGGCCAAATCAGTGCTGCCTGTGCCCCATATGGACTGTCGCACAATCACATTGCTTGCAAGTTTGCTGCGCTGAAGGAAAAGACTGGTCATGGTTCCGGTAAAAAGCTGGAAGATGGGCCTAAGTTTTCGAAATCTGGCGATGCTGCCATTGTTTATATGGTTCCTGGCAAGCCCATGTGTGTCGAAAGCTTCTCTGACTATCCTCCTCTGGGTCATTTTGCTGTTAATGATATGAGACAGAAAGTTGTGTGAGTGTCATCAAAGCCGTGGATAAGAAGGCTGCTGGAGCTGGTGTGGTCACCAAGTCTGCCCAGAAAGCTCAGAAGGCTAAATGAATATCCCTAATTCCTGCCACCCCAGTCTTTTTTGTTTTTTTTGCAGAGGTTTTTGCTATAGGGCGTGTGCGCTCACCAGACAGACAGAGAGAGACATAGAGACAGAAAGCGAGAAATCACCCCCCTGGGAGACTGACAGGGACTAGTAGGCATAATGGCTATGTCGCTGGACTCCCATGTAGTGGACCGTGGTTTGAGTCCCAGACCCAGTGGCTTAAATTCACGCCGGGCGCGTGTGTGTGCATACCCAAGTTCCTGAGAGGAGAATGGAGAAGAAGGGATTGCGGTGTGGCCATCCCCCCTGGGGGGTGATTTCTTGCTTTCTGTCTCTCTGTCTCTCTCTTTCTGGCGATCATTTGTGCCCTATAGCAAAAACAAAAGAAACAAACAAACAAAAAAAAAAAAACGAAACAAACAAACCTTTCCAAAAAAAATATAGTAAAAGACTGGTTAATGATAACAATGCATCATAAAACCTTCAGAAGGAAAGGAAAATAAAACATTTTGTTTTTTGTGTGTGGCAGTTTTAAGTAATTACTTTTTAAAATCAGTACTTTTTAATGGAAACAACTTGTCCAAAAATCTGTCACAGAGTTTTGAGACCCATTAAAACAAGGTTTCATGAGTAAAAAAAAAAAAAAAAAAAAAAAACGAAAAACACTGGGGGTCTGGCAGAACATTATTTCCACATGGCTGACCATGGTTCAAGTCCTGGACCAGGCAGTTTGAAAATCACAACAAATAAATAAGTAAATGTTAAAAATAACAACAATCACAGAGGAATGCTCAGTAATTTTCCAAACTACCGTATCCACTATTTAGGCTGATAATTTACATTAGTAGGAACATTTGTATATATTTTTGCAGCTGGAGTTAATCCATTGTATTGTTTTGCTTGTAGTTTTTTAATTAAATTTTTTTCTCATTGAGTAATAGGTAGTATAACAAACTCTGATAAGCTGCATTTTATATTGTGCTTAATTCAGTTTTTTTGTAATAATAAAATAATAAAATATTTGTCTTATTTTTCAAATAATTATTATTACTTACAAGCTTTCCTGTTTTTCTCTTTCATTCCTCGTTTACCACTGTTGCCTGAAGCAATTATTCTCTTCACTTTGGGTTGCAGACAATCCACTATTTGTCAGCTTTTATGACATAGACTTGATCCCTAAGTAATGCACTATTTTGCAGATTTTATGATTTCACTTCACTGACATCTGTAGCACACGCTATTTCTGGAATTTGCATTCAGCATTATGTTTTTAAATTCCTCTGTGCTAGTCCATATAGATTTAATAAATTATTTTAGCTTCTGGATAGTATTTTATTTTATATATTTCTTTATTGGGATACATTTGAGTTATTTCCATTCATTTGTTATCACAACCACTGTTGTAATGAAGTTTGAACATATTTCTTTGTTCATGTTCAGATGCAAGGAATTCCTAAGCCACATCTTCTAATTCCTCAATAAAGGCAATCTATTCTTTAAAAGAAGAAAGTAGTTAAGTTCTTTGATTCTTTTCAAAAAGGAATTATGACTGGTAAACTGTGAGGAAATCTTCCCTCTTTTTGAATGGGATAGTGCAGTACAGTGCTGCATTGCAGTGAAAGGATGGGCATGGTAATCACGTTCCACGAAAGGGCTCTTATCGGAACGCCAGCTTGCTTTCTTACATTGGAAACCGTATTTTTCAGAAATGCCTTTTGTGCGTGTTTCCTTCAAAAGTAAGCATGACCTAATCATTTCCCATACAATTGTTTCAAAAAGTTTAACTTGCATAACTCTTGTCAGAAATTCTGAAATCTTTCTCTCAATTTTTTCTTTTTCTTTTCTTTCTTTCTCTTTCTTCTTTCTTTCTTTCTTCCTTCTTTCCTCCCTCCCTCCCTCCCTCCCTCCCCTTTCTTTCTTCCTTCCTTCCTTTCTTCTTTCCTTCTTACTCTTTTTATTTCCATTTTGCCAGAGGATGCATACATTTGCCAGAGAGAGACCAAAAATTGTGGGGTGAATATTGCAAGATTTTAATAATAGTTACAAGAAAGAGTCTAGGGTGGGTTAATGAATCTACAAACAAACCTAAAGCGAGTGATTTTTATGTAGGGCGATGTTGTAGATGACTTTTAAAAAGTGGTTGGTGTTGGGATCAGAGGGTGGTGTGGTGGTTAGAGTGTTGAACTCCCACATGGTTGACCATAGTTCAAGACCTGGCAGCTTGCTTTCTCACTTTCCTGTTCTCTCTGGTCAAGTTAAAAATAAACAGATAAATAAGTAAAATAATGGATACAATTAAATAAGATAATTCTTTGAAAAAAAAAAGGTTAGTATTTCCAAATATGTCTTGGTTGGCACTTCAGTTCCAGAGCAGCTTCCTGCCATTAGCAGTTGAGGCCTCTGTTCTGGGGCACACTATCTGATGATGGGTACTTTGTTGCCACATTATCATGCACTCACATCCCCACTCTCCACACAGATACTTTATTCTGCCTGTTTCCCTTTACTGGATGTTCTTTTAATGCCTATCAATCATTCTCAGATAACTCCATATCAGATGCATCTTACTTTATTTAAAATCTGTCATTTTATCAATAATGAACAAATGTAGGGGCTACCTGGTCTAGGGAATTCTTTATCGTTCTTAGGCTATTTTGAAATAGTATGGACGGACCAGCTGTTAGCGTAATGGTTATGTTGCTGGACTCCCATGTAGTTGACCATGGCTCGAGTCCTGGACCTGGTGGCTTAAACTTACACCGGGCGTGTGTGCATGCGTGCGTGCATGCCCAAGATCCCAAGAGGAGAATGGAGGAGAAGGGATTACGGCATGTACGGCATGGCCATCCCTCCTGGGGGGTGATTTCTCACTTTCTGTCTCTGGCACTGTCTTTCTGGCAAACGCATACGCCCTATAGCAAATAAACCTCTCCAAAAAAAAAAACCCACAAAAAAAAAAAAAAAAAAAAAAAAAAAGAAAAGAAAGAAAGAAAGAAATATTATCAAACAATAATTTAATAATTTTTGTTTTTATCCCATTTTATTTTTACTTATTTTTTAGATTTTTGACATAGGGTTTTTTGACACATTTTTCAGGTTTTTCAATGGAGAGGAGAAAAACAGAGAGAAAAAAGTGAGAAATAATTCCCACCCTCACCCCCAAGGATGGCCACAACACAATCCCTTCTCCTCCATTCTCCTCTTGGGGTTTTGGACACGCACATATACATGCCCTGCTTGATTTATAAGCCACCAGGTCCAGGTCTCTTACGGTGGTCGGCCACGTGCAAATCCAGCTGCCTTTACCACCACACCACTGGCTGGCCCTTGTTTTTATCCCATTTTAATATTGTTCTTTATAGATTTAAATGCAATTTGGTTAACAATACTTTATTTTTATTTAGTAAATATGTGTTTCTTTTTTTGTTTGTTTTTTGCCATAGGGCATGTGTGCTCTTTGGAGAGAGACAGAGAGGGGGAAGATGAGAAATCACCCCCTGTAAGGGATGGCCACGCAACAATTTCTTCTATTCTCCTCTCAGGATTTTGGGCGTGCATGCACACACCCAGAATGAGTTTCAAGTTGCAGGGTCTAGGATTCAAACCATGGTTGGTCATGTGTGAGACCACCACTTTAACCACCATGCCACCTGCTGGTCCAAAGTTAGTACTTTCTTTCTGAGTTTTTAAAATGTTTATTTCTTCCATGAATGTGTACATGCAAAAGGAATCAACACACCCAATAGGGTTTCATTGTTACGATCCACCTTCCAATTCAAACTAGTCTTCAATCACGGGTACACGTGTGCCCAGGGTACTCAGGGAGGTCTCCTCTGTGGTCAGCCTTGCTGATGTGGTGTTCCACACACTGCGCTACTTTCTGGGCTACTCATTCTGATCTTCTCCCTTTCCACATTCGTGCATTTATTCTTTGAAAATGGAGTACAGGAGAAAGGTGATACCATTAGCATTAGGTTAAAAGGTCTCTTTTATGTTGGTTCATCTTCCAAATTGCTACTTGGCTAGAACATTCAGGTAAAGAACTGGGTGTCAGCCAATTTTCTCAAGTGTGGTCTCATGAAACACCATGGACTTTAGCCACCGTCAGAGACAGCATTTTGTCGTTGCTGTTAGTTTGTATTCCACAATCTAAGCTTAACTTTCCAGCTAGGCTAGGAGGGGAATATGGCAAATATGGAATTCAAAGAACTGTAGTGAGAACACAGCTTCAGGGTATTGTGAGCAGATGGGGTGAACGGGTGCTCTCCTGAACTGCGGAAGGAATGGTCTGTCGGCTAAGAGAAAGCACAAATGTTGTCATGCTGAGCTGCTCCCTTGGTTTGTTTAGGGTGCTTTTCCAAAGGTTTTTCCACAGGGTGCGTGCACTTGCCCAAGAAAGATGGAGAGTGGGAAAGTGAGAGACCACTGCCCAGGGTGGAAGGTCATTCAGCAATCCCTTCTCCATTCTCCTCTTGGGATTTTGGGCACCCATGTGCAGATACCCAGTGTGATTTTTTTTCCTTTTCTTTTCTTCTCTCTCTCTCTCTCTTTTTTGCTATAGGGCACGTGTGCTCACCAGGAAGACAGACAGAGAGACAGAAAGTTAGAAATCACCCTCCAGGAGGATGAACACACCACAATCCCTTCTCCTCCATTCTTCTCTTGAGATCTTGGGCTCGCACCCAGTGTGAGTTTAAGCCACCAGGTCCAAGACTCGAACCGTGGTCGACTACATGGGAATCCAGCAACATAGCCATTACACCAATTGCTGGTCCCCTCAGTGTGATTTTTAAGCTGCCAGGTCCAGACTCAAACTGTGGTCAACTATGTGGAAATCCAGCACCTTAACATATATGCCAATTGCTGTCCCATAGGGTGTTTCATTTTTTTTAAAAAAGAAGTCTTTATTTAATTTCATTTATCATTATTATTATCTTTTAATTTGCTACAGGGCACATATGCTTACCAGAGAGAGAGATAGAGAAAGAGGGAAAGTGAGAAAGCAAGTCATAAGTCCATAACTTGAACCACAGTCTACCCTGTGGGAATCCAGCACCTCAACTACCATGCCACCTGCTGGCCCTGATGCATCACTGGTTTTAATCTCCTATATGGTACTTGGTGTGAAGTTCTCACAGGGAGTCAGCAGACCAGAGGTATCAGCGCCCCTGGGAATTTGTTAGAAATGCAGATTCTCAGACCCTGACCCAGAACTTCTGAATCAGAAACTCTCAGAGTAGGGCCCAACACTTTGTGGCCTTTGGTTTTTGTTTTTAAAGTTTACTTAGGCCAGACAAATGGCATGATGGTTAACGTGGCTGAATCCCACACAGCCAACAGCACAATTTGAGTCCCAGACCCGTAGGCTTGGAAAATACATTTGGCGTGTATTTGTATATGCCCAAAATCTGAAAGGAGAATAGAGGAGAAAGGTTCGAGGTGTGGCCATCCCCTGGGGCAGATGATTTTTCACTTTCTCTCTCCCTCCCTAACCCTGGAGTGTGCATACCCCCTGCAGCAAAATTAACTAAACATAAATAAAGTTTGTTTATTTATGGGTTGTCAAAAAAGTCATAATGTATTTTTTCTATGCAAAAATGCATTACGACTTTTCTGACAACCCAATATTTATTCAGAGAGAGAGAGAGAGAGAGAGTGCACCACCAACGAGGTCTCTACACCATGATCCACTCCCAGCTTCAGTCGGCCCTGGCTTAGGTGCACATGGTGTCTGTTCTCAGGGAGGTTTCTGGACTTGAACTGGGAACCTTCCTATGTGGGTCAGCCTGGCAGAATAAGCTGTTTTACCATGGTGGGCCCCTCAGTTGCCTTCACAAGCCTTCCAGATGAGTCTGATGTTCAAGGAAGTTTGAGAACTTCGATACAAGTGGACTTCGGCTGGCCTCGTGTGGGTCAGTGAGACCTCCTGAGGCAAGGCCTTCCATCCTTAGGTGCATCTGGTGTCTTGAGCTCCTTACTCCAGACACTCTTGTTCCCAAGAAACTGACTTTCTTCAATTTCTTTTATATTGTAAAGATTTAGGAAATTTATGGGGCTGGCAGGTGGTATGGTGATTGAGGTGCTGGACTCTCACATGGCCGACCATAGTTTGATTTCTGGACCTGGTAGCTTGTTTTCCCATTTTGCCTCTCTATCTCTCTCTGGTCAAATTAAAAAAAAAATGATGATGATAATGAATAAAATTAAATAAATAATTCTTTTAAAAATTTTAGAAATTTACATATCAAATCTTTACTCAGTAACTTTGGGCAGGAGAAAGCACTGGGGAGTTTTCCCTTCATTTAAACTGAAGTTCTTGTGAAGGTGGCAGTGCAATGCTCTCCCAAGCTGGCCCCACGAGGGAACATTCTGGGGCTCCGCCCAGTGGTCTACCTGTCTGTGCCGAGGGTGCAAGCATGTGCTCGCTCAGGCTGGGGGTGAATGGTAGACAAGAGACCCTGTTGGAGGGCTGTCTCTCTCTTTTTCATTCTCTCATGTGGAAATAATAATAAATAAACTTTAAAATGAAGCTTTTGGGGGGATGTCATCATATTTATTATCAGTCCTTTGCCAAATTAAACCACATTAACTTTTGCACATTGGTCTTGCTAACATCAAAAGCTGAAAAGGTAACTTTAGCCATTGGCTTGAAACCATTACCTCATAATAATAGCAATTTTAAATGTTAGATTGCTACCTCACTCACTTCATTCACTTGACAAATACTGGAGCCATTCTGTGAGAAACACGCTCCCAGTCCAGTGCTAAAGGATGGACATGGAGACAGGAGATACTGCGAAAGCCAGGCTTTAATGACGGTCTTGCTAGATCGGCTGTCTGATGGACAGGCATGCCTGAAACTGTTCCAACAAGCAGTTTATTCCCTAGTACGTAAGTCCCTCCCCCAGCTGCTCATTGACTGTACAACCCTTCCAGACATCACCTAAGTTTCATTATTCCCTTATAAGGCATTTATTGTCCCCTTCCCCTCTTGTCTGGCGGAAAGACATAAGCTTAGGACAAGCCCTTAAAAATACCCTCCAAATGTCTTGAGGAGGGAGAAGAACCAGAAAGTATAGAGGACAAAGGCCTGGTGACATTTCTCCAGAGGACATGCTGTTTCGGAGTTTCATTTGTTCAGGAATTTTCTGAGAATGTATACTTTCTGTGGTTGTCACATCTGCAAAATGGTTAAGCAACATTTTTTATGCTACTTTTTTTGTTTATTTCTTTGGAGAGGTTTTTGCTACAGGGCGCGTGCGCTTGCCAGAAAGACAGAGAGAGACAGAGACAGAACCTGAGAAATCAGCCCCCAAGGGGCATGGCCACGCTGCAATCCCTTCTCCTCCATTCTCCTCTCGGGATCTTGGGCAAGCACGCACATGCGCCTGGCGTGAGTTTAAGCTACCGGGTCCAGGACGCGAACCACGGTCGACTACATGGGAGTCCAGCAACAGCCATTAAGCTAACTGCTGGTCCCAAGAGAGTATTTTGTTTAACAGTTTACTACAATTGTATGGGGAGCTGAAATATGCCACCCCCAAATATATTTCTTTGGTATAATATATATATATATAAATATATATATATATTTAGAGGGTTTGCAGACAAAAAGATTAATATGCTAACCTTTGATGAAAAAAAAAGTACAACAATAAAGTGAGCAGCAGATGTAAGGAGACCCTCCAAATGCCATCTTTTTATTTCTTTTTTGGAGAGGTGTTTGCTATAGGGCGCGTGCGCTCACCAGAAGGACAGAGACAGAGAGATAGAAAGCGAGAAAACAGCCCCCAGGGGGATGACCACACCGCAATCCCTTCTCCTCCATTCTCCTCTTGGGATCTTGGGCACACATGCACATGCACCTGGTGTGAGTTTAAGCCACTGAGTCCGGGACTCAAACTGCAGTCGACTACATGGGAGTCCAGCAGCATAGCCATTACACCAACTGCTGGTCCCTCCGAATGCCATCTTCATTTTTGCTGGAACAGGAAGGAGATTAGAAGTCTGACACCTGGCCTAGAAAGTTGGGATTCTTCCTATTTCTCCCCTTTTAGCTTCACTCCAAACCCCCTCTGTCCTATGGAGGATAACATGTCAGTCATTTGGCTTCTCCTGGAGCCTCCTGTGAGTACAGGGATAGTTAAAATGAATAGCAGGCCTTTCCTCTATCACCTGTTTACTGTCAGAGAGTTTTCAGTGAACGTCAGAGGGCGCATTCCCTGGCCCTTACACCAGCCTGATTTATAATTCTGAGAGTGTATTTTGTTTAACAGTTTACAACAGTATGGGGAGCCAAAATAGGCGAACAGAGGCCCACAAATGCTGTGTGGGCCTCTGTTCCCAGACTAGGCCCAGGGCACACTACGTGTTCAGGTGGGCTCGCTGCCCACAGTGACGCAGGTTCCAGCTCCAGGGATGCCAAAACCTACCCAGCTTTTGGTTCCTTTGGAGAGATTCAGACGAGAATGGTGGTACTGTTGCAGGATTAGTGTGAGCTTGTGAACATTTTGAAGAGCGTTTGAACAGACAGTGACTCATGAGTCAGGCAGCACCACCAGATTGCGGGTGGTTCAGCACTCTGCTGGGATCGGGGGAGGTGGAAACTTTCATAAAGTGCTTGAAGAAGCAAGACAAAGAAAATATACCTGACTGGTCAAGTGGAAAGTCCCTAGCTAGAGGTTGGTTGGCTGTTTCTGATTAAGCTTAAGTTTCATTTCAGTGGTGTTTTCGTTCGCTTTGTTCTTATGTTTGTTCTTTGCAAGAGGATGCCTCTGCTACCAAGGGGAAAGAGAGGAGGGAGGGAGGGGGGAGAGAGAGACAGAGAGAGAGAGAGAGAGAGAGAGAGAGAGAGAGAGGAGAAAGCACCCCTCAATGGAGCTTGGTCACGCCCCAATCACTTCTCTATTACTCCTTGTTGGGATTTGGAGCATTCAGGATCTGGCTATGCTGTCCCAGGCTGGCCTTGAACTTGTGATCCTCCTGCTCAGCCTCCCAGGTAGCTGGGATTACAGGTGTGTGCACCACACTTGGCTCCAATGCCAGCTCTAGAATTCTTTCTCTTGCACAGGATTTTACTAAATGTGAGTTCCTTAGCGTTGTGTTCCCATTTTTTCAGTGCCAGTCATGGCAGAAGTTAATAACACACCCAGTCATTCCAAGAATCACTGCTTCACTTCCAGGTTCTTTGGCGTAACTTTTGCTTGTCCTACCGATAACAAAGCTCCTTTCACTCCCTTGGTTATTTCATATTTGCATGGCCTGGCTTACATTTCATGTATCTTTTTAAATAAGAAGGTGAAAAAATGCTAACCTATTTTGTTTGCATTCTTCATCCATATTGAAAAGCTCTGAGTGAAGAAATATCTATTGAATCTATTTTCCTTCCATCAGCTATTGGTTTTTAAAATAAAAAAAATTACTCTGGGGCCAGCTGGTGGCCTGGTGGGTAAGGTGGCTGGATCCTATATGGCCAACTGCAGGGATTGAGTCCTGGATCTGGCAGCTTGAGAAAAATGCTGGGCACGTTTGTGTGTGTGCATTCCCAACATCCTAAAAGAAAGGAGGAAAAGGGATTGTGCCCCTTAGGGAGGGCTTTCTTACTTTCTCTCCCTCTCTCTCTGACAAATTAAAAAAAAAAAAAGACTCTGGCTTATTATTTGTTAAAATCTATCATGATGCTTGGTTTCTTTGGGTACTCGAATATTTAAAACATCATAGGTACTCCATAAACATTATTTACCTATAATTTGTCCTCCTTAGACAACACTTTATTCGTATTTAAGTGTTTTTTAGAATTTATTTTGGAGAGGTTTTTGCTATAGGGCATGTGCACTTGCCAGAAAGAGAGAAACAGAAAGCGAGATATCACCCCCCCAGGGAAATGGCCACACCGCAATCCCTTCTCCTCCCTTCTCCTCTTGGGATCTTGGGAACACACACCCATGCATCTGGCATGAGTTTAAGCCACTGGGTATGGGACTGGAACTGCAGTCGACTACATGGGAGTCCAGCGACATAGCCATTATGCCAACTTCTGGTCCCTGTATTTGAGTTTCTATTGTTCTCATTAAATTCACTCTAGATTGCTTTTGCTTTTCTCTCTTCAAGGACTGACATTATCCTCATGTACAATAAGGCACCTTTATTTGATTTGATTTTATATTTTAGTTTTTGAGAGAGATTTTTGCTATAGGGTGCATTTGCTTGTCAGAGAGACAGAGAAAGACAGAGAGACAGAAGGAGCAAAATCAACCCTGGGGAAATGGCCATGCTGCAATCCCTTCTCCTCCATTCTCCTCTCAGGATTTTAGGCATATGTGCATATGCGCCTGGCATGAATTTTAAGAGTCTGAGACTCAAACAGCAGGCAGCTACGTGGAGTCCAGCAACGTAACCATTACGGCATCTGCTGGTCCAGGTGCCTTTATTTTAGAGTAGTGGTGTCATTGGGGCCAGCAGATGACTTGATGGTTAAGGTGCTGGACTCCCACATGGCTGACTATGGTTTGAACGCCAGATCTGGTAGCATGAAACTCACACTGGCCAAGTGTGAGCACTCGTGCCCCAAATCTCAAAAGGAGTAGGGACTGTGGTGTGGCCATCTCCCTGGAGAGTCGATTTTTCACTTTCCCTCTTTCTCTCTCCAGCAAGTGACTGTACCCTATGGGGGGGGGGGCACAAACAAACAAACAAAAACAAAACACACACGCACACACTAAAAATAAATAAATAATAGTGGTCTCAGCATTTTAAGTATTTTTCAAACTAAAATAATTTACTGAACCTCCACATGGTAGTGGAAGAATTGCACATGAAAAGAAACACCTAGAAATGAGCTACTATAAATTCATTATTGTCTTAAGCTATACCCAATTTTGTGGTAGTGAGGTATGAGGGTGGGGAAGTGTTCTGTAATTCTGTGACTAGGTCTTAGTCTTTCAAAGAGCCTGGGACTCATCAAGTGCTTCTCAGCTTTCTCTCACCCTCCTCCCTTAAGGGAAACTAGAAGGAAGGGGGTTGGAATCAGGTACTTCTCTAACCCCAGGTTGGTTAGGCTCTGGTAAAATAGTTTCCCTTAAACAGTGTATTTCAAAATTATTTTCCTCTCTGCCCGCTGAAGTATGAGAGAATTTTTTTGTCTGAGCTTCACCTGAGAACTTGTTGGAGCTCTTGAGGTTAAAGTCAGAAAGTCTGGGTCCCTCAGAATTTCTAACCTTCAAGCTCACTCACACTTAGGCTCTGCCCTACTGGTACTGCTTCCAGTGGGGAATTTTGTTCCTGGGTTTCTGCCCTTGGTAGGTCGGGATTTCGTGCATTCTCCTGTCTTTCCATTTTTCCTGCAGGTGGTTTCCCGTGACCTCAGTTCTCCAATGGATTGAAGTCGATTTTTGGTTTGCTCCGCTTTGTGATTTTTCATAAGGAGTGATGACTTCCAAGGCCTTCACATGTTGAACCAGAGACCAAACGCTCAATACTATTTTTAAATGAATCTGAATGATAATACTGACAAGAGCATCTGCTTATATCTTTCAAATTATTTATTTATTTAATTCCATTTGTTATCATTATTATTTAATTTGACCAGATAGAGACAGAGAGAGAGAAAGGGAAAGCAAGAAATCAAGTCGCCAGATCTGGGACTCAAATTGCGGTTGGCCATGTGGAAACCCAGCCTCTTTAACCACCACACCACCTGCTGGTCCCATCTGCTTATATTTTTTACATTGTAATTTTCATATTTACAGATCATATTATTTAGTATTAATAAACTTACAGATAAAGCTCTATAAACGTATGCAGTCATAGATTTCTTGCAATTAGAAAAGGAGGTAAGGACATGTCACTCCAAAATATGCCACTCTGGCAAATTGACTATTCTGAGTTAAAGGGACCTGAAAAACAGCAAGTATCAGAAGGCCACTCTAACTTTTCTTTTTTTTAAAGCAGGAGAAGAAATTCCCATGTGAAAAATGTCCTTCCTAGAAGAAAGTGTCATTCCCCTTATGTAATCAAGACGAGGAAGCTGAGGCCCAATACAAAGCTTGTTAAACTAAGCCTCATCTTCCTAGCCACGTCTACACTCAGTTACCTCCCCTCGCCCGAGCCCCTTTGCCTTGCCACATTTTCAGAGTTTCGTACTCTTGTCCAGTTCAGCGTTTAAGTGCTCAACCTAACTCCATCCGTGAGACCTCATTGTCTTATGAGGGCTTCTCTGCTATGTAAAACTTGGCTAAATAAATCTGTATGCTTTTATCCTATTGAGCTGTCAATTTAATTTCCAGGTCCAGCCAAATGAAACGAAACACATCTTAAGAGGGTAGTAGTACATTTCTGCCTCTCCTCCACTTCATTACCTTACCTCACAGGGAATGGTTGCTTTGTTTTTTGTTTTTAGTTTTTTTGCTATAGGGAGCATACTTTTTCAGAGCAAGAGAAAGACAGAGAGACAGAAAGACAGAGACAGAGGAAGGGATAATGAGAATTCACTCTCGGGGGGATGGCCATAACACAGTCTCTTCTCCATTCTCTTGGGATTTGGGGAACACACACACACACACACACACACACACACGTGCCTGGTGTGTTTTTCAAGCTACCAGGTCCAAGACCCAAGTTGTGGAATTGGTCATGTGTGATCCAGCACTGTAACCACCATACCACCCGTTGGTCCCAGCGTGCTTTATTTTTAGTTTTCTTTATTTCTTTATTTATAGATTGTAGTGCCTGTCCCATTTTCCTGATACAATTTTTGCAAATCACCAATATAATAGATGTGAAAGTGTTTTATAAGATGCCATTGAGTGGCTGGCAGGTGCTGGACTCCCACATGACTAACCACAATTTGAGTCCTGGACCTGGTGGCTTGCTTTCTCACTTTTCTTCTCTCTCACACACACTCTATCCCTCTCTTTTCAAATTAAAACAAACAAACAAACAAATAAATAAATGAAGTTAAATAAAATAGTGGTTGCAGTTGGCATGATGGCTAAGGTGCTGGACTCCCACACAGCTGACCACAGTTAGAGTCCCAGACCTGGTGGCTTGCTTTCTCTCTCTCTCTCTGGGCAAATTAAAGAAGAAAAAAGGAGAAGAAGAAGAAGAAGAAGAGAAGAAGAAAAATTAAATAAATAATTTTTAAAAAAGAAATGTCATTGAATTTCCCAATTTTTCAGACTTTGATAAATTCTGTGTTTAACCATACCATGAGTCTTTTTTTCAATGATAAAATCAAAACAGACAAAAACAACATGCAAACCATATAGAATTATTGCTACTAAAGGAAATGTTCCTTTAAAAAAATGATGGGCCAGGGCCATCCAGTGGTTAAGGCAGCTGAATCCCACATCGCCACTATGCAGTTCAAGCCCTGGACCTGACAGCTTGAAAAACATGCTGAGCTCTTTTTTTGTGCATGTCCAATATCCCCAGAGGAGAATGGAGGAGAAGAGATTGTAGCATGGCCATCCCCCCTCAGGGGTGCTTTCTCTCTCTCTCTCTCTCTCTTTCTCTCTCCAGCAAGTGTATGCATCCTATAACAAAATTTTTTTTAAAAGAGAAAAAAAATGATGGTCCATATACTATCAGTATACATTTTATGTATTTTTATGTTTATAGAAATAAATCTCATATCTTTGATCATGCTAGTTATACATACTCATGTGATTCATAACTGAAATAGTATTTTATAATTTAAGTAATGGGCCAGAAGTAATGTTCTAATGCATTTAGAACATCATAAACCAGGAGTTCTGCTATTATATGAGATGTGATTTAAAATAAAATTTCTGCCTTCTGCTAGAAATACAAATGATACAAGCCCAATTGGTGGCCAATCAATGAAATAATCTTTACCCAGGTAAAGACTGACATCTGGTTGCAGCCTGCAGAGCCACGATCCAGCGAGGCTGTTGTTTCCTTAGAGGTGAAAATAAGACAAGAGGTTAAAATAATGATTAAGGCAATGTTTTAGACACATTAATACTACACTTCTATCTGGAGCTAAGCAGCAAGAGTAGGCCACTTGAATAAAAAAATTAAATCATGAAGGGCATACGTAGTGAATTAGTTGGAGAAAAACAGCAATCATGTCACTAAATCAGATTTGTGACTCGGAGATAATTAATGTTTTCTTAGTCTAGGAAGTAGGGATGTAAGTGGCACATCTAGAAACTAATAAGAATATGGCCTTAAAGACTTATTTGTGTGTGTGTGTGTGTGTGTGTGTGTGTGTGTGTGTGTGTGTTTTGTTTTGTTCTTTTAAAAGGTTTTCACCATAGGATGCATGAGCGTGCTGGAGAAACAGAGAGACAGTGAGAGAGAAAATGAGAAATCATCCCCTACTGGGTTATAGCTATGCCACAATCCCTTCTCCTCTATTTTCCTCCTTGGATTTTGGGTGCGCATGCGTGAATTTCAAGCTACCAGGTCCGGGATTGAATGGTGGTTGCCATTTGGAATCCAGTGCTTTAACCACCATGTCACTTGCTAGTCCCTTCTCTGGATTTCTTAAACTTTATTTCCAAAAAGTAGAGGGACTGTTACATCAGGATGTTGGGATTCTCCTAATGACTCCAGCAGCAACTTGCTTGCAGTTATTTTATGTTATTATTATTTTTTAGTTTTGCTATAGGGCATGTGTGCTCGCCAGAGGAAAAGTGAGAAATCACCCCCCAGGGGGGATGGCTAAGACACAATCCATTCTCCTCCATTCTCTTCTTGGGATTTTTGTGCATGCACGCACAGGCACTCTAGGTGTTTTCCAAGCTGCTGGGTCTATACTGGAACCATGCAGTCGACCATGTAGGATCCAGCACCTTAACCTCTTAGCCACCTGCTGGCCCAACTGGCTTGCAGTTATTTTTGATGCATAGGAAATTCTCAGATTTCTTTTCTTTACTTTTCTTTTTTTTCTTTCTTAAGAATTATGTATTTAATTTTATTTATTTAAATTTTTTTTTCTATAGGGAACATGTGCTCACCAGAGAGAAAGAAAGAGAGAGAGAGAGAGGGAAAAATGAGATAGCAAGTTGCCAGGTCTAGGACTTGAACTGCGGTCATCAATGTGGGAGTCCAGTGCCTTAACCACCATGCCATCTGCTTGCCCCCAAGATTTCTTGATTTCAATGAAACTTGCTATGACTCATTTTGATTTTGGGGAAGAATCAACGGTATATGGCAAGTCAGAAAATGTAAATGCAGAAAGCTCTTCCCAGAAATTCCCTCTGATTCTCCAGAGTCCATCCTTTTGAACAGACTCCTGATTTCAGATCAGAAGTGAGATCGTTGTTACCCAAGCTGTATTATTTAGACTTCCTCAAGGGCAGTTAGGAATTGGCTCTGTGTGACATCAAATAGATGATGAGGGAGCCACATTGGCTGAGCCTGACATTAATGTTTAGATGTTCACCTGGGGATTTCTATATTTCAGTGATCAACACATCCTAATGCGGTCGGCTAATACCCACAGATAGGCTGATGTAGAAATTAGTTTGAGTTTTATCTTACTTTGCAATATTTCATCTTTTTTTTTTAATTCTAAAGGTCATCTTTGTGAGGAAAAGAATATTCACTCTTTGTGTGTTGTCCAAAATCTAATTTGTAAGTCTTGAGATAATGAACATATTTTTATCCCCACATTACTAAGATAATTTGCAAATTAAAACTCCATAAATTTAACAAACTAAATTTCTATAATTTAACAAACTAAGTTTCTATATGTGAGTACTGATGGTATTAACTTTTTCCATACAACTGAAAGTCCAAGTATAATATTTTCAATTTTCTTAAATGCCTTAAAAACTAAGAAATAGAGAAACAAACAATATCACGATGATTACAAAACTAAGCAGCACACTTGGTAACAAAAATATTGCATGGTGCAGTTCGGTTTATTTTATATTCATTTTCCTTTTCTTTTTCAGGTTGACTTCTCAGACTCTCTAAGGTTCTAAGAGGAGTTAATAGTCCATGTTTTAGGGCTTGAGAAGAAAGGCTTGAGTATCCCTTCCAAGATCACTTCGCCAGATCACTTCCAAGATCACTGTTATCCAATTGGATGCATACTTTTTATAGTGAGACGTTTACATTGCCTTGGGAGATACAAAATGTTGAAATGATTGATTTTGATCCATCAGACATGTTTTGATTTTTCGTGTTATAGTCTTTCTCCCAGATAGCTCATCTTCATAGGACAGGTGATGAAAATACAATTCCCAACTCTGTTTTGGATGCTTCTGTTCTTTTTTGTCCTTTTAAGCATTGCTTAATATTTCTTTTTTGCAACTGTTGTTCTGAGTATCTTTTCTTTACCAAACAATACAGGATAAGCCTATTTTGTAAAGTATTGTTTTGGGTCATCCTGGTCTTCTTTAGTTAAATGTAAAGACTTAGGAAAAATTTTATTTTTTTTCTCAACAGCCATCAAGACCTTTCTGATTTTGTCACCTTTATATATCAATATTATAAATTATTGTAATGTAACTTATAATGATAATTGACATTTGAGCATTGATATGAATAAATAGTAGATACAGATGTCAAAGATGAAGGTTCTGTTTTTGTGGAATGTTCAAGCTGAAATAGCCAAAATAGACTGAAATCTATCTATACGACAATGTTTCTTTTTCTTTCAAGCTCTTAATATTTTCAGATCTCAGTTGCTTCCTCAGAGAATCATAATACTTCCTCTACCTAGTTTTTAAAGAGTATTATAAAAATAACTGGAGATGGTGGTACAACGGTAAAATGCAACATTCTGGGAATATGCCCTATATGAATAGGTTCTGGGTATGCCAAGGGCATGTGCCCATGGTCCAGGGCTGGCTGGGGCCGGGAGTGGATTGTGGCATCAAGGCCCTGTTGGGGGTGCCGTTTTTCTGTATTTCTGTTTCTTTTGATAATGGAAGAAAGAAATAAACTTTAAAAAATAACTTGTATTAACAATGGAGAGAGTTTTCTTTGTTGATTATTGTCTCTATGATTATATTTGATATAAAGACTACTCTTGATATAGTGGATACTGATAAATTTTAAAAAACAATGAATCTGGGCATAAATGAATAGTAAGGGGTATTTACAAATCTGTGTGTATGTGATGGAATATGTATGTCTACAGAATAGAAAGTCGGTGTTCTGTCTTAGAATAAAATTCTTTTTTTTTTTTTTTTGGAGAGGGTTTTGCTATAGGGCATGTGCACTTGCCAGAAAGAAAGATAGAGAGAGACAGAAAGCAAGAAATCACCCCCGGGGGGATGGCCATGCCGCAATCCCTTCTCCACCATTCTCCTCTTGGGATCTTGGGCATGTACACACATGCGCCTGGCTTGACTTGAAGCCCCTAGGTCCGGGACTCGAACTGCAGTTGACTACATGGGAGTCCACTGACATAGCCATTATGCTAACTGCTGGTCCCAGAATAAAATTCTATCATAACCCTCAGGTAAAGAGGGTTTATCCTGAGGGTAAAGTTATAAAGGAAAGAGAAAGTTATAAGGAAAGTTATAAGGAAAGAGAGACACAAAATAGCGAGTTAATAAAAATCTTAAATACGTTTAGGCCAGATGGTGGCTTCATACTTAAGGCAGCTGGATCCCACATGGCTGACAGCATGGTTCTGAGTCCCAGACCTGGCAGTTTGAAGGAGTGTGTACGTGCATGCCCAAAATCTTGAGAGGAGAAGGGATTGGGGCGTGACCACTACCCCTGGGAGGTGCTTCTCTTTC
>NW_006159807.1:4897920-4919102 GCF_000334495.1 Tupaia belangeri chinensis | reverse complement strand
CTGGTGAGCACATGTGCCCTACAGCAAATTAAATACACACACACACACACACACACACGAAAACTTAAATAAATTTAAGGGGAGGAGGAAAAATGATGAAAAACTTGGAGAAAAAGAGATTCTCAGTAAGTAAACATTCATTTCCATGAATGATAGGAGAGCAGAAGCCGGGTTAGCTTCTTTTCTTTCTCCATTTCTACAGGAAACTGGGGAAAGCTAGCACGATGAGCGCCAGCCGTGGAGTCCTACTGGAGAGAGCCTGCCTGATTTTAGGAGACAGGGTGGAGCACTAGTGGGACTCCAGAGACGAAGACAAAGGCTGATGCTTTCCGGAACTTTTGACCTCACATTCTTCATCTGTGACTCATCAGAGACCTTCATTTCCATCATTCCCTTGCTTTTTTCAAGCTGTTTCAAGTTTAAAATTAGCATCATACATCAGAACAAAATCTCTCACAAAGTCCTCGCTCTCCTTTCTGTGTTCGGGGGTTGTATTTTTATCCGTGAATCACCAGAGAGACTCTAGATGACATACCTCCTGTCCTCCACTCCTGGCCAAGTAAATTTGGTTTTGGTTTCAACATTTGTTCTCTTTATAGTCTAAATGTCAAGCCTATTTCCACTACTGTTTAAAATTCATGATCTTACGTCATGATCCAAAAAGACTGCTGAGCTCTGCCCATGCTTCGCTTTTGTTCTGATGTGGTAAGCACTGTCATTTTTGGAGAGTATGGCAAGTAATGTTTCTACTTTCTCAGGTGGTAACAAAACATGAAGAGATTTTGTTAATTAGGGCACAAACACATTATGTTTTCTTCTTTTTTTCATATACTTCCTTTATGTCCTGCAGCCTATCTTCCTTGCAAGATATACTTTTTGAGTCTTTAAATGTATCGATTGTGACTCTACACTTGATTAAATATTTGACTAGGTTTAGAATTCAAAGGAAAAAATTAATAAGAAAAATTAAGTTCAAGAAAATAGTTCTGTAACAAGTCCCAAGAGCAAATGGATCTGCCTTTCTGTAAAAAGATAGAGGGCTCTGGGAGCAATAATGTCCAGGGGAAGAATTTTCTGAAATGTTTGAGCATTTCAGAAAATGATTGCTGAGCTATTTCACAGCTCTGGTCGGACATTTTGAAAAAAAAAAAAAAAGGTACATAAAGAATTAAATGATTTTTTTTTTGACAGGTTTTTGCTATAGGGCACGTGCGCTCGCCAGCCAGAGAGAGACAGAGAGACAGAAAGCGAGAAATCACCCCCCACCCGGGGGATGGCTACACTGCAATTCCTTCTCCTCCATTCTCCTCTCGGGATCTTGGGCATGCACGCACACGCACCCGGTGTGAGTTTTAAGCCACCGGGTCCAGGACGCAAACCGTGGTCGACTACGTGGGAGTCCAGCGACATAGCCATGATGTTAACTGCTGGTCCTGTGGAATTAAATTAATTTTTTAATGAGGCAGGCTTTTATTTTTTAAAAAAAGTTTATTGAGAGAGAGAGAGGTACCTTCAACAGGATCGTCTCCTGCAATGCTCCTTTCCAGCCTTTTCAGCCAGGTAGATGACTGGGCACACATGCCCAGCGTGTGCAGGTTGCCCAGGGAACCGAACTTTTGATCTTCCATATGGATCCAGCACCACTGAGCATTGTTTTACTGCTGCACCACTTAGCCAGTCTCAAACAGGCAATTATAAACTCCAGAGGAAACAAAATGTTACACAAGAAAGGAAACAGCATCATAGTGAAATGGTTAGCTTAGCAGTGAATAATATTTAGATGTTAAACAAAAAGGGTAAATAGTGATTCCAGATTTAACCTAAAACTATACAGCTGTTAAATCAGGAGGATGAACTAAAGGGAAGTGAAGGGAATAAGTGGGTTCAATTGCATAACAGAAGTCTATAGCTCCTTTGTTATAGCAACCAACAGTGGTGGTTCCTCCTAAGTTCAGCAGTCACGTAATTTTTCACTTACAGACACTTGGGAGAGTGAAGGGAACCAGTGGTAATTATAATACTGAGATGACTGGTGTAAACTGGAACTAGAGCTTAGAAGGTAAGAGGATGACATTCTCACAGAGATCCCGTAAGAAAATGCTACCAAAAGGATAATAATTTTTTATTCTTTTTTAAGAGAGTTTTTTGCTATTAGGGCACATGTGTTCACTGGAGAGACAGAAAGAGAGAGAGAGAGAGAGAGAGAGAGAGGAAGTGAGAAATCATGCCCCAGAAGGGATGGCCACTGTGCAATCCACTCTCCTCTCTGGATTTTGGGCACAAGAGCACACACGCCCAGAGCAAATTTAAAGCCGTCGGGTCCAGGACTTGAACTTGTGGTCAACTACATAGTAGTCCAGTGACCTAAACATTACACTATCTATTGGGTTCTTAAAAATGATAGTAATTAAACATCCAGAAATCATGGCCAGTATTGCGTGCCATTATAGATGATGGATTGTGGCTGAACTGATGCCTGTTAGTTTGTAACTTGCTGAAGGCATCATGTTCAAAGCCTCTTTTTATTTCTTGTTATCTGAACTACAGGATGAGATCTTGGAGAAAGGGGGGACTGGAACCATTTTCTTTTGGAAAACATTTTCTAACCTAGAGCGATATACTTACTAGGAGGGCTCAGATCAGTGGTATCCAGTAGAGGGCAAACTGCTCCTTCAGGACATTTGCAGTAGAACTGGGACCAATGGGATGGTGAAATTGTGGCTCATTGTTTCTCAATATAGCTGGCTTTTAAGCTGAAATTATTATGGCAAAAATAGGAAAAGAAAAAAATTGCGAATGATGACAAAACAGAAACAAAAAACAAAAAGAGAGAGAGGACAATGTCACAGACATAGCTAACAAAAACCAGGTTGAACTCAATGTGCCTAGCCTAACCTTGTTACTACTATAGCCAGAAGGCATGCATGCTGGCCAGAGAGGCTGAGAGACAGAGAGAGAAGGAGAAAGCACTCGCTCCAGGGGGTTGAGATCATGCCACAGTCCCTTTTCCTGCCATTTCTGCATCTTGTTTGGATTTGGGGCATGCACACACACACACACACACACACACACACGTGTGTGTGTTTTTCAAGCTGCCAAGACAGAAACTCAAACTGTGATAGGCCATGTGGGATCGGGCTCCCTTAACTGTTGGGCTCTAAGGGTGACCCTTATTATTATTATTTTAAAGAGATTTATCTGCCGAAGATAAAAATGACCAAAAACCTGGTCTCTTTAGTTTGAAAACATTTCCCCCTAAATGCTCAAGAAAATGTCTACATCCAGTCCATTCTTTTTTTTTTTTTTTTGGAGAGATTTTTACTGTAGGGCGCGTATGCTCACCAGACAGACAGAGACATAGAGACAGAAAGCGAGAAATCACCCCCGAGGGGGGATGGTCATGCCGCAATCCCTTCTCCTCCATTCTCCTCTCGGGATCTTGGGCACGCACACACACGCGCCCGGCGTGAGTTTTAAGCCACCGGGTCCGGGACACGAACCGCGGTCAACTACATGGGAGTCCAGCGACATAGCCATTACGCTAACTGCTGGTTCCCTCCAGTCCATTCTTAATAGTGTTATTTTGGAAAGCTTTTCTTGATCCCCAAGCTCTACCCCTCATACACCAAGTGGTGGCCAGGTGCTTCTCCCATGCATGCTCCATCACAGCCTTATCACGATTACACATACACGATTGCCCCTTTTCTCGCCAGTACTTTCACTGCATTCCAAGTTCTGGGAAGGAAGGGACATTCTATTTTGTTCATTATGGAATGTCTTATGCTCGGTGCTTGAGCATAATGGCTTCCCAGTCAACATTTGCTGAATACATGAATTATACTATTTGTTTCTACTTTATTTCTGCAGGAGCCACTGTCTCTGGAAACATCATCACTCACTGAAAACTCAACTCTGACAATAAATTCACAAATCTGGCGAGTGACTAAAATTCCCTAGCAAGAGGGAATAAGACAGTGGGTACTGTGACAGTTTACCGGCATTTCTCCCAATTTAGTGGGGCGGAAGGCAAGTCTCAGGAGCAACAACAGAAGGCCTGGGGCCAATGAGACAAAGGAAAATAACTTCAGGCCTTGGCATTTCTCTTCTTTTTAGCGGTTGTTCACTCATTGCCTAAGCTGTGAAACAACTCAGGGGAAATAGAAAGCATGCCAAGACGCAGCTCTGTCTCCTCCACCTGGCAACAGGCTTAGGAAGTCTGACTTCTTTCTGAGTTGGTATGCCCTATCCAGGTAATTTTGGTCTCTGTTGTTTTGGACTGTAATAACTCTGAGGGTTTTTCAGTCTCTTTGGGAGAAGTTCAGTAGCAATCACTTAGATTCAGTTCTGTCTGTAGTTTACTGGGTGAACAGGTGGTACCTCCAGCATAAGGAGTCAAAGAAGGTGAGGTGATGCTTTGATCCAGGGGCATGGCCCTCACTATTATATATGATGCCCTGATCCCAGTAGAGATGATAATTCTGGTCACTAATATTAGACATGTACATCATGAAGTTTTATTTTATTATTATTTATTATTATTATTATTATTTTTGCTATAGGGCACGTGCACTCGCCAGACAGACAGAGAGAGACAGAGAGATAGAAAGCGAGAAATCACCCCCCGGGGGGATGGCCACGCCGCAATCCCTTCTCCTCCATTCTCCTCTCGGGATCTTGGGCACGCACGCACACGCACCCGGCGTGAGTTTTAAGCCACAGAGTCCGGGACGCAAACTGCGGTCGACTACGTGGGAGTCCAGCGACATAGCCATTACGCTAACTGCTGGTCCCTTATTATTTAATTTTGAAGTTTGTTTTCACAATGAGGAGAGCCTTGTCTCAGGTGTTAAGCGCTAACAACACTAATAAGTGTTCTCTTTGCTGATTCCCTTGTTCCTATATTCCTAATAGGGGGATGAAATGAAAGTTTTCAGCATTTAAAGGATTGAGCTTTCGTCATCTGTTCGACCAATACTTACTGAGTACCTGTTACGGTGCCAGATGCTCTAAGTGCTGGGAAAATAGCAGTAAATAAAATGCAGATGATATCCTAGCTGAGGAAGATGGGCAATACACATAATGAATAAGTGATTCTGTATGTTCACAGATAGTAAGTGATTTAGAAAAGAAACCTGAGGGGTATGTGGAGAGTTAGTGGGCAGGGTAGGGATTGCAATTTATTTATTTTTATTTATTTTTTTTCTTTTTCTTTTTTTTGGAGAGGTTTTTGCTATAGGGCACGTGCGCTCGCCAGACAGACAGAGAGAGACAGAGAGACAGAAGGTGAGAAATCATCCCCCGGGGGGATGACCACACCGCAATCTCGTCTCCTTCATTCTCTTCTCGGGATATTGGACACGTATACACACGCGCCTGGTGTGAGTTTAAGTCACCGGGTCTGGGACTCGAACCTCAGTTGACTACATGGGAGTCCTGTAACATAGCCATTACACTAACTGCTGGTCCCAGGGATTACAATTTAAATGGGGAAGTCAATGGAGGCCTTATTGAAAGGTGACTTTTGAACAGAGACTTGAAAGTGGTGCAGGAGTGAGTTCTGCTGGTACCTGGAAACAGAGATTCCAGATATAGGAGGTCCTGGGGTGGAGCCAGGGCTAGCATGCTTGGGAAACATAAGGAGGGCCTTGTATTTCAAGTGGGAACAAGGGGCTGGGAAGTAGAAGGAGATGAGATCAGCAAAGAAATGCAGGCTCAGGGCACAGGGCACTTGGAGCCACTTCAGGGCTTTGGCCGGAGGTGGGATGTACACTTTGGAAAGACTGGGTGGGGAGAGACTGGACCTGATGCATGGTCGAAAGTCTGGCTGGCACATTGAGAATGATGACCAAGGAGTTGGCAGGCCACCGAAATCGATTCTGCTTCCACAGTGTAGAGTTGTCACGGAAGCCGCCTGCCAATGAGGACTCTATTTCCTGTCCCCTCCTTGCCTGCCTGTCAAGAAGATTGCAGAAGAGCCACCTGCCTAAGAACTAACCGACGCTGTAGAGGAGAGCTGCTTTGCAAAGCAGAACCTAGCTCTGTCTGTGGCATAAGAATGAAAGAAACTTCGTATTCTTTACGTGATTGAGATGTGTTGATACTTTTGGTATGGAAATCTAGTCTAGCCTAAGACATAGGTCAAGAACAAAATCAGTGTTGTACACTATAAAGATATATAGTGATTAAATGTAAATTTTTTAAAAATAAAGAAAAAAGAAAAGAAAATGTAAAAGATTAGACTTATTAACTAATGACTTAAGAAATACTACTGAATTTTAGATAGAAAGAATAGCAGTGATTTAAAAATACTACTTATAAGGCCTCGGTTCAGACGGTGGCTCTGCAGGACTGGCAGGTGGTGTAATGGTTACATCGCTGGACTCCCACATAGTTTGAGTCCTGGACCCAGCAGCTTAAAACTCACGCTGGGCACATGTGCATGTGTGCCCAAGATCCTGAGAAGAGAATGGAGGAGAAGGGTTTGCAGCATAGTTATTCCCCCCAGGGGCTGATTTCTTGCTTTCTATCTGACTGTCTCTCTCTCTCCAGTAAACATGCATGCCCTATTGTAAAAATCTCTAAAACAAACAAACAAACAAAAACCATATTGTGCCTCTGCTATTAACTGTGCTAATTGGGTAAGTTACTTAACCTTTTTGGGCCTTTCCTTACCTATATGCTCTAAGCTGTTATCAGAATCAAAGTCAAGGTACAATAAATCAAAATTGGTAGAATCATATTATAACTTAATATAAGGTCTGTTTAATGTCTAAATAAAAAAACTCAGAAACATTTGGCTATTTAAAATGAAGAAAGAGAGACCAGCAGTTAGTGTAATGGCTATGTTGCTGAACTCCCATGTAGTAGACCGCGGTTCGAGTCCCGGGCCCAGTGGCTTAAACTCACGCCGGGCGCATGTGCGTGCATGCCCAAGATCCTGAGAGGAGAATGGAGGAGAAAGGATTGCAGTGCGGCCATCCCCCCGGGGGGTGATTTCTCGCTTTCTGTCTCTCCGTCTCTCTATCTTTCTGGCGAGCGTACGCGCCCTATAGCAAAAACTTTTCCAAAAAAAAATGAAGAAAGAAAAATAAACAAAAAATCCAGCAAAATAACAGAAAGGAATATCTGGGGACCAGCAGATGGTATAGTGGTTATATAGCTGGACTCTCACACGGTCCACCTCAATTTGAGTCCCAGATCTGCAACTTGAGACTCATGCCAGATGCATGGGCATGCATGCCCCAAATCCTAAGAGGAACATGGAGGAGAAGGGATTGCGGTGTGGCTATCCCTCTGGAGGTGATTTCTCGTGTTCTGTCTCTCCAGTGAACGCACATGCCTTACAGCAAAAAAATCTCTCTCTCTAAAAAACAGTCAAGGCCAATAAGGAGGCTATTGCAATAGTCTAGGTGAGTGATGGTGATGGTTAGACCAAAGTGGTAGCAGTGGAGGTAGCACAAGATGAAAATTGATTGGGTACTGAATATTTTGATGGTAAAGCCCACAGAATGTCATGACATATTGAATGTGTGATATTAGAGGAAAAGGGTTAATTCAGCTCCATGGTTTATGTGCAAATACTTTATAAGATTGGCGAACACAGATAATGAAATGTTTTAGGATGTGTTAAATGGGGATATTACTGGTCACCAGGTGAAGATGTTGGATAGCTACATGGGGATCGGTGTTTGAAAATCAGGGAGATGGCTTTCCAGGGCTGTCCACTTGGAGTCATTAGCATGCAGATTGTATTTATTTATTTATTTTTGAGAGATTTTTGTCATAGGATGTGTGCACTTGCCAGAAAGACAAGAAAGACAGAAAGCAAGAAATCCCCCTCCCAAGGATAAATGGCCACACCATAATCCCCTCTCTTCCATTCTCCTCTGGAGATTTTGGGCAGACCTGTAGATTGTATTTAAAATCGTGACATTGGGTGAGACCACTGTGAGAGTGAATGTAGTGATAGCAGTCAGAGGGCTAAGGCGTGGGCACTTCATCTTGATTTTACTTTAGTTTAGTTCATTTTTAAAATTAACTCATAATTACTTGTCTTCTGGTTTGTTGAAGTAGAAAGTAAAAACCACATTTGCCATGATAATGTTTGTTAAAATGGCTGGCCGTGAAAACTCCAGCACCACATTCATCTGAAGGGCCCTCCTAATGAAGGTGACGAATCTTTCCATTTTTATCCACCTTGTAGTATTTCAGGACAGTCAGCTTAACTTTATTCCTCTCATGTTTATTCTTTTTGGGAGTGGTGTAAGACTTCTGTTCTTTCTTAGCATCGCCATAAAGTCCCAACACAAAACAAAGCATGGACTCCTTTTGATTTTTTTTTAAGAGAGGTTTTTGCTATAGGGCACAAGCACTCTTCAGAGACACATTAAGATAAAAAGTGAGAAATCAGTCCCCAGGGAGGTTGGCCACGCCGTAATCCTTCTCCTCCATTGTCCTCTTGGGATCTTGGGCACACACCCTCAGATGCCCGGTATGAATTTGAAGCCACTGGGTCTGGGACTTGAACTGCAGTTGACTACGTGGGAGTCCAACAACGTAACCATTATGCCATCTGCTGGTCCCAACATGGACTCCTTTTGGATGTTGTAGTCAGACAAGTACGCCCATCTTCCAACTGCTTGTCAGCAAAAATCAGTCTTTGCTTATAAGGAGGAATTCCTTCCTTCTGGATTTTGGCTTTTACCATTTCTATTGTATCCAGTGGTTCAATCTTGAGGATGATGGTCTTCCCTAAGGGTTTTTACAAAAGTCTGCATCTTGGTGGCCATCCCACCACAGATGGTGGCTCAGAAAGTGGCATTTCATCTTTACGAACTAGAGAAGCAATCGGGAGAAATCAACCAAAATGACTGAGTAGGAGCAGCTAGGGAGGAAAGGAAGCCAGACAGTGTGGTGTGCTGGAAAGAGCCGGCCTTCCAAGGCCCACAGCAAAGAGGAAGCTCGCGATGGTTCCTTGCCTCTCAGGAGCTGAGAAAGACATGCAAGCAGAGACTCTCCTGGAGCAGCCCTGAAGGCCTAACAGCAGAACAGCAAAGAGCTTTCATTGCAGGAACAACCTGGTGTCAGTGATGGTGTGTTGGGAAATATTATGTTTCTATTCCTTGAAAAAGAGGAGGATGATATAATTTGGGGGTAGCGATAATAATCAATCCATTTTGTTTTAGAGAGAGAACTGGAAGCAGGGAGGAGGGGAGGTTTGGGAAGAAGAAAACTTTGTAGATGTTTGTAAGACTGGAAAACCAAACTGAAGATGATTAGTCAGCTCCTGTGCCCTTGGGATCCCAGGGACTTGAATCAAATGGGGATTGAGGGACTGACTGCAAGTGCCACCTTCTCATCTGGGCGTTGTCCTTCACCTGATTTTGGCAAGTAGCAGCATCATCTACTCAGTTGCTCTTGCAAGAACCTGTTCGTTGTTTCTATCACCTCCCTCTCGTCTACCACACGCCCAGCCCGTCACTGAGCTGAAACTTCTGGCCTCCTGAACATCTCTCACATTTGTCTCCTCCCCTCCATACTTCACATCACTTTCTCATCTAATCCTCTTCAATGGCCGCCTGACTGGCCCTTTCAAAGTGACCCCTTTAGGTTCCTTCCTTTTATAGACCACACCAGTGGCAATGGACGCTTTTAGACTCTCAGGGGCTGGACAGTGGCGTGCTGGTAACGCGATGTTCTGTGAGGCTGACTCACACAGGAAGGTTCTGGGTTTACGTCCGGAGACCTCCTTGGACATGGTGGGCATGTATGTGCCGTCTTCAGGTTGGCCAATACTGAGGTCAGTCACAGCCAGAGGACCATACGTGTGTTGGGCGTGCCTATCTCCCTTTTCACTATGTCTCTGTCTCATGCACATGGAAGAAATAAGTGAAAATGTTTTAAAAAATGGAAATCTGGACTGGCTTTGTAGCACAGTGGCTAAGCGCTGTGTATAGAAAATTGATTCCCACATGGCTGACAGAGGTTTGAAGCCGGGTTTCAGTGACTTGAAAACACACTGGGCATATGAGCTCAAAATTCCCATGATGTGGAGAAATGGAGGGAAAAGGTTTGTGGCATGACCGTACCCCATTTGTATTTCTCTCTCTCTCTCTCTCGCAAGCAAATGTACTCTCTGGCAATTAAAAAGAAAAAAAGAAAAAGAAGAAAATACTTTTTAAAAAAGAAAATATTACCACCTTACTTTCCTGCATTCCCTTCTTCCTTGTATAAAATCTTGAGGCTGACCTTCAAGGCTCTGAGTGGTCTGATTTCTATATCCCTTACCAGCTGTGAGCCAAGAAAGTTTGCAGAATGAGTGAATTGATTGACTGAGATGCAATCATTTTGCGTAAGTTACTTAAATATTCTAAGCCTCATTTTCATCATTTTCAAAATGAGAATGATACTATTTCCCTCCCTGCGATGTTGCTAAGTTAAGCAGTAAGATGCTAATTAATAAAATGTACGTGTTTGGCATTGCGTGATACACTTGATAGTTGTAAATGAGCCAAATCGGCACTTTGCACAGAACCTGATAAATGGATGTAATACGTACTTGCTCATGGTGAATTAGCACTTTGGGGTTTTAATTACTATAGGTGACTTTTTTTTTTTTTCATTTTTGGTATAGAGCGTGTGTGCTTGCCAGAGACAGAAAGAGAAAGAGAGAGGGGGAAGTAGAAATCATTCCCTCAGAGGAGATAGCCGCAGACTAATCCCTTCTCCTCCGGTCTCTCGGGATTTGGGGCATGTGTGCACATGTGCCGGTGTTATTTTCAAACTGTCATGTCTGGGACTCTAACCACGCAGCCAGCCATGTGGGATCCAGTGCTTTAACCTTCACACCACCTGCTGGCCCTTAAGTGACCTTTTTATTTTTACCAAATTACCCACAAAACTCTGTGCTACTTCATTCAGTGCTGAACAAACAACTCTACATGGTTGTTTTCAGCAATGTAATGCTGCTCAAAAAAAAAAAAAACCAACTTTGTTGTCCAGCCAGCAGGTGGTATGGTGGTTAAGGCACTGGACAACTGCAGTTCGAGTCCCAGACCTGGTGGCTTATAAATCATGCCAGACATCTGTGTGTGCTCAAATCCTGGGAGAAGAATGGAGGAGAAGAGATTGTGATTTGGCCTTTTAGCATGGGGGATGATTTCTCACTTCCTCTTTCTCCAGAGAGTGTACACATCTATGTCAAAAACCTAAAAACAAAAACAAAACCCAAACCCCCAACATTTTATGGTCATTTGACAGACTGAAAAATATATATGTAAAAAAAGATAGGATATGTTCATTAGAAATAAACTAAAACCTGCTGCATAGCAGGTTATTTCACAGATGGAGTTAATTGAATGTGTTCATTAGGATTACACTCCACATAATGACATTTCTATTTACCCTGATAATTTCAAGCTAATTGTTGATTTGCCTTGTATTTTTCATTTGTATTCTTTTTTTTTTTTTTTTAGAGAGATTTTCACTGTAGGGCGCGTGCGCTCGCCAGACAGACAGAGAGAGACATAGAGACAGAAAGCGAGAAATCACCCCCCAGGGGGAATGGTCACGCCGCAATCCCTTCTCCTCCATTCTCCTCTCGGGATCTTGGGCACGCACGCACACGCGCCCGGCGTGAGTTTTAAGCCACCGGGTCCGGGACACGAACCGCGGTCGACTACGTGGGAGTCCAACGACATAGCCATTACGCTAACTGCTGGTTCCCTTCATTTGTATTCTTGATAATATTTGATTGAATAAAAAAAGAAAAAAATGCTATCTGGTATCACAGAGGAAAAACATCTGTGTTGTCTCCAATGCTTATGAAGTCAAATCTAATTCTTTGATTTCGTTTTCTTATTTTTAGTATCTTCAATATAAATCCTATGCTCCTGAGAACTAACCTCACACAAAATTTATAAGGTTTCTACAAAATCAGGAGCTGTGTGAGGTGCTGGACATCTAAATTTAATGAGCAAAGCCTTTATGATGTAGTTTTAGTTCTCAAGTGCTGTTGCATTTGGTCCAAGTAGGCCAACATATCATTAAAAAGGAATTTTGCTTATGGCTTTTTGTTTTTTTATTTGTTTTTTGTCGAAGGATGCCTGTGCTCACCTGAGACAGAGAAACTCCCTCCATGGGACATAGTCAGGAATCACTCTTCTCCATTCCTCTTCCTGGCATGAACCCACTCAAACTCTAGTGAGCCTTTTAAGCCTCCGGAGTGGGACTCCCACTGTGTTTAGCCATGTGGGATCCAGTTCCCTACACACAGCCCTTAACCACTGCACCACAGGGCTGGCCCTTTTGCAAGTTCTTATTTATTTATTTATTGAAAGATAGTCCCTCCCCTGTAGAGTTCCATGCAGTGACTCACTTGGTCTCAGCCAGCCCAGATCACAGGCTCGAGTGTGCATACTCGGTGTGCCCAGGGAGGGTTTGGTATACAAATGCAGTGCCTTTCTCATGTGGATCTGGTAGTTGTTGCTTGGCCCAGGATTTTCTTTATTTTCTTTTTCTTTCTTCCTTTTCTTTCATTCTTTTTTTTTTTTTTTTTTGAGAGTTTTTTTTTTTTTTTTCAAGATTTTTTTTGCTCCCCAGGAGCAAGACAGAGACAGAAAGCGAGAAATCACCCCCCAGGGGGGATGGCCAAGTCGCAATCCCTTCTCCTCCATTCTCCTCTCAGGATCTTGGGCACGCACACACACTCTCAGCGTGAGTTTAAGCCACCTGGTCTGGGACTCAAACTGTGGTCGACTACATGGGAGTCCAGCAACTTAGCCATTACGCCAACTGCTGGTCCCTCCTTCATTTTTTTTTTTTTTTTTTTGATTTGCCAGAAGGCATGTGATTTTGCCAGGCTAGGGGTTAGGGGCTTGTGAGTTTGCCAGGCATGGGGTTCCCCTCCCATTGGGAACAGTCATGCCAATCCCTCTATCTCTTCCTTCTTTTGGTATTTTGGGCACACATGCCATGTACCTGGTGTGTTTTTCAAGCCACCAGGGCCTCAACTCAAACCCGGAGATTCGCCATGTGGGGTTTAGCTGCCTTAACCACCATGCCATGGCAGGCCCGGAATTTTTTAATTAAGCTGAGCTTAAGAGAACTGAGATTACACACACCTCTCAAAGGAATGAACAGGAGCCATTACTATGAAAACCTAACCCTTTGCCATGGCAGCCACACAGGTGCACTGCTTAGATCTCCCTTCAAGAAAGCATGTGATAGGGAATGTAGGTGACTGACATTTCTTTTTTGGGTCAGAATTTTGAGTGTATGCATGCCCAAAACCCTGATGGGAAGGCAGAAGAGGGAGCTTCTTCTCTCCCTTTCTCTGTTAATCACAATGTGCCCTCTGGCAATTAAAAAAATCTTGATACAGTGTCTTTTCCATGTATTTTTTTAAAAATATGCTTTATTTTTTAGAGCAATTTTAGGTTCTCCTCAAAATTCAGCAGAAAGTGGTTGACCCTGTGGCCTGATGGTTATGGAGCTGGATCCCACGTGACCAATTTGCGGTTTGAATCCTGGCCCCTGCAGCTTGAAAAACACACTAGCCTGTGTGTATGCATGCCCCAAGTCTTTACATGACAGAGAACTAGAGAAGGGATTGCAGCATGATCCTTTCCATGAGGGTTCTTTCTTTCTTCCCTGTCTCCGTCTGGTGAGGGAATACATGAACCCTCTGAAAAATTAAAAAGAAATTAAGCAGAAAGTACAGAGTCCCCATGAACCCTATGCTCCCACACGTAGTCTTCCACATTATCAACACCTTCCACCAGAGAGGTACATTTGTCATAACTGGTGGACCTACACAGACGCATCGGCTCCCAAAGTTCCAAATTTACACCAGGTTCATTCTTGGCATTCTGTGTGTTTGAGCCAATGTATAATGATATGTATCTACTGCCACAGAAACATACAGAGTAGCCCCCAAAATCCTGTGTTCCATCCCTTCATCCCCTCTTCCCCTTGCCCTTGCAACCACTGATCTTTCTATTTTCTCCATAGCATCGCTTTTTCCATAATGCCATATAGTTGGAATCACGCAGTGTGTAGCCTTCTCAGATTGGCTTTTTCCCTTTAGTAATAGACACGTGGGTTCCTCCATGTCATTCCATGGCTTGATAGTCATTTCATTTTAGCACTGATGCTCCATTGTCTAGATATACCAAAGCTTATTTATCCCTTCAACCACCAAAGTATGTCTCCTTAAAAAGAATTATTTATACTCCTTTCCGACTACCGCGGCAAGAAGCACCATGAGCAGCAAAGTCTCTCACGACACCCTGTATGAGGCGGCGTGGGAAGTCCTGTACCAGAACCAGCACAAGCACCGGGAGTTTCTGGAAACTGTGGAGCTGCAGATCGGATTGAAGAACTATGACCCTCAGAAGGACTAGCACTTCTCAGGCACCATCTGGTGTAAGTCCACCTGCCCGCCCCAAGTTTTCCGTGTGTGTCCTGGGGGATCAGCAGCGCTGTGACGAGGTCAAGGCTGTGGACATCCCCCACATGGACATCGAGGCACTGAAGAAACTCAACAAGAATAAGAAGCTGGTCAAGAAGCTGGCCAAGAAGTATGATGCCTTTTTGGCCTCAGAGTCCCTGATCAAGCAGATCCCACGAATCCTGCGCCCAGGTATAAATAAGGCTGGCAAATTCTCTTCCCTGCTGACACACAATGAGAACATGGTGGCTAGAGCCGATGAGGCGAAGTCCACACTCAAGCTCCAGATGAAGAAGGTGTATGTCTAGCTGTGGCCGATGGCCATGTGAAGATGACAGATGATGAGCCTGTGTACAGCATCCACTTGGCTGTTAACTTCCTGGTGTCATTACTCAAGAAGAATTGGCAGAACGTCTGGGCTTTATACATTAAGAGCCCTATGGGCAAGCCCCAACGTCTGTATTAAAGCACATCTTAATAAATTCTATTGCCACTAAAAAAAAAAAATGTTTATTTAATTTTATTTGTTATTATTATTATTTAACTTGACCAGAGAGAGAAAGGAAAAGTGAGAAAGGAAGCCTCCAGGTCCAGGACTCAAACTGAGGTTGGCCTTGTGAGAGTCCAGCACTTTAACCACTACGCCACCTGTCGGCCCCTGAAGTACATCTTCGTTACTCTCAAATTTTGGCAACTATAAGTAAAGCTGCTACAGACAGCGTGTGCAGGTATTTTCGTGGACATAGATTTTCAATTCCTTTTGGGTAAATACCAAAGGGTTGCTTGTGTGGTAAGAGTATATTCAGGATCGTGATAATCTTGGTTTATTTTAAATAGTTCAATTTGTTGCCTTTAGCCAGTATTTCTTCCTATTTAAACACTGGAAGGTGTCAATAATAATTAATAGTTAGCCTGCCCAAGCTTGGAGGCAACTGATACAGCCATTCAGAATTATGTCATTTTTTAAAAGCGATTTTTATTATAGGATGTTTGTGTTCGCCAGAGAGGGAGAGAGGGAAAGAAAGACAGAAAGTGAGAAATCACCCCCCAGGGGGAAGATCATGCTGCAATCCCTTCTCCTCCATTCTCCTCTTGGGATTTTCAGGACACACACACACACACACACACACACACACACACACACACATGTGCCTGGTGTGAGTTTTTTTTTTTTTTTTTTTTTGAGGGTGGGGTGGCATAGAGAGAGACAGAGAGACAGAAAGCGAGAAATCACCCCCCAGGGGGGATGGTCATGCTGCAATCCCTTCTCCTCCATTCTCCTCTTGGGATCTTGGGCATGCACGCACACGCGCCCGGCGTGAGTTTTAAGCCACCGGGTCCGGGACGCGAACTGCAGTCGACTACGTGGGAGTCCAGCGACATAGCCATTATGCTAACTGCTGGTTCCCGCCTGGTATGAGTTTTAAGTCGCTGGGTCCAGGACTCAAACCACGGTTGACTACATGGGAGTCCAATGACAAAAGCATTATGCCATCTGCTGGTCCTAAGAATTATGTAACTTTTGGTGGGGTGGAGAGGAAGTTGTCCAGGATTAAGCATACACCTGGTTCCAAGGCATTGGACATATTTTGTGTCTTAAGATGTTCGGAAGGAACATTAAAGTTTGTTTTATTCTGTCCTTTGTTTTCCTTATTTATTTATTTATTTTTTGGAGAGGTTTTTGCTATAGGGCGCGTGCGCTCGCCAGACAGACAGAAAAAGACAGAGAGACAGAAAGTGAGAAATCATCCCCCAGGGGGGATGGTCACGCCGCAATCCCTTCTCCTCCATTCTCCTCTTGGGATCTTGGGCACGCACGCACATGCGCCCGGCATGAGTTTAAGCCACTGGGTCTGGGACTCGAACCGCAGTTGGCTACGTGGGAGTTCAGTGACATAGCCATTATGCTAACTGCTGGTCCTTTTATTTTTTTTTCTTTTTAAATTGCTACAGAATGCATGTGCTTGCGAGAGAGAGACAGAGATAGAGACAGAGAGATTGATAAGGTAGAAAACACCTTTCCATGGGGACATGGCCACACCGGAATCCCTTCTTCTCCATTTCTCCATCCTACCCAGATTTTGGGTATGTATGTACTTCTGCCTGGTGTGTTTTTCAAGCATCTAGAGCTCAATTCAAACCACGATTGGCCATGTAAGTTCTGGAACCCTTACCCACTAGGCCAAGTTGGCCACACCAACCTGGTTTTATTATTCTTTATTCCACGTATAAAGTATGTACTTTTAAATTTATGAGGAAATATATATCATAAAAACAAATTTATAAGACTCAAAGGTACTGGAGGTTCTGGGATCTTAAAACAGTGGTTCCCAACCTTTGTATGTTTGCTACATGCTTTCAAAGTTTAGAAATTCTTCTGCCCACTTGAAGGCTGATCCAATTCTGCAAGAATCACACACAGTCACTACTTAAGGCTAATGGCCTCACAGAATTCCAAAAGCATCCAGTTATCACCCTATTCTCTGTTTTACCCTTCAGCACCCACTGGGCGGGGCCTGACAGACTGCCTACTGTATTGACCCAATTCTTGCCTCAGGCAACTCCGGACTTTCCTTGAGGACTACTCTTGTATCACACTGAGCCTCTTACCTTCCACCAAGTTCTACTTGGTCCTCCTGTGCCCCAGGCTTGCTTAGCTCCATCAGACACATCACTGTGGTGGTTGGAAAAATACATTTTACACATGAGTCAAAAAGTGCAGAAACCTTGGGAAGTGTTGCTGGCACACTGGTTGGAAGCCACTGTCTCACATACCCATGAGTCATTACAGCAGCTCTGTGTGCAAGAGTCTGGGCCCTGGGCATGGTTAGAGGTATCTGCTTTGACTGGCATTACCTAAGTTAGAATTCTGGCTGATTTGACCTTCGGCAAAATACTTGACTATGGCTCAATTTCTTCTCTGGCAAGTGGGAGTATTAGTATACCTACTTCACAGAGTTGTGTGAATTAAATGAGCTGATATCTGTAAAATGTTTTGGAGGTACCTAGCAACTGCTATGGAATGAGTGTTAGGTCTTGTTTCCTATAGCTTAGATTAGCACCTCCTACATATGACCCATGTACCTATGACCCAAATGGGGTGGGTCAGGGGAGAGGACAAAGCTACTCTTTCCTCTTCTAAGCCTTGATACAGGTGTAATAGTCTATGGTGTGGCAGTTGGGGCAGCTGGATCCCACAGGGCCAACAGCGTGGTTTGGCCCCAAATCCCAAAAGTAGCCCCAAATCCCAAAAGTAGGATGAAATGAGAGAGAAGGAATTGCAGCATTATCATCCTCCATTGAGGGTGCTTTCTCACTTTCTCTCTGTCTCTCTCTCCAGCGAGTGCATGCACCTTCTGGCAAAATATTTTAAAAAGAAAAAAAAAATGTAACTGTTTTCACTGATGACAGTTTTGAAGCCTAGCCTCTCCCCATCTTGCCCTCATCTGAGCAAGGTGATAAGGAAGCTCACATGCACTCCCTCTTTGTGTCTGCAGGAAATTCGATCCTGACATGCAACTTCTGTCATGTAGGAGTTGACCCAGCCCCATCTCCTAAGCATACAAAATGCCAAAGTCAGTCTCTCCTCCCAGCTTTCTCTTGAGCTATATTCAGACCGACTTGGGAACCTGTCCTGCTCTCCCCAGAAAGTCTCCCTGTGTGAGAAATAAACCTCTTCCTACCCTCTTGATTATTCTGCAGCATCGCTGGTCTGGATTTCTAAATTACTTTTGGGTGGAGTCCAATCCAGTCTGACTACAGCAAAGAGGTATGAGGCAAGAAGATGGCGAAGAAGGGCAGGTTCCAGCTATCCGCTCTCTTTCCTTACCCTTGACTGTAGAAGGTAAATTCTCAGTCTTAGAGTAAAGCCTGATCTGTAGTATTAGTTAAGAGAAATGTATTCTATACAACTTTTTAAAAAGAATATTTTAATTTATTATTATTATTAATTTGCTGTAGGGCACGTTCACACATTAGAGAGAGACAGAGAGAGAGAGAGAGAGAGGGAAAGTAAAAAAGCAAGCCACCATGTCTGGGAGTCAAACCGCAGTCAGCCATGTGGGAGTTTAGTGCCCTAACAACCACACCACCTGCTGGCCCCTCTACACAACTTTTTTTATTCCTAGAGGTTTTTTTTCCCCTCAGGGTATGTGCATTTTTCCAGAGAAAGAGATCTAGAGAGAGACAGTGAGAGGGAAAGTGAGAATTCACCTCCGCATGGGGGATGGCCCACATCGAAATCCCTTTTCTATTCTCCTCCTGGGATTTTGGGCACATACACACACACACCTCGTGTGAGTTTCAAGTCACCAGGTCAGGACTTGAACCACAGTTGACCATATGAGATTCCAGCAATATAACCACCACACCATCTGTTTGCCCTTCTAGACAACTTTTAAGTAAGGGTCCTACACTAACCTAAAGAAATATTCTCAAAATAATAATCCTAGAAAAGATCCCCCCCACCAAGAATTTAAGAATTTATCATTCCATGCTATCTTTTGACAGGAATGATTAAGAATCCTGTTTCCTCAGGGACCAGAAGATGGCATAATGGTTATGTTGTTGGACTCCCATGTGCCTGACCGTGGTTCAAGTCCCAGAGCCAGAGGCTTGAAACTGACACCCGGCATGTGTGTGTGCATGCCCAAAATCCTGAGAGGAGAATGGAGGATTACAGTATGGCCATTCCCTGAGGCAGGGTGGGGGTGGGGTTGAAGGAGGGAGTTATTTCTCACTTTCTTTCTGTCTGTCTCTCTGGTAAGCATATGCATCCTATAGCAAAAAAATTATCCAAAAATAAAAAGGAATCCTGCTTCCTCAAGAAAGTAGAAAAAGAGTGGAACTATGGAAGAACAAAGAACTACTCTGTCACACATTAAGGAAAGAATCAGGATGACAGTGAGACAGAGGAATTAGCTATTGTGTTGAGGACCTACTAATGCCAGGCCCTGTATTCCACTTAACGAACACAGCAGCCATGGATTGGGATTATAATTCCTACTCAACAGATGAGAAAGTGAAACCTAGGTAGGTGAAATAAGTCATCTGTGGTGAATAGACTCTCAGCACCCACCCCCACCTGTGCCATCCTGCTTCTTGGTGTGAGTGCGGATGGGATTTGGGATGTGCTTCTAACCACATAGAATATGGTACTGGTGATAGAGGCCACTCCAGTAATTAGGTGGTGTTACATAAGACTCCATGTTGCTAGCAAACTACTCCTTGCTCTATGAAGTAGGTTGTTGTGCTTGGAAAACCCAGGGCAAAGGGTTACAGGCAGCCTCTAGGCATGGCCGGTAGTCTCTAGGCCCTGCAGGAGGACTGATGAATTCTTAAACTCTTGCTGGGGGAACCTTTTTTGGGTTTATTATTTTGAGAATATTTCTTTAGGAGAGTAGAATCCTTACCTAAATGTTGTATGGAATGTGTTTTCCTTTTCCAAGATCTGTGGCTGGCTTTGTCTGTATAGTCCCAGAGACACTCAACAGAAGCAGGTAAGGAACAAATGCTACATTTAGTTTTAAATTTGCTGGCAAACTCTCCAGGTAGGTCCCTGCCATTGTTCTAGCCTATGCAGACCCAGCTTTAATAACCACTGACACATCAAGATGAATGTTTCTTGTGTGAATGTTGATTACACAAAGTACAGAAATAGCATTGTCATGTTAATCAAGATGGATAGAGCAATTGTCCTCCTTGTCTTTAAAATATGCTGAGCAGTGATGCTCTACAAGCCAAGCTGAGCTCAAAATGTCTTTGCTGATTAAAATACAGTCCTCTGAGATATTTAGAAATGTTAATTAACCCTAACAACTAAATTATATTCTCCTAGAGTTTGGGGATCTACTTAAAAACTACCAGTGTAAACTTAATCTTTGAATAAATGTATATAATCTTTGTCTTGAGGCCATCTGATGGGGAAAACTTCCCACTTCCTCAGGTACCGAGTCCACTGACAGACGTCAAACCGCCTGTACCTCATTCATACTGCCTATTACCACAGTCAGTGTTTTACCAAAAGCTGCACAGTGTAACCTCTCCATATGCTACTTGCTAATGAGGAGGATTTAAAGCACTGGCCAAAGGGATTTACCATGGCAACTACTAGAAGAACATTATTGGAAAGCTGGAAACCCTATAAAATGGTCAAAATTACAGCATTTGTTCATTCTGAAGTACAGTCCAGATGAGATGAATGACCTCATTTTTGGGTGAAGGCACTCCTAGTCTACTGTGTCATTTTTATGGTAGAGAAGAAAGTCATCAGGATCTCCCTAGAGAGCTAAACGAAGTATTTCCTAAAATCAACCAATATAAATTTTCATCCTGTCGATGCGTATGTCCATGCAGCTCTCCATGGATATTCCCTTGCTCCGTTCTACCAGCCATTGAGAGTTACTAATTGTCATGCTTCCCAAACGTCTCATTTCCCTGCCTCTTCTTTTCCTCTACTGTAAGAATTTCTCTCATCTCGGGAACCAGCAGTTAGCGTAATGGCTATGTCGCTGGACTCCCACGTAGTCAACCGCGATTCGCGTCCTGGACCCGGTGGCTTAAAACTCATGCCAGGTGCGTGTGCGTGCGTGCCCAAGATCCCGAGAGGAGAATGGAGGAGAAGGGATTGCGGCGTGACCATCCCCCCTGGGGGGTGATTTCTTGCTTTCTGTCTCTATGTCTCTCTGTCTGTCTGGCGAGCGCACACGCCCTATAGCAGAAACCTCTCAAAAAA
>NW_006159807.1:4889356-4897788 GCF_000334495.1 Tupaia belangeri chinensis | reverse complement strand
CAAAAAAAAAAAAAAAAAAGAATTTCTCTCATCTCATACCAAAAAATATAAGGTAGTTTCAGGGCAGTTAGCAAGTGTGACTCACCTCACCAAGATAGGGCCAATATTTTTATTAAGTGTCTTGAGGTCCAGCAGGTAGCGTGGTTGTGGTTGGGGCACTGAATTCCCACATGGCCAACCACGTTTTGAGTCCCAGACCTGTGGCTTGCTTTCTTACTCTCTCTCTCTCTCTTGAGTGCACAAGCTCTGTAGGAAACTGAAATAATAATAATTCTTTGGGGAAATAAAAGTGTCTTCATCAGCAAGGTCTGCTCTTCCATGCAAATTACTACAGAGCTTCCTAAATCCCAGCAAGCATCCACTTACTTATAAGCTTCTTTCTTTGTTAGCCGTGTCCTCATGAAAATTCCTGTTCTTGGATTCCTTCAGGTTTTTTTGGGGGGGTGGAGGGAGATTTTTGCTATAGGGAACATGTGCTTATTGGAGAGAAAGGAAATGATGAGTCATGTCCCTCAATCCCCACCCCAGGGGAGAGGGCCATGCTGCAATCCCTTCTCTTCCATTCTCCTTTCAGGATTTTGGGCAATCACGCACATGCACACGCACCCGGCCTGAGTTTCAAGCCAACAGGTCTGGGACACAAACCATGGTCGGTTATGTGGGAGTCCAATGCCTTAACTACTAACTCTTCTTTTAGGTTTAATGTTTTAAACTATCGCGTGCATCAGAACCATCAGAGGGTTTTTTTTTTTTTTTTTTTCCTGAGAGATTTTGCTATAGGACTCGTGCATTCGCCAGAGAGACAGAAAGTAAGAAATCACCTCCCCCCCACACGCCGTAATCCCTTCTCTTCCGTTCTCCTTTCAGGATCTTGGGCACACACACACACACACACACACACACACGTGCCCAGTGTGAGTTTTAAGCCTCTGAATCTGGAACTCGAACCACAGTTGACTACATGGGAGTCCAATGATGTAACCATTAATCATCTGTTGGTCCCATCATCAGAGGGCTTTTAAAATACAGATTCCTGGGGTATATCTCCAGAATTTCTGATTCTATAGGGCTGGCAGGCTACAGCCTGAGGACTTGTGTTGATAACGAGTTCCCAGGTGATGCTCTTGCTGTCTGGTCCACGGACCACACTTTGAGAACTCCAATAGGTTTTCTGTATCTGTGGGTTCTGCATCTGCAGATTCAATCAACCATGGATCGAAAATATCATCATAGGCAGAATAATGATATTTTGGCTGTTGATGAGCCTCATATATGACGGTTGTCCCATAAGCTTATAATAGGTAACACCATACAGCCTAGGTGTGTAGTAGGTTATACCATCTAGGTTTGTTTAGGTACATACTATGATGTTTGCAGGTTGAAATCACCTTATGATACATTTCTCAAAACACATTTCTGTTGTTAAGCAATGCATAACTGCATTCAGAAGAAAAAATAAAACGGTCACATCTGAACATGTACAGCCTTTTTTTCTTATCATTATTCCATAAAAAATGCAGTATAACAACTATTTACATACAATTTACATTATATTAGGTATTATAAATAACTCAGAGTTACTTAAAGTCTATAAGAACATGTATAAGGGTTATACTCAAATATTATGTAATTTTATATTATTTTAGAGCACATATGCTCACTGGAGGGAGACAGAGAGAGAGAGGGAATGTGAAAAATCACCCCCTCAGGGAAGGTGGTAATGCCATAATCCCTCTCCTCCATTCTCTTCTGGGGATTTCAGGCACGCACACACCCTCAATGTGTTTTTCAAGCAGCTGGGTCTGGGACTCTAAACAGTGTGGCTGCCTGGGACCCACCTGCCTTAACCATCACACCACCTGCTGGCCCACTATGCAATTTTATACAAGGGACTGAAACATCCTTGAATTTTGGTGTCTGTGGGTGGTTTTGGAAGCAATCTCCTGCAGATACCGAGCAACAACTATTTGGCTTTAGGCAGTGATCCTAATCCTGACTACACATTGGAACCACCTGAGGAAATATCAACACACAAGTCCAGGCTCCTGCCAAATAAATCTTGGGGTGGGTCTCAAGTACTGTTGTTTTTTATTGTTTTTTGAGAAGCTTGCTATGGTGAGAGGCATTGCAATAAGAGGAGCTGACGCCAAACCAAGATGCAAGTGAGATTTAAAGAGAATGCCTTGATTCAAAATCTCCTCTACAGATTTTGCCTTTTATGTGAGCATGCGTATTTTGGCAATTTAAGAACATTTAAAATATTTCAAAAAGGGGGCCAGTAGGTGGCATGGTGGTTAAAGTGCTGGACTCCCACATGGCTGACGATGGTTTGAGTCCTGGACCTGGCATCTTGCTTTCTCACTTTCCTTCTCTCTCTCTGACTCTTTGTGGTCAACTTCAATAAAATAAAAAAGAAAATAATGACAATGCATAAAATTAAATAAAATAATTCTTTATAAATAAAAAAGTTAAATAAAATAATTATTTAAAAACATTTCAAAAGTAATTACACAGGAAAATAAAATATTTTTCAAGTTCCTAGAATTTCTTGGTATTTAGTTAATACTAAATAATTAGTTGCAATAATAAACTTTTTACTTCTGGTTGCTGCAATGGGGAAGCTAGAAATTTAATTCTGTAAATTTTATGGCCAGATAAATGTACTACTTGCTATGAAGGAATAAAAATTTGCAGGATTTGAGCACAGTGAAAATTTTGGAAATGATATAGAAAATGCATTTATTCTCAAAAGAATAATTATGAGATCTCAACTGAGTAAAACTGGAGTTTTTCAGTGATTCTGAGCAATAAGTAAATTTCAGTGTAGAAACAAATCCCTCAATTTCTACAAATAGGCAACTGAATTTTTCATATTTTTTCTAAAATACCTGATTTGGAATATAGACCTCATCTGACTTTTTAGTTTATTTACCTCTTTCATGAAAGAGAGATAAAAAAGACAGAGAGTATGAGACAGGCATAGCCCAGCTAGATTTTCAGGCAGAGATCTACCCTCAGCCTCAACCAGCCCAGGTTACTGGCACTTGCTCACATGTACAGGGAGGCCTGGGGACACGAACCTGGGACCTTCCCATGTGGATCCAGCATGGCAGAGTGTTGTGCTATGACTGCACCACCAGCTAGCCTCTCCCTGATTGTTTTTATATTCTGGTTGTAAAATTTTTTTTTTCAGTCTGAAAACAGCCACTGTTTATTTACTGACCAGATTACGAAAACAATCATGGTGGATACCTTAGTTCATCCTTCTTATAAGTCTGTTGATCTGGTCTTCCCTGTTGCCAGCATCTCCACCTTCTACAAAATGGGTGGTCTTTTTCTTCATTCCACCCCGTGGAGAAGATAATTTGAAGGGCCAAAGGAAGTTATTTGCTTCTTTAAAGCGTTTTCCAACAGTATAGATTTCATGAAGCAGATCCTCCATGCATATGATGCCAAATTTACCAAGAAATCACGCAAAGAGTTATCTGTCAAAGCAATTCGCTTCTTATTGATTTTGCCATAACCACGTTTGTAGATCAGTTGATTTACTGACTTCAGGTTTGGGTACCCCCATGCAATATATGGTTCCACAATTCTCAGCATGTTAATTGAGGCCTTGTTGAGTTTAACAAAGGTGCCATTGAAGATCTGGCAAAGACGAAGAAGCTGCAACACCTTTCGAACCTTTGGGCTCACTCCATTGATACCTCTGATCCTGATGACAAATGCCCATTTGGGTTCTGGAGGTACATGAAGTTGCCAGCTTTTCTTGCCATCCTGGCCATGCGAATCTCAGTTCTGTACATCTGTCTATATTCCTTATGATAGTGCTTAGCTTTCTCATAGATAAGCTTCCTCCTTGCCTTTCGAAGCATCTTTTGAGCAAACTTCTTTCTCAGGCGCTTGATCTTCAACTCCGCAAAATTCCTTTGCTTTTTCTTAAGGGTTTCTGGCACAGCAGGAACCTTTTTCTTCTCTTGAACGCCCTCCATGGTTCCAGCTGGAAAAGAGCTATTCTGGTTGTAAAATTTGAAGACAATGCCCTGGCTTCCCTTATTTTATGTGAGCACCTCAGGCTCTGCAGGAGGAAGTCAGGTGACCTGGAGCAATGAGGTCCTGCTACCCAGCACATAATAGATGCTTCAAAAATTATTACTTTATTTTTAGGTTTTTGCCACAAAGCACATGCACTCTCCAGAGAGAGACAGAGAGAAAGAAAGTGAGAAATCACCCCCACAGGGGGAATGACCACACCACCATTCCTTTTCTTTCATTCTCCTCTTGGGATTTTGGACATGCATGCACATGCACACTGTGATTCTCACACTGCTGGGTCTAGGACTTGAACTGTGGTCAGCCACGTGGAAATTCAGTGCCTTAATTACCATACCATGTGCTGGTCCCAACCCTCGGCAACTATTTACCAAATTTAATGAATATTGTTGCCTTACTTCAGAAGAAATAAATAAGCTTTGTCTTTTTCCTTTTTCATATAATTATTTGTAGCAAATAGATACACATAGTTTTAGAAGTCATGTCTTGTAACAAGTTGAAAATGTCAGCCTTATCACCCCCAAAATTCTACTCCCCAGACACAAATACTATCTGCTTTGCTGCTGCTGCATCTCCTTATATCTCTGTCAAAGTCACCACAAAAGATTACTTGATAAACTGAGAATGTATATTCATTAACAACAACAATAAGCCGCAAATAAATTGAGTCAAATGAATTCCTTGAGTTGCTTGAATATTTTTTGGTTTTATAGAGTTCACTGGGGTAAAGTTAGTCCTGGTGAGGTTGATGTAGTTGTAAGAGGCAGAGTCTGGGCAAGAATTGGTAGAGATCTGTGAATCAAAGTATATTGGGGTTAACTGGCTTATATATTGTGGATAACTGGTTTATTACATGTGGTGAGGCTAGTCATTGAAGCAGTCTGTTCTTCCCAAGCAAGTGTCCAAAAGAACTTCTAACTACCTTTATTCTAAGTTTCATTAACATTTAGTTCTATTAAATTTTGCTTTATTTATATTGAGGTTATTATTAGCTATATGCACTCTTGGAATTGTTATCCCTTCCTGGTTTAAAGCTGTATTATATTGCATTGAGCCCTTTATTATTTTTTTTATCAGATGTTACCTTTTATCTCCAGAATGCTCATTATTTGAAGAGAAAAAGAATTTTTTGAGAGGCTTTTTCTACAGAGTGCATGCGCTCTCCAAAAAGACAGAGAGAGACAGAGAGACAGAAAGCGAGAAATCACCCTCCAGGGGAGATGGCCACGCCTCAATCCCTTCTTCTCCATTCTCCTCTTGGGATCTTGGAGCACACATGCACATGCACCCAGCATGAGTTTAAGCCACCAGGTCCAGGACTTGAACCACAGTGGACTGCATGGGAGTCCAGCGACATAGCCATTATACTGACTGCTGGTCCCAAGAGAAAATATTTATTTAGATTTACCTAAATACTCACTATGTGTGTTTTAGCTGAGGTCATTTATTTTGCTCTATGAATTTCCTTTTGTATTTCATGTAGTATCTATCTGTTGACAAATTAGTGCTTGTTTATTGATACTGTTATTTCTTCATCATTTTGAAAATATTTCCGCTGGATATGTTATCTTCCTTCTCAAAGGATTTACATTTGTTTCTGGCCAACAACTAGGTTAGGGGAACTGGTCATGTCAGTTACCTTCATTGCAATGAAGGGTCAGAATGACTCAAAACTGGGCTGTCTTGTTTCAGTCACTCCTGCTCCTAGGTTGTACTACTTCAAAGTTACAAAAGATATGGGAATTTACTGGGGCCCCTCTCATTCACGAACTCTGAGTTACAATTGCTGTCTTTCCTACCCCATTAATCTACCAAAAGCTCTGCTCAGCTCCTCTGCCACTTAGCTGCCCCCCCCCTTTTTTTTTTTAATTGGCAGATGCAGCCCAGGGAAAAGCAGCAGGAAATACTGAGCCTATCACTCTGGGTTTCCTCCTTCTGGATTTTGGCCTTATAATTCTTCACTGCTTTGATTGCACTCAAACAAAAAATTTTTTTTCGTAAGAAATTTTTCCTATAGGGTGTGTGTGCTTGACAGAGAGATAAAGAGAAATAGAGAGACAGAAAGTACGAACTCATCCTCACCTCCCCAGGGGGGATGGCCATGCCACACTCTCTTTTCTTCCATTCTCTTCCTGGGATTTTGGGCATGCATGCACGTGTGCCTAGCATAATTTTCAAGCTGCCATGTCCAGGACTCAAACTGTGGTGAGCCATGTGGGAATCCAGCACCCTAACCAGCACACCACCTGCTGGTCTCAGATGTTTGTTTTAAAATTTATATCCAACTTTTCTAGTTGCTCTTTACGAGATGGTTGGTCTGAAGTACCTTGATCACCATGACTGAAGGCAAAATAGTGGTCCCTGCTCATAGTCTCTTGGCAATACCTTTCCCACGTGCACTGACATGCGGGTATTCCATCCTGCTGTAGACTAAAGTAAGATGAAAAGTGTGCCTCCAAAATATCAGGTTCAAAGCCCTGGAACCTTTACATGTTACCTTCTAAGGAAAAAGGCGATGTGAAGACAGAGATGAAGACTGGAGTGATGTGGCTCAAGGCAAGGGTTGCGGCGCCACCAAAACTTGAGAGTCGAGGGACAGATTCTCCCCTAAATCCTCTGGAGGAGAACATTCCAGTTGGCACCTTGATCTCAGCCCCATTGACAATGATTTTGGAACTTTGGCCCCAGAACTGTGAGAGTACACTTTCATTGTTTTAAGCCTTCAAGTCTGTGGTAGTTCATTACAGCAGCCACGGGAAACTAATACACAGAGTGTGCCAATCAGAGCCATTTTTACATCATTTCCTGTCTAAATGAATTATTCGTTTACCATCGTTCATTCATACCTGGCAGGTTTGAGCCTTGAGTCCCTTCCCTTCAGAAACTCACAATCTACTAACATAAGCAATCTTGACCCAAACAGATGGTGACACACAGATTATATGGTATAAATAAGGAGCAATAAAACTATGGGAGAGGGAGAAATTAATTCTGGTTGAGGAAGCCCAGGAAGTCATTTTAGTTAGCATAGTATTTAAAGAACTTTTTACTGCCTTAAAGCTTGTGACACTGTATTTTTATGTAGGTTTTCTTTACTTTCTCTCTCTCTCTCTCTCTCTTTTTAAGTTTTTGCCATATGATATCTGTGCTCACTGGAGAGGGACAGAGAGCAACGGTGAGAGGGAAAATGAGAAAGAGCCCCCAGGGAGGCTAGCCATGCTGCAATCCCTTCTCTTCCATTCTCCTCTTGGGATGTGCATGATTTTCAAGCTGCTGGGTCTGGGACTTGAACTGTGGTCAGCTATGTAGGAGTCCAGCTCCTCAACCACTACACCACTTTCTGGCTCCACTTTTTCTCTTTTAATTGCTTTCATTTCATTTAAAAAATGACTATCATGTAGAAGTGTTTGAGGATATTATGACTATTGCACCTCTCATGTGTCTGTTCATACTGTGTTCCACGGGGATTTGGGGAAATAGATCATTTCAAGATTTCCTGGAATGACAGCAATAGTGAGACCTGTGGGTGTCTGATCTCCACATGGTGCCCAAGGACTTGGTCTGACTTCTAGAGTGAGAAGGACGATTGGCAATAGCTGAAAGGAGTTTTTTTCAACCGGACTTTGTGAAAATTTGGGCTTAAGAAATGCTGCCTGGGGTCCATGGGTCAGAATGACTGAGTAGGGACAAAAGGGATTATCTTATTGCCTCTCAGAATACACTGTGGCTTAGAGGATACATCAAGAATCAAAGGATATGCCATGGGTCATATTCCTGTAAAAGGAAGTAGCATTTTCACAGGAGCCTATAAGAGGATTATATTAAGAAAATATCAAATCTACATATGCCAGAGAGAATCTGTGTGAGAGCCAGCACATACACTTTCAGTACAAAGCCCCAAAGCCTTAAAAAGATTCCACACAGAGCCAGCAAGTGGCGTGGTGGTTAAGGTGCTGAATTCCCACATAGCTGACCATGGTTCAAGTCCTGGATCCAGTAGTTTGAAAATCATGCCAGATGTGTATCCACCTGCAGAAAGATGAAACTGAATCCCATCTTTCACCATTAGCAAAATCAACTCAAAATGGATCAAAGATCTGAGCCTAAGACCTCAAACTATATTACTACTGGTGGAAAATACTGGGGAAACTCTGAAAAACATTGGGGTAAGCAAAACCTTCTTAAATAAGACTCCCAAACCACAGGCAATAATCCCTAAAATAAGCAAGTGGGACTATGTCAGATTAAGAAGTTTCTGCAAAACAAAGCACAAAGTAACAAGTGTGAATCGACAACCCTCAGAATGGGTGAATATTTTTGTAAACTATGCCTCAGACAAGGGACTGATAACAGAATACACAGGAAACTCAAGTGACTTA
>NW_006159807.1:4878143-4889070 GCF_000334495.1 Tupaia belangeri chinensis | reverse complement strand
AAAAAAAACAAACAAAAAAAAAAAAAAAAAAAAAAAAAAAGAAGGGAAAATGAGCTGAAGAAAAATCTCTCTAAGAAAGTCATATGAACAGCCAAAAAGTATATGAGAAGATTCTCAACATCCCTCATCATAAGGGAGATGCAGATTAAAACCACAACGAGATACCACCTAACCCTTGTCAGAATGACAAAGATTAAAAATACAAAAGGTGATCAATGATCACTAAGACATGGAACCAACCTAATTGTCCACAGAGGTGAACGGATGGAAAAAGTGTGGCACATATACTCTATGGAATACTACTCAGCCATAAAAAATAGCAAGATCCTGGCATTTGGTAGAAAGTGGTCAAATATGTAAGGATCTATTGCTGAGTAAAGCAAGCTGAGATATGAAAGGAAGATATTGTATGTATCCACTTAATACATACTGACTATCCTCACTTTATGGTAGAGATCGAAATATTGGAGGGCAGAAAAGCAGTGAAAATAGTTATGGATGCTGAAGACAGTGTGGAACAGGGTGGGAGGAGAGGGAAGAATATAGAGAAGGATAGCAAGAGAACAAATAGAGAGGCATGACATAATGAAACACAGAAATGATTTATTACTTATTGATGATAATATGTATAGTATTCTCAACTGGACTGGTCTGAGAAGTATTTCATGTTGGGTATATTCCTTATACCAGCCAAATGATATATAGTGATTGACTATTTTAAAAAATGAGAATAAATCATCATCATCATCATCTGAAAAAAATGATGAAAAGCTATTTGATGGTGATGGTGTGGATAGTAATGCCTTTGCCTTGACTGATATGCTTGGTAACTGTGCTAGAAAAAGAATTGTTATACACTGTAGAGATATACGTGATTCAATGCAATATAAAAAGATTATGATAATAAATAAAATTAAATAACTAAAAAAAAAGTATGCCAGGTGTATGTATGTGTGTGCCCAAAATTCCGAGAGGACACTGGATGAGAAGGGAGGTGATTTCTCACTTTCCCTGTCTCTGTCTCTCTGACAGGCACATGAGCCCTGTGTATGTGTGTGTGGGGGAACCATGCTCGGCCTCACAAAAATACAGGTGCTTATATATTTTATCATTTGTTCATCTAACAAAATGTAGGGGAAAAGACAAGTCATGCTTATGTGTAACAGCTATAACTGTGTGGACCGACTTCCACCCTAGTCTGTTCCCTGCTTTAGGAGCTGAAAGACCCAGTCACGAAGGACTGTAGCCAGGATTGCACAGAGAGGCCGTCACCTTCACCCTACTCCTAATGTAATGTCACTATCAAGAAAATACAGAGTTAGAAATCACATCAGTGCTACACCAGGTCTAACAGGTCAAAAAAGAACACAAGAGCTAAGATTGCCTTCTAACAAAGAGCATGAGGACTGGCAGAACAAAGGAAAATGTTATAGGAGTCAGTAATCAGAGACAGAAAGATTTTTTTTTTTTTGGGAGGTTTTTGCTATAGGGCGCGTGTGCTCACCAGAAAGACAGAGAGAGACAGAGATACAGAGAGACAGAGAGACAGAAAGCAAGAAATCACCCCCCAGGGGGGATGGCCATGCCGCAATCTCCTCTCCTCCATTCTCTTCTCGGGATCTTAGGCACGTACGCACACGTGCCCAGTGTGAGTTCAAGCCACTGGGTCCAGGACCTGAACCGCAGTCGACTACATGAGAGTCAGCGACATAGCCATTACGCTAACTGCTGGTCCTCAGAAAGATTTTTAAATGACTATTTAGACTATGGGGAAATCGACAATCTCATACTCTTATGGGCTGATGTAAACTGGTACACTCTGAGGAAGCACGTTTGTCCACATGGATGATGATCGAGCATAAACAGAGTTATACAAAAAATAGTTGACTGTTAGAAAGTCAAGACTGCAGTCACTGGAGAGACTCAGATGTGGAGCAGGGGAACTTGGTGCAGGGGAACTTATCAACAAATTGAGAAAAGTGGTTGTGGTGAAAAGAATGATGTCCCAGAGGAAGTCTTGGAGAGATTTCACAAAATTGAAATTTACAAGAAAAACATGCTAGAAGTGAATCCAGATTTAGAATGGAGTATAATCAGCCAACAGGTAGAAAAGATTCTAGTTTCCTGTTATCAGTTCTGCCACGAGAAGATGGCAAACACTAGTCAAAGGATTCTTCTTTAGGGAGGTGAGGGAGTGAGAAAGACCCAGGAGAAGAGCCACAGTGCAATCTCTTCTCCTGGGATTTCAGGCGTGCACACACACATACATACACATGCATAGCATATTTTTCAAGCCACCTGACTCGCCCAAAGTTTTCTTTTTTTCTTTTTTTTTTATGGAGAGGTTTTTGCTACAGGGCTCATGCGCTTGCCAGAAAGACAGAGAGAGACAGAGAGACAGAAAGTGAGAAATCACCCCCTGGGGGGATGGCCACACCGCAATCCCTTCTCCTCCATTCTCTTCGGGATCTTGGGCGTGGACGCACACGTGCCTGGCATGAGTTTAAGCCACCAGGTCTGGGACTCGAACCACTGTCGACTACATGGGAGTTTAGTGACATAGCCATTAGCTAACTGCTGGTCTCCCAAAGTTTTTTTTTTTTTAATTAAAAATAGACAACATATCAAGAGTTGTTTAGGTCTAGCCAGCAGTATGGTGATGAAGGCAGCTGGATCTCACGTGGCCTGGTGAGCAGTTCCAGTCCCAGATCCAGAGAGGAGAATGGAGAAGGGAATGAGGCCTGGCCAGCCCCCCTAGGAGGGGGTGCTTTCTCATCTCCCCCACTCCCATCTCTCTCCAGAGAGTATACTTACCCTATAGCAAAACTGAAAAACAAACAAAAAAGAAATAAAACTTTAATTATTGGGGCCAGCAGGTGACATGGTGGTTACGGTCCTGGACTTACACACGGCCAACCACAGTCTGAGCCCTGGACTTGGTGGCTTGACAATCACTCTGGGTGCATGTGCATGTGTGCCCAAAAAACCCCAGGAGGAGGGTGGAGGAGAAGGGATTGTGGTCTGGCCATTCCCCCTGAGGGTGCTTTCTTGCTTTGTATCTCACCGTCTCTGTCATTCTGTCCTGAGAGTGCATGCGCCCTAAGGAAAAAAAAGAAAAAAGACCTTTAATTATCAATGTTCCTTGTGTTTTAAGCTACAATATGTTAAATTGATTTTAATTTTACCATCTTTTTCATTTTCTCATAAAGAGTGTTAAGGTTTCGACAAAAGCTGTTGCGGATCACGGAACAATCACAAATTTCCCACTGGTTATGATAAACACTTTGCCAGTTTTCAGCTCGCAGGGTCATTTAATGGTCCCTCACTACTGTGCAAAGCGAGGGTTTCCTGTAAAGGAAAGCCAGCGATTCACGTTTCCTTCTTTTCCCTAGACCTGCCTGCCATCTGCTGGAGGTGCCAGAGATCAGTGAGATTCTGCAGACTCTCGCTAAGTGTAAGTGGCTTTCGACCTCCTGATTTCCTCTGTCCTACTCTGTTGCTGCCATCCTCGAGGGGTGCAGAGCATTCCCATCCAAAGAGAGGGTGCTCTGATTCTCGTTTGTGTCAGCTGTACCAGCCTCGTCATGGAGAAGATTCTGATGCCATTAAGCAATGACATCATGCAACCCAACTCTCTTCATTTAATTCTGCGCTCCAAGTGTAGCCTGCCACGAACCTGTAATTGGAAAGGACACTGGAACTGATTTAGTCCAACTGCTGGCTCATGCCAATTTTCACTACAAACGAAAATGTTTCCTAGGTTATAAATATGCACTCAGAGATCATTTTCTTTAAGCCTAAACTGGATTTTTGACTTAGACCAGATTCATGTGATATTTCCTTGTTTTGTTTCATTTCTGCAAGGGTCCTCACCAGTTAGACAGTTACTCCCGGAAGTGTTCTGAACAGAGCTACAGAAAGAGTCTCTCATGATTGACACAAAGGGCTAGAGTCTTTCGACATCTTTCAGACTATATGAGCTCCAAGACACTGCATTAATCTCCTCTTCCACCTCACCCCTACAGCCTGTCCTCACAGTTTACATTCCCAAATCCTCCCTTCGTTTTTCTTTTCTTTTTTAAAAGGGTTTTGCAATCAGGCACATGTGCTCACTGGACACAGGCAGGAGAGACAGAGAGAGGGAAAGCAAGAAATCACCTCTCAAGGGGGATGTCCATGCCTCAATCCTTTCTTCTCCATTCTCCTCTTGGGATTTTGGGGACACACACACACGTGGACAGTGTGATACTCAAGCTACCGGGTCTGGGACTCAAATCACAGTTGGCCATGTGGGAATTCAGCACCTTAACCACCACACCAACTGTGGGTTCCCTACAGGAAATTCTTAATATGTAATTATTAAATGTGCAACTAATATATTTTATTTCCTAAATGTAAGCAACAAGATTAACACATGATAATGAAAACAGAAATTACAGGGCCTGCTGGTGGCATGGAGGTTAAGGCAGCTGGACCACACATAGTTAGTCAACCATGGTGGTTCAAGTCCTGGATCTGGAAAAAAAATACCCAATGTGTGTGTATCTATACCCAAAATTGTGAGAGGAAAATGAAGGAGGGGGCATTATGGCATGGTCATTCCTCCTGGGGTGTGACTTCTCACTTTCCCTCTCTCTCTGTCTCTCTGGAAAGTGCATGTGCCCTGTAACAAAATTTTAAAAAGATTATAAAAAAGAAAATAGTGTGCAGACTAATCATGTATCTGTAAACTTATAAAAGATTGTAAACTCTGGGAACCAGCAGTTAGCGTAATGGCTATGTCGCTGGACTCCCACGTAGTCAACCGTGGTTTGCGTCCCGGACCCGGTGGCTTAAAACTCACGCCGGGCGTGTGTGTGTGTGTGCGTGCCCAAGATCCCGGGAGGAGAATGGAGGAGAAGGGATTGTGGCATGACCATCCTCTCTGGGGGGTGATTTCTCACTTTCTGTCTCTATGTCTCTCTCTGTCTGTCTGGCAAGCGCACGCGCACTATAGCAAAAACCTCTCCAAAAAAAAAAAAAAAGATTGTACACTCTTCCTTTGCTACAAAGATGAGACAGAGATTATAAAACATTTAGGAATATGAGCTTTGAAAATTCTTTTATTTGCCTATCTCATTTTTGTTCCTGTTAAAAGAATATACAGGTAATATAAGTATATCTACATATGTAAAATATAGTCATATTTATATATTTACATAAAATATACAGCATATTAAGACAGTAAAGGATACAGATTTAAAAGATAAAGTTGGAAGCTATTGTCTTTTTTTTTTTTTTTTTAGGAGAGATTTTTGCTATAGGGCACGTGTGCTCCCTGGAGAGACAGAAAGACAGAAAGTGAGAAATCACTTCCCCAGGGGGAACGGCCACACTACAGTCCCTTCTCCTCCATTCTTCTCTCGGAATTTTGGGCATGCATGCACACGTGCCCAGCATGAGTTTTAGGCTGACTGGTCTGGGACTCCAAAGGCAGTTGATTACATGAGAGTCCAGCTATGTAGCCATTATGCCTTCTACTGATCTCGATTTGTTTTAAACCTCGGAGATTTTGAAATGATCTGTTTTGTTAGAACTCACAATTTTCTGTAAAAAATTTAAACAAATATGATGGGCCTCAAAATGTTTGTGGAATAATGTAATTAAAGTATATGTTTATTTTGGTGCAAAAATTTAAATTAATGCAGTTTTTTTTTAATAACATGCATTTTCCATAAACTTGGTTTTTGCCAGAGAGCAACGAGAGAGAGAGAAAGTGAGAAAGCACCCCCAAGGGAGAATGATCACACTGCGATCCATTCTTTATTTTTTCCTCTCGGGATTTTGGGCATGCATGGACACACACCCATCATGATTTTAAGCTGTCGGGTCTGGGACTTGAACTGTGCAGTTGGCCATGTGGGGCTCAATTGCCTTTAATACACCTTCAGCTGGCTACCATGAACTTTTAAAAGACGTTTTGTATAAAAATAATGAGATAGATGGGCACTTTCGTTTCTATCCTGTTAAGAGATGTCTGATTTTCTAATAGACCTGGGAACAGAACTCTGGAGCTATTGAGTTATCTTAATTTTATTATAGTGTCAACCTGCAAGAGAGAAAGTGAGGCAAAATAGACTTTATCTGGGCAAAATTTGAGAACAGCACTGGGGCACAGCCCTGATGAACGTAATTCCCAAGCACGCTCACTGAAGTCTTATGAACCTCCAGCAGCTTTTAAAGGCAAAAGCTGCAGCGGACGGGTGGAGGGGAGACACAATGACACTCGTTGTTTTGGTGCGGTATCCTTGGCTTCCAGGATCAAGGCTGGACAGGCAATCTCTGGCAGGTGTCCTTGCAGAAAAAGTCGGGTTGCAGGGGTCTTTGTGCAATTTTGTGGTTTTGGTGGGTTCTTTAAAGAACAGTTCTTGTTCTCAGACATATTAGTGTGAGAAAATACCTCCTCTATGTTGGTCAGGGTTGACATAAATGGCTCGATTTTGACTTACTTAAAAACTTCCACAATAGTAGTAATTAGCATTTTAATTTTTTTGTATACGTTCTAAATAGTTTTTAAAAATGATTCCTTCATTTAGTTTAACATTTAGTTCATTATTATTTTTTAATTCAACTATAGAGACAGAGAGAGAGAATGAGAGACAGGGGAAAGTGAGAAAGTAAGCTGCCGGATCCGGAAATTGAACCACGGTCAGCTGTGTGGGAGTCTAGCACCTTAACCACCACCCCACCTGTCAGCCCCAACTTCCTAAAATAGCTTTTTTTTGGGGAGAGGTTTTTGCTATAGGGCACGCGTGCTCGCCAGACAGACAGAGACAGAGAGATAGAAAGTGAGAAATCCCCCAGGGGGGATGGCCATGCCACAATCCCTTCTCCTCCATTCTCCTTTGGGATCTTGGGCACGCACGCACACACGCCTGGCATGAATTTAAGCCACTGGGTTCAGGACTCGAACCGCAGTTGGGTACGTGGGAGTTCAGCGATACAGCCATTACGTTAACTGCTGGTCCTAAAATAGTTTTAAACAATGAAGAACTATGTGCCTTCTCATATATTTTAATTTAACTTTAGAAATTTTTCCTTATAAATTTAAACAGTAACAAAGATTATAATCATATCATGCATACAATATTGACTTTTTTGGCCATAGAGTATGTGCACTCACCCAGAGATAGAGAGGGGAAGTGAGACATCACTTCCCCCAGGGGGGATGGCCATGCCACCATTCTCCTCTCCAGATTTTGGGCACATGCACACGTGCCCAGCATTCTTTTCAAGCGTCCACGCCAGTGAACGGCCATGCATGAGTCCAGCGCCTTAACTACCGTATCACCTGCTCCCCCAGAGTATTGACCCTTTTAATAAAGTCAATTACATCACTCTTTACAATGTATACAACACAATGTAAATACCAGAACAATTGTTTATACCTGGTCATTAACTTTAAAAATATATAAATCTCTTCATTTTAAAAAGATTTATTTATTTTAATTTTATTTATTCATTCATTTATTTTAATTTGACCAGAGAGAATGAGAGGGAAAGTGAGAAAGCAAGCCACCAGGTTCAGGATTCAAACCATGGTCAGCCATGTGGGAGTGTCCAGCGCCTCAACAACCACGCCACCTGCTGGCACCAACAGATCTCTTTTATAGCATTAAGACATTTTATATCACTTCTGTTTCACCTAGAACTTGTGTTTCCGTTTTATTTTACCCACAGACTTTCCTTATATTGAAAATTCTTTTAATAATCAGTTACCTTGGGACCAGTAAATGGCATAATGTTTACATGCAGGTGACTGTTGTTTGAGTCTTGGATCTGGCAGCTTAAAACTCACACCAGGCACGTGTGCCTGCATGTCCAAAATCCCGAGAGGAGAATGGAGGAGAAAGGATTGTGGTGTGGGGTGTGGCCATATCCCCTGGGGGGGCGGTGATTTCTCGCTTTCTTTCTCTCCAGTGATAGCATGAACCCTATGGCAAAAAAAACTCTCTAAAAAAACCCAAAATCAATTACCTTATGCTTTTCTGCGATAAAAAACGTATATATTAAAATGTATTATTATTATTATTATTTTGCCAAAGGGTACTTATGTTTGCCAGACAGAGACAGAGAGAGGCAAAGTGAGAAATCTTGTCCAGAGGGGATGTCCACACTGCAGTCCCTTCACCTCCATTCTCCTCTTGGGATTTTGGGCATGTGCACACACATCCAGTGTGAGTTTACAGCCACTGGGGCCAGGACACAAACCACGGTCTGCCATGTGGGATTCCAGCACCTTATCCCTCACACCATCTGCTGGCCCTGTATAGATTGAAATTTAAAATATATACTAAAATAATATGTATTGATGAAACTGACTCGTAACATTTTATTCTAGGTTATGTTATCACAGTAGTACCTAATTGAATATAACCTAATGCATTATTAAATTTGATAATTATTAAAGCTAAAAAGTAAAATGTTACTGGAACTATATTACTTAATGAGACAGATGGAGATGTTTTCCTTTTTTAATTAGTCCATGTCTCAATAGATATATATTAGCACTTGCACGGCCATGACTGGGTTCTGTGGAAACTGAATTATTGGCTACCTTTAAGTGTATGGTGTATACAGACGTATTAGTGATTGTCTATAGGAAACACCTACGTAAGTGCATTGTAAGTAGAAAGTGATTGGCCAATAAAAGCAAGCAGGAAATTTATCCAAGTGAAAAATAAACACAGATTTTCTGTAACTAATGATCTTTATGAAATAGTTAACAAATTTGTTCATTGAGTCTGAATCACTATACAAGAAAACATAAAACCCATACTCGCCTTCAATATACTGTATGTTTCTGATATTTAAAGATACTAATATTGATCGACAGGAATAACTGTGGCAATTTTAACCTTTTCTTTTTTGAAATCACAAAGCTGAAACACAAACCAGTGTTTTGATTACTGCAGCTTTTCTGGGGCACTTATAGTTGGGGGCAGGCCCCTGCAGAATTCCAGATGGGTGAGCAGTTTGCCTTCACTTTTAGGTGATGTGACTGGAAATAAGGGGCAGGAAGGGACAGGCTCAGGCCATGTGTCCTCAAGCTGCTCAGCATGAGGCAGAGGACACATGGAAGCTGAGAACTGGAAGGTGGCCCTCTTTTCTTTTCTTTTCTTTTCTTTTCTTTTCTTTTCTTTTCTTTTTCTTTTCTTTTCTTTTCTTTCTTTTTTTCTTCTCTCTTCTCTTTTCTTCTTTCTTTCTTTCTTTCTTTTCTTTCTTCTTTTCTTCTTTTTTAATAAATACTTACTAAATTTTATTAGAAAGCTCCCACATCAAAGGACCAGCTGATGCCATAATGGTTCTGCTGCCAGACTCCCAGATGGCCAATCCCAGTTTGATTTCTGGACCTGGAGGCTTCAAACTCATGCTAGAAGCCATGTGCACACATACCCAAAATTCCTAGAGGAGAATGGAGAAGAAGGGATTGTGGCATGGCCATGCCCCTGGGGGTGATTTCTTGTCTTTTTTTTTTTTGTCACTCTGTCTCTCCAATGAGTGCACATACCTTATAGCAAAAGTCTCTCTCTCTCCCCCATTTTTTTAGAGAGTGATTTTTGCTATAGAGTGCTTGTGCTCACCAGAGAGACAGAGACAGAGAGACAGAGAGTGAGAAATCACTTCCCGGAGGGATGGCCACACTGCAATTCCTTCTCCTCCATTCTCTTTTTTTTTTTAGATTTTTAAAAAATAAATTTATTTTTAGAAGACATTAGTTCAGGACTTTATGTAACTGCCTTCTCAGTCCTATCATGGAGCAATAGATGAGAATATATAAATGCCTAATTAGAGTATAAGATTTTTTAATTTGGTTTTTCACTCACATAAATTAAAAAAGGAATTTATTTTATTGACTCCATTTCAAAAGGTAAATCTGAAATATTCTCCAACTACAGCTGACATGTCTTGGTTATTGCAACTCTGTGATATGAATGTAGAACCCTGATGCGGCCCATCCAAAATGCTAGTTTTTTTCTTCTCTCTTCTCTTTTCTTCTTTCTTTCTTTCTTTCTTTTCTTTCTTCTTTTCTTCTTTTTTAATAAATACTTACTAAATTTTATTAGAAAGCTCCCACATCAAAGGACCAGCTGATGCCATAATGGTTCTGCTGCCAGACTCCCAGATGGCCAATCCCAGTTTGATTTCTGGACCTGGAGGCTTCAAACTCATGCTAGAAGCCATGTGCACACATACCCAAAATTCCTAGAGGAGAATGGAGAAGAAGGGATTGTGGCATGGCCATGCCCCTGGGGGTGATTTCTTGTCTTTTTTTTTTTTGTCACTCTGTCTCTCCAATGAGTGCACATACCTTATAGCAAAAGTCTCTCTCTCTCCCCCATTTTTTTAGAGAGTGATTTTTGCTATAGAGTGCTTGTGCTCACCAGAGAGACAGAGACAGAGAGACAGAGAGTGAGAAATCACTTCCCGGAGGGATGGCCACACTGCAATTCCTTCTCCTCCATTCTCTTTTTTTTTTTAGATTTTTAAAAAATAAATTTATTTTTAGAAGACATTAGTTCAGGACTTTATGTAACTGCCTTCTCAGTCCTATCATGGAGCAATAGATGAGAATATATAAATGCCTAATTAGAGTATAAGATTTTTTAATTTGGTTTTTCACTCACATAAATTAAAAAAGGAATTTATTTTATTGACTCCATTTCAAAAGGTAAATCTGAAATATTCTCCAACTACAGCTGACATGTCTTGGTTATTGCAACTCTGTGATATGAATGTAGAACCCTGATGCGGCCCATCCAAAATGCTAGAATTTATGCATCATCTGAAGTTTCCAGTGGCATGCTAGCTAGTTGTCATTATGATGCTTCAGACAAAAATTTCCAGTCATGTGTAGGAAAATTATTTATAGACACTGCAATATGAT
>NW_006159807.1:4867027-4878052 GCF_000334495.1 Tupaia belangeri chinensis | reverse complement strand
TTTTTTGTCAATTAAGCATACTTTTACTTTTTTCCTTCCCCCTCTCTCCCTTCCATACTAAACTTTTTTCCATATTTTATTGATTCACAAAATATGTTAAACTAAAAATATGGACAAAGCTAGAATCTAGACGCAAGTGTTCTGTAATTTACTTCTGAAATTTTTTTTCTGAAACTTCTTTTTAACTTAATTTACATTCATTCCCTAAGCATCATCACAGCATACAAAATGTGATTTCCCATCCAGAATATACTGCATAATATAAGAGAAAATAATATAATTGCAAGAGAAATTATTTCAATTCACTTTCAATTAAGTGGCTTAATCATGCATGCTATTGTCAAAATTTTCCATTTGTAATTTCATATATATATATATCCCTATTTCTGACCCTCTGCCCTTTCCGACCCTCTTCTTACACTATCCTTAAAACATAACCTACAGTAGTCTTCCATTCCTTTCCCCCCACATTGTATTGATCACACAATTTCTTAAACAATCTAACTACTTTCAATAGCAAGTTCACTTGGTAATTTAAAGAAAAGCAGTTTTAACTTAAATCAAAGAAATGCTAAGGAACTTTGCTTAAAACTTAAAGCCAAGAAACAGGTTAGGATTCTGTTCAAATGGTAGGTACATGAACCTATCGACAGCTCAAGATAGGACAAAAAATCCTTAAAACTGGACGACAAAGCCTAGAAAAAAATCAGCAATGTTTTCGTCAAAAGTCATAAAATTCTATTTCACCAAATCAGTCTCATGTACTTTATCTTCTGTTGTTGTTCGATTTTCCTGATTAAATTCTGGGATATAATATGCAACTCCAGACTTGTCCTTATGATTAAGTTGGCCATTTTCTTAGTTTTTGAACTCTTATTTCTGTGTGACTGTATTTAATTTTCCTGACATAGCACTCCCTTCAGAACTTCTTGGAGAGCTGGTCTGATGCTGGTAAATTCTTTCAGGTTTCATTTACCTGAGAATATACTTGTCTTTTCTTTCCACATGAAGGATAATCTTGCCAGGTACAGTATTCTTGGTTGAAATTACTTTTCCCTTAACAATTTGAATATATTTCCCCCTTCTTTCCTCACTTGCATTGTTTCTGATGAGAGGTCTGCTATTATCCTGATGGAATATCCTTTATAAGTAACTTGATGTTTTTCTCTTGCCAGTCTTAATATCTTGTCTTTGTCTGTGGTTTTGGTCAGTCTGGTTATAATGTGTCTCAGAGAAGATCTTCTTGGGTTGGTTTTATTTGGGGTCCTCTGTATTTCTTGGGACTTGATCTTTGAGTGCCTCTCTAGGTTTGGGAAGTTTTCTTGCAGGATTTCATGGAATAGATTACCAAGGCCCTTATGAGTCTCTTTGCCTTCTGGGATACCAATTATCTGGATGTTTGGACATTTGATGGTATCTAGTACTTCTCGTATATTATTCTCATTTTTTTGGGTCATTTTCTCAGTCTTTGTGGTGGATTTTTTTAGGCCAGCAATTTTCTCTTCTCTGTCAGAGATTCTATTTTCTGTATGATCTAGTCTGCTTTTAATACTTTCCAGGGAGATTTTGACTTCCTGTATTATATATAGCCTTCATCTCTAACAGTTCCATTTGATTATTTTGTAAAATGTGTAATTCCCCTTTTAGATCTTGCAAGAGTATCCTCACCTCCTGGAACTCATCAGTTCCTTTCTCTTTTCTCTTCTGCAATTCAGTGTCTCTCTTCTCTTCCATCTCTGTTAGCTTTGCCATTATGAATTTTCTAAATTCTTTATCAGACATTTCCATGATTTCTACTGAACTGTCTGTGGATGAAGAGGAGTTAATCTTTTCCCTTGGAGGAGAGGTATTTTCTTGCTTTCCCATACTTCTTCTGATCCTGCGGTAATTTCTATTCATCTGTTTCTTCCTAATTCTTGAAGTTGAATCTGAATGTTCAGGAGCTAGCAGAAAGAGGTGATCTGGAATCTCTTTGCTGTTCCGTTGTGATTGCTTTGTGCAGCAGATTCAGTAGATATTGATGAATATATTAATCCTGACAGTATTTGGATGTTTGGCTATAGTTCCCTTAGATCTGTCTAGAAACACAGTAAATGAATATGGAGGAGAGGAGATATGATATAAAAGAGAAAGAAAAGGAAAAGAGAGAGAGAAACAACAACAACGACAACAAAGAAACAGAGAAAAAAAAAGAAGGAAAAAATAAAAAACTGAAAAAAAATGTTTTTTAAAGAACAAAGTAGAAAACTAGTTCTCAGGAGCCATGAGGAAACTTCTTCTGATGGCCTGCCTCTTGCCTCTCTTGCCTGGGTGGGAGGGGGAGAGGGGATTATTAACAAGACAAAGGCGGGACTGAAGGCAAGAGAATACTTTACCTTAAAAATTTTTTAAAAGGAAAAATTACCAAAAAATGAGAAGACCAAAGCAGAGAGAGTCAGAGACACAGAGACAAAGATAGAAGGCTAGAGGGACTCCCTACCACTCAAACTTGAGGACTGGAGGCTGAATTATCAGTAGGAAATCTTCATTTCTCTTTTACCCTGAAATCACTAGTTCTCAGGAGCCATGAGGTATCTTCTTCTGATGGCCTGCCTCTTGCCTCTTCCACTCCATTCTCTTCTCAGGATTTTGGACAGGCCTGTATGGGTCCAGAACTCGATCCATGGTCAACTACATGAGAATCCAGCAATGTAACCATTAAGTCATCTGCTGGTCCTGCAAAAATCTCTCTTTATAAAAAAAAAAAAAAAAAAAAGAAAGAAAGAAAAAGCAAAGACCCACACTAAACCCAGTCTGAGGACCACAATAGAGAGCCCTCTGAGACCCACGATGTATTTTACGTTTATCTAAATTGTTTAAACGCCTGCCTAGGAAGTTCGACAGGCTGTCCTGTGAGAGACCTTCATATAAGCTTGGATCATTACAAGACATGGATCTTCCTTATGGAACATCCACCATCACGACAGGATTCTGAACCAGCAGGAAATGACACAGGCCAGCAAAAAATGGTGGAAGACAACTGTTCAGTGCTTTTATTTGGTAAATTTCCATCTTTGAATGAAAATTTATTTCCATAAAGGAAAAACCCAAAAGTTGCTATATGTGAGCTGACTACCTAACAAGTAGGACAATAAAACCCAAAATGTAATGGACACATTTAGACAAGGTCATGACCATCTTAATACTGAATTTGGCTTTAAGATCATTTGATGGGCTGAATTCCAATTGTTAAATGAACATTCTTTTTGGCAACCTACAGATGAAATATATTAAATTAGCATGCTATTTTTCTAAGGCATTTGATAAACATGCACATCATAATCTAGAGCATCATAATTGAGATGAATAATTTTTAAGATACTAGAGCACATTTCATGCTATTATAATGATTCTTATCCTCTGCTTAAAAATTGTCACAAATTTATAAGGCATTTTTAAATTTAAAAAATTCACTCCACTAGCAAAAATGAACTAAATTGACATCCTGCCCTTAAGACTTTGGAGAAGTATTAAGATAGATGTTCAGGAAAAATACACAATAATAAGCTAGTGAAATCCTGTTAGAAATAGGCCTTGGGGGCCATCAGGTGGCATGGTGGTTAAGGTACTGGACTCCCACATGGCTGACCATGGTTCAAGTCTTGGACCTGGCAGCTTGCTTTCTCACTCTTTCAATTCTCTCTGGTGAGCACATGTGCCCTATAGCAAATTAAAATAATAATAATAATAAATAATAAATAAAATTAAAGAAAGAAAGAGAAAGAAAGAAAAAAGAAATAGGGCTTTAGCTTTTAGAAAAATGTTTACTTGGGCTACACTTTTGCATTCATATTTCTCATTCTATGCAATTTCTATATGCTTGACTAAAATACATGTTAATAAAATGCTTGATTAGGTTGACCTAATCTACTGATTTAATAAGTAACTTATTTTCTTATTGCTATAATGAACATATATGTATGTGTTCAAAGACTATTTTTTCAGGTTTATTTCTACCTTTGACAACATTCAGCGGAACTTTATTCACTTTTGGCAGTTATCAGATAAGCCTAAAATGCAGAGGGAAAAATCGATATCGTATAAACTGTTATTCTGAGTCTCCAACAATTAAAAGTATATTTTCCTGTTGCTAAGAAACAGTTTCTATTTAGTTGGAGCAAAACTTTATCAGTTCTTTCTATTACTCTTAGTTCTATGAAACAATCACTTACAATCCAATAAAATTAAAACTTGAATCTAGGTTGGAGTACTGGTATTTACTTACAAATCCAGATTCCTGTCTGAGGTAGACAGCCTCAAGGACGGCACCCAATGATTCCCACCTCCCGATATTCACAGCCTCTCACAGCCTAGTCCCCTCCTATATCATACTGCAGTTATCACCAGAATGACAGGAATGGAAAGATGTCACATTTGGGACCACATTGTGGGAGAACTGCCCCTGGTTATTGCTACTGTAGGGGAAGCCCTGTTTTGAGAGGCTCATGTACAGCTGAACCACACCTGTGCTCATGTGAGTGCTCTTGTAAGCAGAACCTCAAGCTCCAGAAAGATCTTGGGATGGGGTGGCCTGACTTGACTGCAAACTCATGGACAGCTCTGAGCCAGAATCACTGGGCCAAACTGTCCCCAGATTCCTGACCCTCTAAAACTGTGAGGTGCTGAATGCTTCTTTTATTTTATATTATTTTTAGATTTTTGCTATGGAGCGTGTGTGCTTGCTAGAGAGAGAGAGACAGAGAGGGAAAATGAGAAATCACTCCCCAGGGGGATGGCCATGCAGCAATGCCTTCTCCTCCATTCTTCTCTTAGGATTTTGGGTTTGCATGCACACACACCTAGCATGATTTTCACGTTTTGGAGTTCAGGATTCAAATCATGGTGTTGGCTATGTGAGAGCCAGCACCTTATCCTCCACATCACCTGCTGACTCCATTAAATGCATTTTTTTTTTTTATTTTTCTCTTATAACTCTTAATTTTTTAATTTAAAAGCTATTTTTAATTTACTTTAATCACTGTACATCTTGATAGTGTGCAATATTTTTATCAGCATGAATACTGTACATATTAGTCAAGTCAAAGATGTCACCACATACATTATTAACAGTTAACTTTTCACTTTTGTGTCTATTAATTTTAAAAAAATATTTTCCCTGATCCCCTCCCTCCCACCCCCTATTATCCTCCTCCTATTATCCATCCCCTTCTATACTGTCTCTAGTATCTACAGACGCCCTCCCTGCTATTATACTTTCCAGTATTTCAGTTTCTGCTGTAGAGTGCAGGCACTTGGTATATATTAAGTGAAGACATGTGATGTCTGTCTTTTATAGTCTGGCTTTCTTCACACATTAAATCTTCCATACTTACTCAGTTTGTATCAAATGTCAGGATCTCGTTGTTTTTTGTGACTGAGTAATATTCCTTAGTATATATGTGTCACATTTTTTCAATCCACTCATCTGGTCTTGGACATTTGGGTTGATTCCATGTCCTAGAAATTGTGAATAGTGCTGCAATAAACATGGATTTGTGAATGTTCCAATGTTTATTTTAAACCGTTACATATTGAGGTAATTGGTTGTGCAGTAATAGATAACTAATAAACTACGTTTAATCACTGTACTTTCTATTGAGTCTGTTACTTAAATTGTTCTTTAATTCAACTCTGTTATTTTGAACTAGAACATTACTTTGCCATCAAGGAAATATGTCCTAAGTTTGTAGCTTTTGATGGTGGTGGTTCCCTTCTTGTACCCAAGTGACAATCTAGAGTTTTATGAGAGGTTCCCCCGCCCCCAACACACACAAACACAATGGTTAATGAAGCTTACTGGCCTCTAGTGGTGAAAGCTAAGGTTGCTAGACATTCTACAATGCATACAACACTTCATTTCAAGACCATAAAGGCATTACAAAACATTTGTTTTAAAAAGGAGTTGTTTTTCTAATAGAGAGCTACTAGCTTAAAAACAGGACTGTATTACTTTTCATGGAGAATACTAAGTGAAATCTACTAATCTTTAAAAAACAGAAAAAAAAAATCCTTAATGGAAAGGTAGAAGAAGCCAGAAATTTGTTTTATGGTACATAATTTGCTCAAAAACTTAAACATAAGAATGAAAACTTTATAACCATAAGAAATCCATTAGAAATTATTTTTTTAAAGAGAAGGCAGTTTATAGTGTTATGTAACAGTTCATGTAATAGTATAATATAATAATTCTATCGGTAGTTTTTAATAGGTAGAATTATTTAGTAATGGAAGAGATTGTGAGGAGAGTAAAGTAAACACATTGGTAAAGATCTCACAGCCGTTTAGCACCTTACACCATGCAAATCCAAAATTGTGAAAGAGCGCAAGGTAAAAAATTATCATTTTATGATGAGAACTTATTTTGGAACAGTTGTTATTTTTGTGTGGACATAAAGACATATATGCGATTGACTTGATCAAAGATTAATTTAATGTGACTGGCTCACAAAATAACTGAAATCAGCATGATATATTTTTTTAAAAATTTAGGTGTATCCATATAGCATTCAGGGTAATTCTTTTTTTTTTTTTTTTTTTTTTGGAGAGGTTTTTGCTATAGGGCACATGCACTTGCCAGAAAGACAGAGAGAGAGAGAGACAGAGAGACAGAAAGCGAGAAATCACCCCCCAGGGGGGATGGCCATGCTGCAATCATCCTTCTCCTCCATTCTCCTCTCGGGATCTTGGGCATGCACACACACACATCTGGTGTGAGTTTAAGCCACTGGGTCTGGAACTCAAACCATAGTTGACTACATGGGAGTTCAGTGACATAGCCATTACACTAATTCTTTGATGCTAAAAACAAATTTTAAATAAAATATGATGCAGTATATTCCAGGCCTATAGGATTCTTCTTATTTTTTTTTTTCCCCCAAATTCTAAGAGTATGTAAAATGAACTGAGTGACCCCTTTTGGGCTGATAAGGCAAAGTCCCACAGGAAGGGGCTCTAGGAAAAGTCAGGGAATATTCTGGACCAAGATACAATAAGTAATATGTATCTTACTTACATGACTATAAGTAATATCTTCTTGTAAGGCAATGTGATAGAGAATTTTAAAAAGTTAGGAGGCAGAGTTCCTATCCTCATTTATTATATCTTTTCATGTGATTTCTTATTATTTTTTGTCAGGTATATGTTTACATATAATAAAACCCACATCTTTAAGTGTACCCTTTTATAAGTTTGAACAAAACATAAAGTTATGTAACTATCACTACATTCAAAGTATTGAACAGATCCATCACCCCTTTCAGTCAAGACCTCTTCCTACCCCCAGTTCTTAGCAACCTCTAATCTGCTTTTTGTCTTTATAGTCTGGCCTCTCCAGAATGTTCTGTCAAATGAATCATAGAGTATGTAGCTCTTCTAGTTTTTTTTTTTTTAAATCACTTAACGTAATGCATTTGAGATTTATACCAGTTGCTACATATCTCAGCAGTTCATTATCTTACTACTAAGTAGTATTCCATTATACTAATGGACCATGCTTTGTTTATTCTATCACCAGTTAAAAGACTATTCAGTTGTTTCCAGCTTTTGATGAAAATTAATAAAAGTCATTATAAATATCCACATACAATGTTGGATGAGCATTGTTTTTCTTGAGTAAATACCTAAGAGAGGATGGTAAAATTACATTGCAAGTATATGTTTGGCTTTAAAATAAACTAACAACAATAACAACAACAACAAAAACAACAACCACCTGCGTGGGATCAGCAGATAGTGTAATGGCTAAGTTGCTGGGCTCCCATGTAGTCGACTGTGGTTCGAGTCCTGGACCTGGTAGCTTAAACTTACACCAGGCATGTGTGTGTGCGTGCCCAATATCCCAAGAATGGCCATCCCCCCTGGCCTGTGATTTCTCGCTTTCTATCTCTCTGTCTCTCTCTGCTTTTCTGGTGAGCGCATGCGCCCTATAGCAAAAACCTCTCAAAAAAAAAAAATACCCCTAAATACCCCTGCCTAATTATATCCTAAGGTGGCTCTGCCAGGTCATTTCCATGGTGCAGTGGTAATGTACTGCTCAAGGGAAGCTGAATCCCTCATGATGACCATGGTTCATATCTCTAGCCTGGTACATCTGAACCCCCTGGGCAAGTACCCTGGATCTGGTGGGCTGGAACATCTGAAACCCCTGGGCAAGTGTCCAGGATCTGGTGGGCTAGAGAACTTGGAGGAGGGGGATTGTAGTGTGACCAGAGGGTGCTCACTTTTCTCTCTCTCTCTTTCACTCGTTCCTGGTGCAAAGGAGTGCATGCACATGCATGTGTTCTATCATAGTAAAGAAAAAAAGAGTGAAGGGGCTATATAATTTTGTATTTTCATGAGCAGTGTATAAGAGTGCCAATTTCTCCACATCCTGATGAGTGTGTGGTATAGTCAGTTTTCTTCTTAAGTTTAGAAATTCTTAGAGGCATGTAGAGGTATCTCAGTGTGTTTTAATTTGGTGTCACATGTAAAATATTTTTGTTCATCTCTGTCCCCATCTTGCTTTATTTCCAATATTTTCATTAGATATTTTCTTACAGCTTCCATCTCTTCTGCTGAAATTCCATATTGGTTCATGCACCTTGTTCAGCACTATTCTTTTCTTTTCTCTTCTTTTCTTTTCTTTTCTTTTCTTTTCTTTTCTTTTCTTTTCTTTTCTTTTCTTTTCTTTTCTTTTTTCTTTTCTTTTCATTTCTTTTCTCTTCTCTTCTTTTCTTCTTCTCTTCTGTTCTCTTCTGTTCTCTTCTGTTCTCTTCTCTTCTCTTCTCTTCTCTTCTTCTTTTCTTTCTTTCAGAGGTTTTTGCTATAGGGTGTGTGCACTTGCCAGAGAGACATAAAGACAGAATTCCCCCCGCGCCAGGGGTGATGACCATGCCACAATCCCTTCTCTTCCATTCTCCTCTTAGGATCTTGGGCACGCATGCACACGTGCCTAGAGTGAGTTTAAGCCACTGGGTCCAGGACTTGAACCATGGTCAACTACATGGGAGTCCAGTGACGTAGCCATTACACCAACTGCTGGTCCCACCACTATTGTTTTCCACTAGAGCCTTTAGCATGTATAGTAGTTATTGTAAATGGCCTGTTTGATAATTCCATTGTCTGAATCATCTCTGAATATGGTCCTGTTGATAGCTTTATTTCATAACAGTCTCATTATTTTTGATCTAATACCAGACATTATAAGACAATAGAAACTGAGCTACTAATAATACTTACGCTTGAAATTAAGCATGTCTTCTTTTTTTCTGGTAGATTACATATATATATGTGTGTGTGTACCTATATATATATACCTATATATATGTGTGTGTGTTTGTATAGGTATATTATATATATATGTTTATATGTGTGTGTGTGTGTATATATATACCTATATATATATATATATATAGGTATATATATACCTATATATGCACATGTTAAGTTATCTAGTTAGCAGCTGATAAGTACGGGAGTCTCTGAGCTCATGTCCAACCTAAGGAACAAACTGTTATTGCTTGTTACTCAGAGCTGCATCCTCAGTCTTCTTGCATTCCTAAGGATCAGGGATGAGATTCCTAAATGATCCTACTCTCCTATCCATGGCAGCCAAATTGTCGTGTATCTTTGGCAAGTCTTATATGGGACTTCTCTGCACTTGCCTAGTTTGCAAAGCCAGCTCAGTCTTTGAGTTAATGTGACAGCACAGATGTGTCTGGAGTCCACAGACAGAGGGGAGTTCACACTCACAAGTTCTTCATAGAACTTTTTTAGGTTCTCAGGAGAAAGACTGGGGGTCAGGGTATGGAAGCAGAGTCAGTCTTCCTTGGGGTGCAAACCTGAAGGAGGGGGATGCCTTTCCTGCACAGGTCTACTGGAAAGGCTGAAGGCTGAGGCCAGAGCCACAGCACTGAGAAAAACCCTCTGGCACCCAAGCCCCAATCAAAGTGCCAGCTAATGTTTCAGGAACTTGAAACCAATATTTCAACAACACTTTGCTGGGCTACTGAAGCAAATCAGAGCAATGGGAAACCTGCTCAAAGTCTCTTTGGTAAACCTTTTAGTGTTATTAGTATAGGAACCCGAGTCTAGACTGTTCTGTGTGCTTCAGGAGCTTGAAACCAGTGGTCCACTGAAGCAAACCACAGCAACAAAGTCTCAAAGTCTCTTTGGTAAGAGACTCCTAATAGTATTGACATAAGGATCCTGGCCCAGGACTGTTTCATGCCCTTCCAACAATGATACTTTCTTGATATTTTTTTCTTGTACCTTTTTTCTAGCTGTAGGAGTTTTACAGAGTTTCTTCCTTTTTTCCCAAGGGCTTGAGTCTTTTGTTCCTTAATTAGGGTTTTGTGACTTTCTCACAAGCAACTGCATTCCTCTGCTCCAGGCCTGCACCACAGTGGGAGACTCTCTGTTTCCCCTTCCGGACTCCAGTCCTTCTCATGAGAACCCAAGGGAGGCCTGTGAAGAAGAGCTCGTCAGGGTGAACTACCCTTGTGTCGTGGCTCCGAGACACAGCTACACTTTCACCTTAAAGTCAGACTTCTGCAATTTGTTGAAAATTTGAGCTGAATTCGTTCTTGTTTGATGACAATTGGCATCGCTTCTTCCTGCCTTCCAACAAAGGTAAGGTAGAGCTTGTACCCTGTCTTAGATTATTTCAAGGTACCTGGTTGCCCTAAGTCTTCGGCTATCTGATGGGATCAAGAAAAATTATGATTTTATATTTTTCCTTCCTTCTTTATTTCCACCAAATACTGCTTCTGTCTCTTTTCTACGTTGTAGGTAGAAGTAGGTCTCCTATTATGTCCTTAAAGATATCTGGAAATTTCACAATTTTTTTTTCAGTAATGCACAGCAACATCAATGATTTTCACTATTCTCTACTTCCTCTTTGCATTTGGCTGAGTCACAGACCAGCTGGGAATATGAAAAGGCTCAGACTAATTTTATGGCTGATATACTGCTGGGTGCATTCAAGCACTATCGGCCTTCCCCTGTCTA
>NW_006159807.1:4845535-4866794 GCF_000334495.1 Tupaia belangeri chinensis | reverse complement strand
CGGCATTCCCCTGTCTAACAAGAATCCACGGAGATTCACAGAAAAGTCCCTCTTTGTGGGCAGAGATTACTGGTTGACCACCAAATGTTCATGCTCCCTGCTCTTCTAGAGTGTCATTGGGAAAAGTCTGCACCTTTGATGAATTACACCTTGAAGGTCACTCTACAACAAGGTACAGCCATCTAAATGTTCTGGCAAGTAGACTTGCAGAATTGATATGAGCTACTCGGTCCTGACCCATAAAATCCTCACATGTGGCATCCCTCCATGCTCTTTCCTCTACTGCCAGACACCTGCCAATGCCCACAGTGATGTCAGGTGTTTGAGATGGCAGAACTTTCATCAGCCTGGATCCCTAATGGCTGTGTAGAATGGAGCTCACTCACCCTCATCTCCCCAATCCAGAACCAACTTGGAATACTTCATGAGCAAGAAGTAAACTTTGATGGTGTTTCAATTACTTTATCTCTCTTTCTCTCTATATATAGACATCACTTAGTCACAGCAAATAGCTAATCCCAACTAATACCCTCGCCTTTCCTTCCATTGTAAATTTCCTGTTTAACTTGCCCTAATATGAGATTTCAACAGGTTTGCCAGTTGTCTGCAGGTCACTCATGAGGAATACTCTTCTAGACCCTTGCCATTCCTGTGCAAGTGAAAGTGAGAAGCTAAGAGCTAAATGAGATTGGGCCAGCCAGTGCTGTGACGACTGAGGCAACTACATCCCATGTGGCCGACTGTGTGGTTTGAGTCTGGAACCCAGTGGTTTAAAAACATGCTGGGCACATGTGCATGTGCGTGCCCAAAATCCCAAAGAAGAAATGGAGAAGGGATTATGGCATGGCCATCTCCCACGGACGATGCGTTCTCCTTTTCTGTCTGTGTTTCTCTCCAGTAAGTGCACATGCTCGCTAGAAAATTAACAGACAAATAAAAACTGAGAGAAAAATACTCTTTTCTTCTGTGAAGCATTATCAATATTTCATCTGATGTATAGGCTCAAAATTATATTAGTGGATGCCTGCAGTGCTGTGCTGGGAAGTTGTCCGAGGCAGTGTCCTTTCAGGCTAATGGAAGAGAACACGGTGATTAATTAGCAATAACTGCCATGGCAAGTGAGGTCAGAGTAGTGGCCTGGGTTCAAAAACCTTCGTCATCCCTGGGCTCTATGCCAACCTTTCGGATGCATTCAGTAAGCTGTTCCTAGAAACACAGCCCAGATTTCTAAGTCTCAAGTAAGAGGCAATATCCTTGCCATGGCTCTTACGTATATACATTGTATAAGTGATTGGCAGCCTTAATGAGTCAAGTTACAAATTAAATTTAGACTTTTCTCTACCTAGATTCTGCTTGATTAGTTCAGAAACCAGACATTTCCAGGATTTGAAGGTTCTAGTAAAACAATTTTGAAGGCATTATTGTTGCCACCTCAACAGCAGCTGGGAAGATGATTCTATTCTTTAGGACTGTAGCAGTGTGTGTGTGTGTGTGTGTGTGTATTTAATTATAAGCAATTGCGTGTATCAAGAGAGACAAAGGGAAAAAGCACCCCTGAATGGGGTGTGGTCACATCATAATCCTTTTCCCTCCATTTATCTTTCTCTTCAGGATTTTGACCATACACACATATGTGCCTGGCGTATTTTTCAAGCTGATGGGGCCATCATTTGAACTATAGTCAGTCATATGGAATTTGGCTCTCTTAACCAGTAGATTATGGGGCTGGCCTGCAATGTGGTATTTTAAAAGATTTTTGCCATAGAGCACATGCACTCTCCAGAGACAGAGACACAGAGAGAAAAAAAGTAAGAAATCATCCCCCTGGGAGGGGGGCAATTCCTTCTCCTTCATTCTCCTCTTGCCATTTGGAGCACACAACCAACCACATGTGTCTGGTGTGCTTTTCAAGCTATTGGATCCATGACATGAACTGCAGTGTTGACCATGTGGGATCCAGTGCCTTAACCACTATGCTCTGACCTTCTCTATGTGTTTTTTTTTTTTTTAAGAAATAGATTTTTGCTATAGGGCACATGTGTTCTCCAGAGACAGAAAGACAGAGACAGAGAGACAGAAGGCGAAAAATCACTTCCTGGGGGGATGGCCACACTACAATCCTTTCTCCATTCTCTTCTTTGGATTTTGGGCATACACAGACATGCGCCCAGCATGAGTTTTAAGTCACCAGCTCCAGGTCTCGAACCTTGGTCAACTGCAGTTCAGTGATGTAATCATTATGCCATCTGCTGGTCCTTTACGTAGTATCTTTAAATCTGTGACTGATTGACTCCCTGTCTGGCTTATAGACTGGCCTGGCAAATAGGAGACAAAGACACGGAGGAAAGTCCCGTGATGTTGATAAGCCTCCTGCTTCCAAGCAGACAGAGGGTATCGTGGGTGCCCAGCAGTGGCACAGCTTAGTAACCCACATGGAGGGTCTCAGGTTCAGTTTTCAGCTCGACCTGTGCAGGCTTGGCCCATGATCCTGGCTGGTTGAGAAGACTGGGGGGATCATTGCATGGGGCCCAATTGAGGGTCCCTGTGTCTCTGTTTCTCTCTCCCAGGTGCTTTTGCTCTCTGTCTCTCACTCTCATGAGAGAAAAAAAAAAGAAAAAAAAACTTAAAAAGAACAAAAACAGAACATTGCTTTCTGCTGTGGGAATGAGAGTTTACTTAAAATGGCTCTCAAATGCGTGGATGTTTTAAGCTACCTTCTTCCTAGTTAACTATTTCCTAGATGACAAAAGAATGAAATTCAGATGCACATACCCGAGTCCAACTTGTATGGCATCCAAGAAAATCTCAGCTTAACCATGTTAATGAATGCATTAGGGACTTTTTTCCCCACAGGACATGAGAAAGAGTAATATCTTTTCAGCACAAAATATAATTGATGAGTTATCTAAGAAATTCAGGTAATTTCTCATCAGGAGTGAACAGTCAGATACATCCAAATTGAAAAATATTCTGTAAAATAACTGTTTGTTTGAAAAGGTCATTGTCAGGCCCAACAACTAAATGCAATACACAGCCCTCCATTGAATCCTGGATAAAGTAGAACAAACAAAAAGAGACAAATCAGTATTTTTTAATTTATTGGACATATGAATGTAAATTTTATATCAGTGCTAAATTTCTTGAGTGTGATCATTGTAAAAGGTAAAATGTCTTTGTCCTTAGAAGAGAGGCGTAGTGTAGACCACGGTGTCAGTGTGGGTTATTTGTGGTCATTGCTTCTTATCTGCTCACATCTGTTAATAACTTCATTGTGGGGCCAGCAGTTGGCATAATGGCTATGTTGCTGGACTCCCATGTAGTCAACTGTGGTTTGAGTCCCGGACCCGGTGGCTTAAACTCACGCCAGGCACGTGTGCGTGCGTGCCCAAGATCCCAAGAGGAGAATGGAGGAGAAGGGATTGCGGCGTGGCCATTCCCCCTGGGGGGTGATTTTTCGCTTTCTATCTCTCTCTCTCTGTCTGTCTGGCGAGCACACGTACCCTATAGCAAAAACCTCTCCAAAAAAAAGAAAAAAAAATAACTTCATTGTGTTCTTTACAAACATACTATATTGTATCTTCCATTAAAAGTTGCTCATATTCAAATACAAAAAAAAGGCCTGCATTTTTTCTCAAACATGCTCATTATACATAGAGAGATAAAGCAAAGAAGGATACACCTGGCATTTATTCTAGTCTTCAACTTTTCAGTTTAAACATTTTCACATTAAAAAGTTCAGAAAAACATTTTTCACTTACTAGACTATCCTAAGACTTTCCTACAATATTATTGTCTAAGCACTCATAATGACTACTTTTAATGATATCATGGTGGGGCGGGCAGGTGGTGTGGTAGTTAAGGGTGCTGGACTCCCACATGGCTGACTGCAGTTTGAGCCCCAGGCTTGGTGGCTTATTTTCTCGCTTTCTCTCTCTCTCACTCTGTACCTCTCTGGTTAAATTAAAATAGATGAATAAATAAAGTCAAATAAAGTAATTCTTTAAAACATGTTATCATGGCATTATTTGGGGGAAATATATATTTTTTTAAATTATGCCACAATTTAGACTTATTTTTTTAAATAATTATTTTATTTATTTGACTTTATTTGTTATTATTAATTTGACCAGAGAGAGACAGAAAGAGAAAAGGAAAATGAGAAAGCAAGGTGCCAGGTCCGGGATTCAAACCATGATCAGCCCTGGGAGTCTAGCATCTCAATCACCAATACTATCTGCAAGACCCCACAATTTGGATTTCTAATAAATAATGCTTCAATGAGCATCTTCATGTATAGCTTTTTCCATATCATGGATTCTAATCTTGGCATACATTTCTACAGGGAGACCACTGGATAAAATGGCCATTTATGGAGGGCTGGAAATACTCTGCTGTGACTTAGTTAGTTAGTTTAGCGAGATGGTAAGAGTTTAATAAAAGTGAGTCATTACAGGCAATTATTTTTTTTGAGGCTGCACATTTTTAGACCGCTAACACCTTATTTCCAACCCTTCCTCTGGCTAGTTGTGGGGACCTTGAGTCTTTCTCTGTTGCCATCTACTCCTCTAAATGATTTTTTTTTAGGGGGGGAGAGGTTTTTGCTATAGGGCATATGTGCTCGCCAGACAGAGAGACAGAGAGATAGAAAGTGAGAAATCACCCCCCAGGGGTGCAATCCCTTCTCCTCCATTCTCCTCTCAGGATCTTGGGCACGCACGCACATGCGCCTGGCGTGAGTCTCAAGCCACCGGGTCCGGGACGTGAACCGCGGTCGACTACGTGGGAGTCCAGCGACATAGCCATTACACTAACTGCTGGTCCCTCTAAATGATTTTTTTTTTTCAGCCTGAGATCCAGGACACCAACGTGTCAGTGAGAGCAGTAGTGGGTGTTTAAGCTTTTCAATATTCCACAGCTTAATGAAAATCACGTTTCTCATAATGACGGACATGTGAGTGAGCTTCAGGTGGCGTGTCTATTCTCAGAGGATCCTGGATATGACTAGAGTCTTAACCAAGAGCTCAGCTGCAACCTGAGGCCCTGAGCCAGCACACACCTGGGATGCTCCTGGTCCCAGACTTCAGACAGTGTGTGAGACAATAAATACTTTTTTTTTTTTTTTTTGCCAGTGCATAAGTGCACTTGCCAGAGAAAGAGAGAGAGAGAGAGAGAGAGAGAGAGAGAAACTACCCCCAATGGAGTGTGATTATATCACAATCTTCTCCCTTCCATTTCTCCATTTCATCTGGGTTTGGGGCACATGTGCACATGAACTTGTGTTTTTCAAGGCATCAGGGCCAGGATTTGAGCTGTGGTTGGCCATATGGGATCTGGCTTTCTATGCCCAGCACTTAACTGCAGCACTATGAGCTGACCTCTTTTGCTGTTTTTCAGTTTTTGGAGTAATTTTTTATAGTTTAATAAATAACTAGTAAGATTTTGGAAGTGGGATATGGCCATAATAAAAACATAAAATGTGGACAAATTACTTCCTAAGAGAAGATATCTGAAAAACTGATGACCGTATCAAAAAGAGATCAACACTAGTCAGCAGAAAAATGCATATTAAAACCACAGTGAGGGGCCAGCTGGTGGCGTAGTGGTTATTGTTCTGGTTCCCATGTGGCCAACCACATGGTTCAAGTCCTGTACCCGACCGCTTGAAAAACACACTGGGCGCATGTGTATGCATGCCCAAAATCCTGCAAGGAGGGAGAAATGGAGGAGAAGGGATTGCTGAGTGACCATTTCCCATGGCGGGTGCTTTCACATTTTCCCCCTCTCTTTCTCTGTCTATCTAATGTGAGTGCACATGCCTTCTGGCAAAATTAAAAACAAAACAAGAGACCACTATGAAGGCCAGATGGTGGCACAGCTAGAGGCACATGGAAAAGAGAGGGAGTTCATGTCCAGAGATCTCCCTAAGCATGCTGGGTATATGAGATCTGGGCTGCCGAGAGTGGGGATAGATTGTGGCACGGGAACTCTTTTCGGGGTGCCTATTTCGCTCTCCCTCTCATAAAGGAAATGAACAAATACCTTTTTTAAAAAGACAACAACAACAAAAACCCAGAATGAAATACCTCTATACACCCACTAGGAAGGCTAAAATGAAAGAGAGTGACAATTCCAGGTGTGAGGACGTAGGAAGACTGGAGCTCATACAAGGCTAGCAGAAGTATAAAATGGTGCCACCACTCTGAAAACCTAATAAAAGTAACACAAATCTATTGACTCTGAAAGTCCACAACGAAGTTTAGACCAAGAGAAGTAACTGCATATGTCTAAAATATAAAGAGTACATAAATGTTTTTAGCATCATCATTCATTGCAGGCCTAAAGTGCAAATATCCCAGATACTCGTCAACAGGAGAATGGCTCAAGAAACTGCTATATCCAGGCAATGGATTACTTCTCAGTGCGAAACGTAATTGAAGAATACATAGAGCAACTTAGATGGCTTTTAACAGCATTAATTTGAGTTAAAGTGTGCTATATGGTTTCATTTATAGGCTATTCAAGAATAGGTCAAACCAATCAATGTGGATGAAAGTGGGAGTAGTGGTTACTTCAGGACTGGTGAGTTCCACTAACTGGGGGTTAGCAGGAAGGAATTCTCTGGGTGATGGAAATGTTCTGTCTTTGATCTGAATGGTGGTCCTATTGGATTTTATGAATCAAAAAGCATTTCACAACACCATCCCCTTAGACGTATGCATTTTACTACTATCTATAAATTTCCTCCCAATTATCTGTAAATTACCTGCCGATGGTGAATTGTTAAAAAGAAAAATCCAAAAGCCTTTCTGTGCTTATTAAGCCCCAGAGAATGTGTCTTTGGCTCCTTCTCTGACTTCATTTCCTAACATATGTTCCCTAATTTACTCCCCAAACACCCTAGTTTCCTTCCCGTTCCTCTAACACACCAAGCTTTCTGCCATCTCAGGTCCCGTGCATTGCTTCTTCCCTTATCTGTAGTCTCTGTCCTCACATATTCCATAAAATACCACCCTTCACTTTACTCAAGTCTCTGGCTGTCAGACTCACGGGTCTCAGGAAAACAGAGCCTTGGGCAAGAATTAAGAGTTAGTGCTTTATTTGGGAAGATACAGTCTGACAGCTGGTCACTCAGTGTGTTAGTTTTTTAGGGCTGTTGTAATAAAGTACCACAAATGGGGTGGCTTAAAACAATAGCAGAATTATTGCCTCATGGTCCAGTAGGCCAGAAAACAGAGGCCTGCTCTCTCTGCACCTGTAGTGAGAGTGGCTCCTCACCTCTCCTAGCCTCTGCTGTGTGCGGTGTCCTTGACGCTCCTTGCTTTGTAGATGCATCACTCCTGTCTCTGCCTCCATTGTCACATGGCATCTTCTGGCATGTCTGTCTTCTTTTTAATTGTCAAAGGGTGTGTGTGCATGTGCACGTGTGCAAAAAAGAGAGAGAGAAAACACTATTCAGTGGGGAGTGGCCACCCTGCAATCTTTTTTCCTCTATTGCTCCTTCCTGTCAAAATTTTGGGCATGCACACAAGACCAGTATGGTTTTCAAGCCACCAGGGCTGGGATTTGAAAAGCAGTTGGTCATGTGGGATCTGGCTCTTTAAACCACTGTGCCATCAGCCCTCCTATCTTTTCTTCTTGCAAGGACAAGAACCTTAATTAGGGCTCATTTTAATGACTACATCTTAACTTGATTGCATCTACAAAGACCCTTCTTCCAAAAAAAGTCACATTCGCAGTACTGGCGGTTAGAACTTCAATGTCATTTTTGGAAGCATGATTCAACTGTGAACACTTGGTAAGCACATAGGCTTGGTTCCATGGATGGGTGAGGGAAACTGTGCACCAGAACAGTCCGTCCGAGGAAGACAGGGAGAGGAAATTTGTCTGCCTGGTAGCCTCCAATCTCCTGTCTCTTACTGGTCAAAATTCATTCTGGGGGATGAAACCCTCTGCATTTTTGGGTTGTGTCATTCAGCCCCACTGGCAGTTGCTCAGGAGACAAGGTCCTCCCTATATACCCGGCATTTTAACCGAGTTGGGAAATGGGGAGAGGAGCCAGAAATTCTAGGCCTATGGCTGGTGAGCTTTAGGCAATGGCACTGCAGGCCTGTTTGGAGTCTGCTGGCTGCAGTGGCAGCTGAAGAGGAACAAGCAGCTAGGGAGGGACAGATGGTACATGGACAGGTCCTTGGCTCTGCTCACATGTCACCTTATCAGGAAAGCCATGACTGCTTTATAGCAAATAGGAGCCCCTTCCCACGACTGTTCTGTTTACTTGTTCTTTATGACCTTTATTCCCACTGGGCATATTAGACATTGGTGTCTATATACCCACTCTCACAACACTCTGTGCAAATAGGGAATCTATCTGTTTTCTGCTTTCTTTCTTTCTTTCTTTTTTTTTTTTTTTGGTTTTATAACTTTATTTGAAAATCAGCAGTCACATTGACTGTAGATTTTTGAAAGTGGTAACAGGTACATAGATCACCAGAGTGTAGAGCTTGTTGGGTGAATCTTCATCCTCGTTTCATTTTCTGGACAACCGCACACAGATTCGATATGGGAAGTTCCTTATTCCTTTGGCCCAGACAGTTTTGTTGAGCCTGGTATCAATGCACACATCTGGAGTTCCCATCTCTTCCATGGTAAATTTCCGGATTTCATTGAGTGCCCGAGGGGCACGTTTCTTGAAGCCCATGCTGTGGATGCGCTTGTGAATGTTGATGTTGTATTCCCGGGTCACCTCCTCGTTGATGGCAGAACGGCCCTTCTTCTTGCCACCCTTCTTTGCGGGAGCCATTCTGCCAGGCCTAAGCTGGGAAAAAAAGCTGTTTTCTGCTCTTTCTTCAGTGCCCAGCACAGTGCCTGGCACATTATAGTACTTAATCAATATCTACTGAAGTGATTTACTAGATGGATTAATGGCTGTAAAGAAACAAGCAAGACTCTGATCTGCGGTCTGGTGGGGAGCAGTCAAATGGGTGGCAGTGGGGTTATCTTAAGTACAGACAGAACTATCATAAGCAGATCGGGGCCTAGGTTCAACTGAAGGGAAGGCCGCATTGCCAGGGTTGAGTAATGCAGCTCCCAGAGAAGGCAAGGGGCTGCCAGGATCAGAACTGCAGGGCCTCTGCATCACCAGGCAGAGGAAAGAGAAGGGAACATACAGAGAGGAGCTCTTCTCATTTGGATTTGAAGAGCTGAAGTGATGTCCAGTTTTTTGTTTTTTGGTGTTTTATTTTTGATAGATTTTCGCTATAGGGTGCGTGTGCTTGCCAGCCAGACAGAAAAAGACATAGAGACAGAAAGTGAGAAATCATCCCCCAGGGGGGATGGTTACGCCACAATCCCTTCTCCTCCATTCTCCTCTTGGGATCCTGGGCACGCACGCACACGCACCCGGCGTGAGTTTTAAGCCACCGGGTCCGGGACGTGAACCGTGGTCAACTACGTGGGAGTCCAGCGACATAGCCATTATGCTAACTGCTAGTTCCCAGTGATGTCCAGCTTTTGTTTGTTTGTTTTAAAGTGCCAAAGAATACATGCACTTGCCAGAGACAGAGAGAGTGAGAAAGAGAGAGAAAAGCACCCTCCAATGGGGCATGATCATGCCGCAGTCCCTTCTCCATTTCTCCTTCCTGTTGGGATTTTGGCCATGCACACATGTGCCTGGTGTGTTTTTCAAGGTGCAGGGGATAGGATTTGAACTGTGCTCAGCTATGTGGGATTTGGCTCCATTAACCACTAGACTATGCAGCTGGCCCAATATTTTTTTTTAAATAGCATTTTATCTATTTTTAAAAAAATATATTCATAAATTTTTTTCCAAGAGAAAAAAAGAGCAAGCATTACCCCCCCCAACAGGATCTTTATGCTAAAATCTACCCACATCTCAGTGGAGCCAGATCACGGGCACACATGAATGTGCTAAAATCTACCCACATCTCAGTGGAGCCAGATCACGGGCACACATGAATGTTCCAGGATTGCCCAGGGAGGTCCCGGCATGTGAACCCAGAACCCTTCCTGTGCGGATCCAATTGTCTCACCACTGTGCTACTGCCTGGCCCCTATCTTACCCCAGGAGAGGATGCATCTCCCTGTAGAGTCTCAGTGGATAAAGAATCCTGTCTTCCCATTCTGACCTTTTTTCTAAGCCTCCTGAACTATTTTCTACCAAGGTATATTCTGCCTTGTACTTCTAATCCCAAAGCACCAGTCAACATATCATCTTTTGGGAACCAGCAGTTAGCGTAATGGCTATGTCGCTGGACTCCCATGTAGTTGACTGCGGTTCGCGTCCTGGACCCAGTGGATTAGAACTCATGCCGGGCGCATGTGTGTGCGTGCCCAAGATCCCGAGAGGAGAATGGAGGAGAAGGGATTGCGGCGTGACCATCCCCCCTGGGGGGTGATTTCTCGCTTTCTATCTCTCTGTCTCTCTCTGTCTGGCGAGCGCATGCGCCCTATAGAGAAAACCTCTCCAAAAAAAAAAAGAACAAAAAAAAAGAAAACATATTATCTTTTCTAGTTGTGGCATCACCATATGTTTAAAGTGAAAATTAGTGTCACCTAAGCAAGAGAGCTCAACTCATTATCGCCCAGTTAGGATATTACATGTGCACGTATTTTAAAGGACAATGCCCCATTTTACTCCTTCAAGTTCTGCATGCTCTTGGTTCAATATAATCGATATGAGTTTTAGTCACGTTCTTTCTTTCCTGTGCTTACTTTCTCTGCTATATAAAGTCATCTATTTTTGAACTATCTGAGAGACTACATTGGATTATAGATGAAAAGAAAATTGTAACAAATACTAGGTGACTGTAATTCATTAGAAATTGTTTCAGTTGGTGATGTTCTTTACTAATGTGAAAAATGTGTATAATAACACAGGTGGAGATTTTCCGAGTTGAATGATAGGCTATGTGTCTCTCATGCATTATCAAAAAGCAATGGAAGCTTGCTATTTCACCAAAATAGATACACTTCACAAGAAAATAGTTCTAAAGACTAAAAGCCGTGGCATGGTAATATTTTCCTCACCTCAGATTATTGTTCCAAGTTCACTACTGCAATTTTGTCAACTCAGCTTGAGGAAATTGCACACAGAACGCTTTCCCATGTAGGGCAGCCTTTGTTTTGGTGAGGAAGGCTTTGGTATGAGTGGCGCGTTAACCCTAGTCTGGACTTGAGTGACTTGAGTCTCAAAGACTGACCATTCCCCATTACTGGGGAATTGTCTCTTCTGGGAAGCAGGCCAGGGAGAACACTCAAACTCTTTCACAGCCTGCTCTCCTGTTGGCGAGGAGTTCTTCTGTGATACGAACTGGCACGAGTAACTAGCAGTTTTCTTTGCAGAGGTCAGTATGTCTCTCTAGCACACAGTTTTAACAAAAGAGTTTTCTCGTCTTTTAGGGGTTGCTCCTATTCATAACCAAGTCACAGGTTTTAACCCTAATTTTTTTTCTTTATTCATGATGGAGCACATGTGCATGCACAAGAAAGAGAGAGAGACAGAGAGAGGGGAAGATTTTTGTAATTAAGAGAATTTACTGTGCGTTTTAGCTTTCTGTAAAACAAGGGGCTGGAACTGTACTTACTCTCTTCTTAGGAATATAAAGCTGAATTTTCATATTAGTCCTGTATGAGTCTGAAGATTGGAAGGCAATCAATCACTGTAGAAGTCCAAACCTAGTTTTTCCTTGGTCTCATATATGGTTGTTTGTTTTATTAACTTTTTAAAGAATTATTTATATAATTTTATTTATTTTTATTGTTGTTATTATTTTGCTATAGGCACATGCACTCACGAGAGAGAGAGAGAGAGAGAGAGAGAGAGAGAGAGAGGAAGCCACCATGTCTGGGACTCGGTGGCTGCAGGTGGCCATGTGTGATTCCAGTGCCTCAACTACCATGCCACCTGCAGGCACTGGTTATTTGTTTGAATTTAAGTGTCCCAAAGTTGGATCTATCTAACGTACCATTAAAAGCTAGTTTCCCTCCAATTTTATTGACTCTTACATACCATAATCAAATACGAAAATGAATTCTACTTTTAAAACTCACAAAGAAATAATAACACCTAATTTAGGAATGTAAATATTGAGGTTCTAAACATAGGTCGTTTGTGACTTTGCCTACTCAGTAAAATTTAAAGAACAGTATTTACTCTTCCGTAAACAGAAATTTGAGCAGGCTCTGCAGCCTAGTGATGAAAAGGAGCGGGATCCTACATAATTGACTTCAATTCCAATTCTGGCCCCTGTGGCTTGAAAAATATGCCAGACCCTTTGTGTGTGTGTGTGTGTGTGTGTGTGTGTGTGTGTGTGTGTCCCAAATCTCAAAGGGATGGAGAAACAGAGGAGAAGAGATTACAACATCACCACATCCCACTGGGGGGTGCTTTCGCCCTCTCTGTCTCTTTCTGGTGAGTGCACATACCCCTTGAAAAATAAAAAGTTTTTAGCTACTTTCCCATTTATCTTTATCATTATTTTCAGATTTTAGTCCAAATATACTCTCCTCAAGTGGACAAATCTTTAAAATTTTGTAGCAAAACCGCAACCTTTTTTAAAAAAAGTTTATTTATAATTTCTGAGACAGAGAAAGACAGACAGACAGAGAGAGAGGGGGGGGGCACCCCAACAGGGTTATTCATATCGGGATCCACCCCAGTCTCAGTGCGCCCGGCCCACAGGCACGCGTGTGCTGGCTGTACTGAGGGAGGTCCCAGTACATCCGGAACTTCCCCACATGGGTCAACCTCATGGAGCATTGCATTTTACCGCTGCACCAGTGTCCAGTCCCCTCAAATCACAACTTTTAAAGTCACCCACAAATTGGTACTTTCCTGATTAGATATTTTTAATTACACATTCCTTCTTTAGGAAGCTCAAGGGACTATGAGAGCTGTACTTTCCTAATGAGTGTGGTATTTCCTACAGCTCCCAGGAGAATAGCCTTGCCTTGAAAAGGCAGTTGTCTTGGTTGAGCAGGAATTAATGCTGAAAGCGTAGAAAAGGAAGTTGACTTGATTCTGTTCTTACCAGCCTGAATCACAGATGTTTAAACGCAAGTTTCATGAGGCACCAAAGCAGAATAGATATAAAATTCCAAGGTGAGATGTCAAGATGCAAACTTTCAGTCAAGATATCAAAGACCAGCTCGGGACCAGCAGATGGCATAATGGTTATGTTGTTGGACTCCCATGTACTTGACCGTGATTCAAGTTCCGGACCTGGCAGCCTAAAACTCACACTGGGTGCGTGTGTATGAGTGTCCAAAATCCTGAGAGGAGGATGGAGGAGAAGGGATTGCGGCATGGCCCATCACCTCTGGGGAGGTGATTTCTTGCTTTTTTGTCTCTCCAGTGAGTACATGCACCCTACAGCAAAGATCTCTCTTTAAAAAAATAAAAAGGCCAGTCTCGTAAGTCCAAAATTCCTAATTCAAAGGAGAAAATAAAATTATCTAGGAAGCAGAAATTGTGGAAAGATTTTATGAGGAGTTATAATGGTTATTTTTTTGTTCTTAGATTTATTTTTCTTTCTATTCATGATAGAGTGCATGCATGCCCACGTGTGCGTGCGTTTGTGGGTGTGTGTGTGTGTGTGAGAGAGAGAGAGAGAGAGATATGAGTACTCTCCACAGGGTTTGGTCATGTGTGATGCCCTCCGTACAGTCCTCTAGCTGGTCAGACCTCGAGCGTTCATGCACATACGCAGTCTGTTTCAGGCCAAAGAGTCTACGCATTCCAACCTTGGTTGCCACATGAGGTCCAGCTTCTCTTAAGCAGCACATTACCACTGTACTTCGGAGCTGACCCAGTAGTGGTTAATTTTATGTGCCAGCTTGAGCAGACTATGGGGTGCCCACATTAAACACTGTTTCTGAGTGTGTTGATTAGGGCTTTTCTGGATGAGGTTTGTATTTGAATCAGTGGGCTCAGTAAAGTAGCTTGCCTCCCTAATGAGGTTGGGTATCACCCAAGCCTTGAGAGCCTAGACAGAATAGAAGAAGAATGTGCCCTTCTTCTGGCCTCACTGCTTGATCTGGGATATCTCATTTGCTCTTGGCCTTGGACTGGGATTTACATTATCAGCACCTCTGGTTCTTAGGCCTTTGGACTGGAATTGGATCATACCTCTGTCTTCTCTGGTCTTCATGCTTCAGGCAGCATATTGTGGGACTTCTTGGCCTCCACAATCATTTGAGCCAATTCGTTATATATATATATATAAGATCCATATCCAATTGATTCCATTTCCCTGGAGAATCCTGACAAATACAGGAATTTTTGGTTCATCCAGAGACCAAGCCCCTCCATCCAAATCCCATCTTTAGAGGCATTTCCTTCCATGAGGCTGATCCCTGGTGCTGAGAAGGTTGGGGACCACTGTATTACCTATAAGTGAGATCCAAGCTATGATTGCCGCCATGGAGGACAGGGAAGGGAGGGCTCCAATGGCCACTCTGAGAACAGTTACCTGTAGTTGGGGGCAGCCCTAGAAACCTGAATGTCAAGAGAGAAGAACTGGGGAGCTTCCTTGGCAATGTGGAGCAGTCGTGCTGTTGTTAGGATGGGTCCATATGCTCAGAGGTGTTAGAGCAAAATAGGCATGAGTGTTTCTGGGGGCCACATGTGGGACACCCAGGAGAGAACCATCCAAGAATTCCTTTAAGTCCTGCTAAAGAAGATAGCTGGGGTGTGGTTGAAGAATACACTGGAATGCCTACAGTGGGAAGTAGTTTGGAGAGGCTCAGAAAATTCAAGTCTAAACAGGAAGGGCAACAGGTAGCCAAAAGATAAGCAGCTGGCTATGTTGAAGGCCCATGCAGGGACCTACCTAAGAACATGTGAAACATCCACCAGTGAAAAACCAAGCTTACCATATTTGTCAGGCCTGGACAACATGATGCCACCCTACAATAGTCTAAGAAAACCAAGACCTTTCCTACCTTCATTTACACTCCTCTCTTCTCCACTTCTCTGATTCTAAACCGGCCAAAACTAGACCCTGTCAGGTATGGGCAGCGATGAGCAAGGGAAGAAGCCAACCACATCTTCTTTCTTAAAGGCTGAGCCCTCTGTGACCAGCTCTAGATTAGGGAGTAGAGGAGAATTCTTAGCTTTGATTACAGATGGAAGCATTGGGCTAGCCTACAGCCTGTAACAGGGAGCAGGATTCCAAATGGCTAACCATGCAGTTTGAGTCCTGGACCTAGTGGCTTACAAAACATGTTCAACACATCTGCTTGCATAGTCAAAATCCCAACAGGAGGGAGAATTGGAAGAGAAGGGATTGTGACATCACCACACACCATAGAGAATGCTTTCTCCTCTTTCTCTCTGGTGAGTGCACATTCCCTTTTGGAAGAAAAAAAAAGACAGAAGCATTTAATTATACAAGGATACTGTAAAAAGTTCATGGAAAAGTGGAATTAAAGTATGAATTTATTTTGGTGCAAAAAAATTAAAATCCATACCTTTTTTCTCTAATATGTATTTTCTATAAAATTTCTGATGACATCTCATGTACTGTTTTGGACATTCTAATAGAAAAGCGATAGTATTTTCTGTTACCCAGGGGTCCCCAGCCCTCAGACCAGTGCCAGTCCATGGCTTGCTGGGAGCCAGCTGCAGACTGGTTTCAGTCTGCTGGGCCATGCAGCAGAAGGTGGGCAGCGAGTGAGCCAGCAAGCAAGGATTCATTTGTGTTTGCAGCTGCTTCCCATTGCTCACACTGCCTCCTGAGCTCCACCTCCTGCTGGATCATCTGTGGCATTGGATTCTCAATCTCAGTTCTCAGTGAACCCTACTGTTGTGTGATTGCTTCACTGCAATGTTGTGGTGGCAATGGGTGGATGGTGGATATGGTGCACTTAGGTAATCCAGAGACCAACCCCCCTGCACCAAATCTCATTCTTGGAAGTTTTGTCTTCCACAAGACTGGTCCCTGGTGCTGAGAAGGTTGGAGACTGTTGTATTACCTATAAGTGACCAAAGAAGTCTCTACTCTGTCCTAATAACAAGTGGCAGGGGTAGAATTATCCTCACTGAGAAAGTTTAAAGACAGTGAGAGAAAACAAAGTTGCTTTTATAATTTCACCCAAGGAGTACAGCTTCTTTAATAAATGGATTATGTCCCAGGAGGAGTGATGGGTGGGCTTTATAATCCACCTTCCAGTGAGGGGCATAAAACATGGCAAATTAGATTCTTCTTATATATGATTATGAGTAAATGCCCAATCAGTGATAGAATTCCCAGGGATGGGAAAATGCAGGGCCCTATTCTATCTCTACAACTCTGATGTTCATCTTTATGTCATGAGAGTTACCCAAAAGTATGTACAGATAATTGTCATCTGAAGAATGGCAAAACTGGGCCAAGAGTGACAGAAGTAAAGATTATAAGACCAAGTCTTCCTCAGCCCTTGGGAAGCTTTATTGTTTCTGAGGGGGGCCATCCCTTGTATCCTTCCTAGTCAAAGCTCAAAGATGTCAAAAATTTAGATATCAAGACCCTTTTGTATGAATGATCAATGACTTACCACTAGGTCTCTGTAAAATGCAGATGGAACATGCTATTAATTTGTCTTGTACAGAGTCATTGCACACCCACCATGTGCTTGGTACCTATGCCAAATACCCAACAAGTATAGTGTTCATGTCTAATAACCACTTTACAGATGGTAAAACAGTCTTATGCTAAGTAATTAAATTAAAGTCACTGAGTAGAAGACGAAGTTATGATTTGAACTTGGCTGCCTGTCTCCAAATTCCTAACTTTGAACCTCCACTCAGAAGAATAAAATGGAACTTGGATATTAAATAATTCAGTCAAGGGTTTATATAGTATTAACAGATATGTGTCTTGTTTAAGTATTACTCATGAGAAACAAAAAGAAGAAACCACCCAACATCTATCAACCAATGAATGGATAAACAAATGTGGTATATCCATACAATGGACTATTAGTTGTCCATAAAAAGGAATGCAATGGCCTCCGGTTTCTGGTTTGAAATATATGGAGCTTAGAAATCACCACTCTGTCCTAATAACAAGTAAAAAAAGCTGAACAAATGAGTGAATTAATCATTTTTCTTAGACATAGGTGAGGTCACAGGGTAAACTGCTGCTCCAAATCAGAGAGGAAGGTGAATACAGAGAATCACAGGTTACCAGAGCAGGTTCCCCATAATAGAAGCCTCTAAGGAACCAGTACAGAGGGAGGGAAACCTGGACTGTAATGGACGAATTGCTGGAGGCTCAGTGTGAGCAAGTCTAAGAGTTAAAAACTCTAGGGGACCCAGTCATCAGGAGCTGCTCAGACTTTCATAGGTTTTTACTTCTAAGAGTTCTGCCAGGTTCTCATAATAAATATCAGTGAAAAATTCCCTCTTGCTTCTCCTCATCTCTTTGGAAATCTGCAGTGGATCTCTTTAGCTCGCTCAGAGAGAGAAGTCACTAAACTACAGATAGACGCTTAAACAGAAATTTTTTGGCCAATGAAAAAACAAGTCTTGAAAGAGAGTTTAACTCACTGGGTGTTCACGGTTGCCCAGGATCCTGAGGAGCTGCGGGCCTGGGGGTCCGGGGAGAGAGTATCACAGTGTGATGAGACTCTGTTGAGGTGTTTCTCTCTGTCTCATGCGTGTGCACTTGCTTCCTACCATAAAAAAGATTTTTAAAGTAAATATAACTACAATTAGAATAATTGGTAGCCAGTGAACATCTATCTATCTTTCTGTCTAAGACAGGGTCTCACTATGTTGCAAAATTTCTGTCTCAACCTCCTTCCTGGGACTACAGACCCAGGCCACCATGTCCTGCTCTTCTTTTAAACAGGGTCTCACTATGTTGCCCAGGGCAGCTGGAGTTTGCAGTCCTCCTGCCCCAGCCTCCTGTGTCATCAGAATTACAGTCGCATACCAACTGCTAGATGTGTGTATGTGTTTATTGGTGCATGTATAATTGTACCTTTAAATTTTTTTTTTTTTTTTTGCCATGGGGTATGTGTGCTTGTCACTGAGACAGAGAGAGGGAAAGTGAGAAATCACACCCAGGGAGCATGTCCACATCACAATCCTTTCTCCTCCATTCTCCTCTTGGGATTTTGGGCACATATGCACATGTTCCCAGTGTGGTTTTCAAGCTGCCAAGTCAAGGGCTTGAACTGTAGTCTGCCATGTACCTTAATCACCATGCCACCTGTTGGTCTCTGTTTGTATCTTTTTTAATTAAAAATATTTATAATAAAATGGATTACAATATTAGCATTATCACTAGCTGGTGGAATTATGTGTAATTTTAACTTTTTCTTTTAAATTTTTCCTCATAAGATCAATGCACATTCTTTTTTCCCACGAGATAGGCTTATTATTATTATTTACTTTATAATAGTTTTATTGAGGTATAATTTGCATACCACAAAACCTAGTCATTTAAAATATACAATTTAATAATTGCTGTTGAATTTGTTTTATGTCTACCACCACAATTCACTTTTAGATTATTTCTTCACTCTGAAAAGATTCTGTGGGCCTATTTGTAGTTACTCCCTGTTCTCATCTCCAGCTTCCGGCAATCTCTTTATCTACTTTCTGTCTCTATAATTTTTTTTTTTTCTGAGCATTTCATATAACTGAAATCATAGAACATGTGGTCCTTTTGGTCTGGCTTACTTCTGTTATTTAAAAAAAAGGAAAGAAGTAAACATTCTTTGGTTCTTTGCCTTTTCCATCAAAAGCAAACAACATCACCTGTTTCGTCTTCTCGATAACAGGATGACTGTCAACATCTTCTCCTTTCTTCTACAGTCATGAACCAACAGTCGAATTTCTTTCAGATCACAAGAAAAATCTGTAGAAGAGTGAAGCTCTTCCTGACATTTCAAGGGTCTCTATTTTTTATTTTTTACAAATTTCTCTATTCTTACATTAGACAAATCGATTTGCAACTCTTTTATTTTTATCATCTGGACAGCCATTTTGGACATGTCATATGCTGTCATTTTATTGACAGCAACAAGGACACCATCGCTGCGGCACAAAGTCTTTAGAATCAGACCTTTATCTTGTCAAAGGGCCACCTCTCCAGGAACTGGCTATAGACCTTTCCTGAGTCTCAGTGTTCTAGAACAAGATGGAGACATGTGCGGGCCCCAGGTAAGCTAATGACGGTGGTTGCTCCTTTGAAAGGAGTTCCTTTAGGCAGATTCTCACTGTAATGATCTTCCTGCCTCAGTCTCCCAGGTAGCTGAGGATTACAGGTACACACCACTGTGTTACCATGTAGGCCTTTAGGTTGCACTAGGAATTGAACTGGGCCTTTCATGTAGTTCTAACCTACAGAGCACAGCATCTTAGCAGCATTGACCCCTGGAATTGGGCCCAAAGGATATATATTTTTTTCAGTTATGTTATAGGACATGTGTGCTCACCTAAGAGAGAGAGAAAAAGTAAGGATGACCATGCTGCAATCCCTTCTCCTCCACTCTCCTCTCGGGATTTTGGGCACATGTGCACATGTACCTGGCGTAGTTTTCAAGCCACTGGGTCTGGGACTCAAACCTCATAACTGATCCAGCCATCTTAACCACTACACCACCTGGTGGGCCAATTCTTTAAGTAATTATTCAACTTCTCTTCGGAAGAAAGGCAGGTCTCTACATAGCAAAACCAAGGCCTTGTAGTTCATCAGATCTATACTCCTTAGAACGTACTTATCTTGTGTAATCTTCAGAACATTCCATGAATCAGAGCCAGAAGGAACTGCTCCACAGGGAGTGATAAATATCTTTGAAAATGTAATAAAATGTAGTGTAAGCCATCAGACTTATGCTCCTTTAAAGTGCAGAGTAGACTCCTAGGGGTCTCACTCCCACTCATCAGCATCTTCTTTCAAATCCAATCAACACTCTCCCTGAAAGTACAGATAAATATAGTTTTCTCTCTCCCATTACATTTTCAAATGTATTTATCACTCCTTGTGTCCTTCTGGCTCTGACTCATGTAACGTTCTGAAGATTACATGAGACAAGGCATGTAAAGGACGCTGCAGGGTCTAACGCTCAGCGGATACTCAGTAAGTGGCGACTATATTTAGAATCGTGGCCCCAACTACATGACTCTGAACCTCTGTGGGATGACAGGTGAGTGCAGTTCCTTCCTCCTCTGGCGCCTGACCTCTCAAAGCTCTCTGAGAAAAAGGTCTATTAAGAAAGCCTTTGGACACCTTGCAATGTTCTCAGTAGCTTTCTGACGTCTTTATAAATGAAATCACACAGAGACCGGAGTCACATTTTCTCCTGTCTTCCTGCATGGTACAAAAGCCACAGCACAAATGTCTCTGGTGCTCTTTAGGCAGTATATTATTTTCAGTGTATGGTACCTTAAACAGGATGGAAATGAACAGGATGAAGGTCACCTGGGGGACATGCACTGAGCAGGGAGGTGTGGCTGAGAGAACACTGTGGCAAGTCTGAAACCAGAGCCTGGCCATCCAGCGGAGGGGACAGGCCGATTCTTTGTAGGGTTTGAATATCGTGGTTGTTTTCTTATGACGAAAGCATCCCAGAGAGCACCTGCTGTTTCCTTCTCTCCAGTCTCCTTGAGTCTCCTCTGAGCAGGGACAGATGGAAGTAGAAAACCCAAACCAAACCAAACCAGAGGATTGAACCAAGTGAGGAGAGCAATGCCATGTCCCTTCCCCCAGTGCCTATCCCCACACATGCGCCATAAACATCGAAACGGTGCGTGGCGGTAGTCCAGAAGATTTAGCTTGTCCCCAAATTCCTAGACAACCTGCAATGTGGAATTTGATTTTTGGCAGAGTGTACCTGAACTGAACAACTTCTAGACACTGCGTTTGTTGTGAACCCCTACAAAAGCAGGCCATGAGAGCCACCCATTCCACACTCCTGCCTGGGAAGAATAGAATACCCTCCCCCAACACCAAGTTCACTCAAGTGCCTTGGGACCTTGGACCCAATCCCTTCAGTCTGCTCGTGGCCCCACTACTCATTTTCAAAAAAAGTTTATTTAATGTACTTTCAGGAGAATGAGAGAGAGAATGAGAGAGAGAGAAATAGAGGGAGACAGACAAATACCCTCAACAGGGTTTCTCAGCGTGATTCCCCCACTCCCCAGGTAGCCAAGATCATGGGCCACCTGCAACCTGCCATCTTCCACATAGACCCTGGCCCTGTAGAGCAGCGCCTCACTGGCCTCCCCACCTCCACCCCCCACCCCCCG
>NW_006159807.1:4839143-4839774 GCF_000334495.1 Tupaia belangeri chinensis | reverse complement strand
CCCGCCCATTCTTGACTGTGCTTCCTTTACTCATGCAGGTAATGGAAGCCCAAGCAGGTTCAAGGTTCAAGGCCAGTGACTTCAGGTCCTCACCCTTCAGCCACCACTGTTCAGGTCATTCTGGCCCCCTGGGCTCCGACCCTCCCTGCGTCCCACCACGACACCCTACTCCTCACCCCGCAGAAGTGCTTCCCTGAATCCACACCGCTGTGGTGTCCCCATCTCCAGCTTCCACGGCCCTCCCCTCCTTCCCTTTTGAAAAGGGAGACAGGCGAAGGTGAGCAAGAAATCGTAGGCAAGTTTTGACAGCTGCTGAGGAAGACTAATGGGTTTCTAAGGAAACAGAGAGGCAGCAGCCATTTTCCTGGCATTTGCTGTATGAAAAATATATAGACACTGACGTCCCCCTCCCCCCTCGCTCCCGCGGCGCCTGCCCTCCCTTCCTGCTCTAGAGGCCCCGAGGTGAGGGTGGGGCCCAGGTCTGCCAGGGACGCAGCGGCCACCTGTCGCAGGTGGCCGGCCAGTCGGGGTCGCCACCCCCTCGCGTGGCGGGCGGGACCGCGGGACTCCCCTCCCCCGGGCGCCGCAGTGCAGCGGCGGGCGGGCGTCCCGCCCCTCGGGTCCCCTCCCT
>NW_006159807.1:4827682-4838874 GCF_000334495.1 Tupaia belangeri chinensis | reverse complement strand
CGCAACCCTGGACCAGGGCGCAGCGCGGCAGGGCTGCGGGTGGCCGGGGTTCCGGAGCGGGGGAGGGGGCTAAGGTCCTCGTCCCGAATGCAGGAGGACACAGACGCCAGCCTCTCGTGAGTGCCACCTGCACGAGATTATTACACGTGGTGGAGAAAATGCAGCGCAGTGGGGGGACGGACTACCAGCCTCTTCAGCCCCCTGGCCCCGCCGCGACTCCAGGCTCACTCTTGGGTGGGGGGGGTTATTTTCTCTTGGCATCACGGGACGGAAGAACGGACACATACCTTCTTCCGGCTAGTCTCATACCATTAGGGGTAAATGTAATTGAAGTTTTAAGGAGGGGTGGAGGACAGGCAGGTGCAGAGTAACATTCTTTTTTGTTGTTGTTCCTGAAAGCAAAGTGTGAGGGACCTAGTGGAGCTGTTCAGTGCCTTGCTGAAATTCACAGCTCTCTGCCCCCGCAGTCGCTTGCTCAAGGTCTCCTGTTAGGAAGGTCACGCGGAGGCTGCTTTCGTCTTAATACCTGCTTCTCCAGAAGGGACCCTTACTCTAGAAAATTAAAACCATAAAGCATGTAACTCCTGACGACAGCTCTCTCTAAGGAGGTGCTGGGTGTTAAGAGCGGACTGCAATTGTTTCCAGGCTCTGACAGCATAATTTTCTGTTTGTCCAGATTGCAGGTTTAGCAGTAAACATTACACAGTGTGTTAGCAATTATAGTTTATTGCCCTGATTAAAAGGTGATGCATCTGAACTTTCAAGAACTGAGCGAGAAATCTCGCTGAGTGAACTGCCTCTGGATTTGGGAGTTTGATGCAGAGGGGCAGTGATCCCATCTTGCAGCTATCTCATGCCATCTCTATTTGCATTCGTGGGAAATATTTTGTGCTCTGCCATATTGAAAATTTTTCAATTAACAGATTCGTAACCAGATCAAACTCGAAAATCTTAAGTGTGACATGCTGTGCATACTCTCCTATTAGGGACCTTTGTTGAAAAAGATGAAGTAATTGAAGAAAAGCTAAAGGTAGCTCATTTGAATAGCTTGATATATCTGAGCAATAATCTTGACTTTCAGTTATCGTACTGTAGCAAGATGTTCTGGCAGGCAGTGCCCTATTTATGTCTAAAATGATATGTACTAATATCACAAGAGTTGCATGCAGTAAACGTAAGAGAATTGAAGTCATGGCTAAATCGTACAGAATTACATAGAGGCACTAAATATATTTAAGTATAGAGTTTGCTAATGTGATCATCTTCATTTAAGAGTTTAGGAAACATGAATTACAATAGAAAAGAAAATCAAGATCTTGCGCTTAACCTCTGAATAGTAATTCTTCCTCAGGAGTAGAATTTTTAGATACTAGATGACATTTCTATTTGTAGAAATGCATGGCGTGCCATTTTTTGAAAACTTGGTAATTCACTGGAAACCCTTCAGTCAATAAGTACTGATGACAAAATCGCAGAGCGGTATGCACACAATGGGGCCTGTTCGACTCTGCCTTTTCATATTGTGTATCTGCCCAAATGATTTTGTTCAGAGTGGATTTTTTAGCACATGGTGCCACAATATAATACCATCATTCATAATAGGGGGAAAAATCTAGGAAAAAAAATAAAGAAAACCCTCTACAAATACTGAGCTTGACATTAGGTGAGTGCAGGAAGTGCTATGACCAGGAAGTAGAGAGTTTTAAGACCAGGATAGTCCCCAGTTCTGACCTTGGACATGGCATTTTTACCTCCTTGAGTGTCTGAAAAAGGATAGGAATATCAATCTTCCCTCCCAGAAATGAGTGGACAAATGGGAGAGAAAAAAAAAAAGAAGAAAGGAAGAAAGAAAGAACAAAAGAAAGAAAAAGAGAAAGAAAGAAAGAAAAAAATGTGAGAGTACTTGGACAACTGAAAGCTGCCTTGTAAGTGTTTTATTTTGTGGTGTTGAGAGAACCTTGTATGTTCTGCAGTGTTGGTGCCAGAATTGCTATGAACAGGTTAGGAGTGGCCATCTCATTGAGGGCCTTGGGGAATTTGTCTCGAAGTTGCATATTTACTGAGATTGTTTGTTTGTTTGTTTGTTTTTAAGAGAGGGTAGCTTCTCTGGGATCATGATGGGGAGCAAGACGGCGTTGCCAGCAGGGTCGTGCAGGTAATCAAGTCACATCTGCCATTTATTTATTTTTAGGTTGATTTTATTTAACTTTATTCATCACCATTATTATTATTTTAATTGGACCAGAGAGAGACTGAGAGAGTTAGCGGGAAAGTGAGAAAGCAAGCTGCCAGGTCTGGGACTAGAACAACTGTCGGACATGTGGGAAGTTGAGCACCTTAACCACCACGCCACCTGCCGGCCTGACACATGACATTTATTAATAAAGTTTCCTGGCAGGAGAGACAGTCATAAACATAAGGTATCAGAAGCTTTGAGATTAACAGGACTATCATCCCACTCTCCTGCAGTTTCACAGATTTTTATTATTTTTTTTTTTGAGAGGTTTTTGCTATAGGGTGCATGCACTCTCCAGGAAGACAGAGAGAGACAGAAAGTGAGAAATCACCCCCCAGGGGGGATGGCCATGTTGCAGTCCCTTCTCCTCCATTCTCCTCTCGGGATCTTGGGCATGCATGCACGTGCACCCAGTGTGAGTTTAAGCCACCGGATCCAGGACTCAAACCTCAGTTGACTACATGGGAGTCCAGTGATGTAGCTATTATACCATCTGCTGGTCCCATCACAGCATTTTAAGGGGAGTAAATCTCAGATTAGCTGAGACATGCAGAAATAATAAAAACTTGACCTCAGAAACACCGAAGGAAACTTGTGTCTCAGGAAGAAATTGAAGTTATCTGACATGGTGGTCTGAGTAATCACTGTAACGACTGTTTGTCATAAGACAGAAAAATTGTTTTTACAAGAAAGGACTTCCAAAATGACAAATGAGAAATTGAATTACTATAATAAATATTTTGTCAAAAAATGGAATAGAATTTAGATAGACACTTGTATCCCCTAACTTACATATTTTGGTCAGTGCCAAGCTTACCTAATTGCTTATATATTGAATACTTTGTACTTTTTGTACTTATTAAAGTATGAAGCAAAGACAGAAAAGAAAAAAAGACAGGTTGAGGGTTGAGAGTGCTGGTGGAATTTGGCTAGAAAGCTCCTTGAAATCCCTTCTTAATGAGGACATTGCTCTCAGTATTTCTGAGAAATGCAATCTTGATACCTGGCTCTGCACTGAGCATTATGGAGGGAAGAAAAAATGAGTGTCTTGCTGGTTTGGAGGATGGGGGTGGAACAACCCCATAAACAACTAACCACACTTAAGATAAGTGCTTTAATGGCGATGTGTAAAGTGTTTGGGGAATGCAGAGGAGAGAGTGCTTAGTCTGTCCAGGTGCCTCCCACAGGTTCCTGTCTGGACTTCAGAGGTTGAAGCCCGTTTTACAGACAAAGAATCAGGGAGACCATGCCTGACAGAGGAAGCACCCTGAGCAAACATACAGAGGTGTGGTGTATGAATGCGCTAACTTCTTTCCAGCCACAAATTCCTCTTGTGACTTAATCTAACGTATAGGGAGGTGTGCTCTGTAAGACTTTTCATGGACATTTTAAAATATGCACAGAGGAAGAAGAAATGGTACAGTGAACTGAACGCCTCTGTATTATTTAGGGATGTAGTGCTGGGATTTCTTCTTCTTTCTTTTTTTAAAGAATTATTTATTTTATTTTATTTATTATTATTATTATTTTAACTTGACCAAAGAGAGAGGAAAAGGAAAAGTGAGAAAGCAAGTCACGAGGTCGGGGACACAAACCATGGGTGGCTGTGTGGGAGTCCAGTACCTTAACCACTATGCCACCTGCTGGCTCCATGCTGGGACCTTTTAATTGGAAATGTAACATAACTGGGATGTGTACTTTAAATATATACATCACTCAAGTGACAACTGCTGTGGATTTCTAGAAAAAGAGGAATCCAGAGATTGGAAATAAAAAGGGAAGTTAAAATATAAAACCTGTAGCAGTAAAGTATGCAATGCAAGTCAAAGCAAAATAAACAAATGAACAAAGCTCGCCAGAAAGACAGAGAGAGACAGAAAGTGAGAAATCACCCCCCGGGGGGATGGCCACACGGCAATCCCTTCTCCTCCATTCTCCTCTTGGGATCTTGGGCACGCACGCACACACGCCCGACATGAGTTTAAGCCACCAGGTCCGGGACGCGAACCGCGTTCTACTATGTGGGAGTCCAGCGACATAGCCATTACGCTAACTGCTGGTCCCAGTCCAAACCTTTTTTGAATCAAGCATTCATAGTCTTGGGCTATAATGGAATTGAAGAGATGTAAGTCTACAAATACTAATCCTAAAACCAGAAAGACATTGACCACTTGGATAGACAAACCACACTAAAAAATGTTTCAGCAGACATACTGTTTTTGTTTTTGTTTTTGTTTTGTTTTTAAGAGGTTTTTGCTATAGAGCTCATGCGCTTGCCAGAGAGACAGAGAGAGACAGAGAGACAGAAAGTGAGAAATCACCCCCCGGGGGGATGGCCACACGGCAATCCCTTCTCCTCCATTCTCCTCTCAGGATCTTGGGCACACACACACGTGCCCGGCATGAGTTTAAGCCACCGGATCCGGGACTTGAACTGCAGTCAACTGCATGGGAGTCCAGCGACATAGCCATTACGCCATCTGCTGGTCCCTCAGCAGACATATTGTTAAAACAAAATAAGCTCATCACTATCTCATAGACCTTACATTTTTTTTTTTTTTGGTAAAACCAGGCCACTTTAATGTTTTTATACAATTTAATAATCTTTTGATGACTGCAGACGTGTAAGACTGGCTATATTCAGAAACATCAGTCATGATGGTTTCCAGATTGGTGTATCATCTTCAAAAATTACAAGGAGCTACTTGTATGCAACTGCTATTGAACCAGTAAGATCGCATATATGGATCCATCATGTTCAGGATTGTTGGAAACTTGGGCATATTTCCCCCAAATAACCTTGCCTCCTTGTGTCACAAGGCCCAGCTCACTCACGTTCACCTCAATGACAGTACCTTTGGTGGTAACACCCAAAGTTGTATATAGTGGGGATGAGGGATTCTTCTTTACACCGAGTATTGGCAGGCAAAAGGTGGCTTTCAGTTCAGGATGTGTTACGTGGGCCTTCTTGAAGCTTAAGCTCTCTGGCCTAATGAATCTTTCATATTTAGGTGGTTTTCTAGTAAAGCCATCTCCAACAAAGCAGACTTTTGTAACCATCCTCTTCCATGCCTCATTCTTTCTCTTCCCTGTTCGAATAACTTTTAACACTTCTGTTTCTCCCTGGGCTCGAACTTTGGGTAGAGGGACTTCCCATTTTCCTGCTTTCTCTTTCCGTTTTTGTTTAATCATATTGGAAAATACTTTAGCTCGGGACTGTCCTTCTCTGTCCAACAGATAGGCAGGTACTGCTCCTTGTGGAGTCTTTTCATCATTCTTCTGTTTGGTGTTCCTCTTTTCATGCATCTTGATAGTCTTTTCCTTTGTATTTTCTCAGCTTAGCCTTCAGACCAATCATCTTTTTTGCCTTCTTTGAACGTTCATGAGCCTCACGACTTTCCTTTTTTCACTTTTTCTCATGGTAATTCAAACAGTATCCATTTATGATGTAATTCAATATATTTGTTTTGTGGCATGGTGAGGGCTGCAGGGTTGCTGGGAGCAGCCTCCCGGATGCAAAGAAGTTGTCAACTTTCAGGTCTCAGAGACCAACAAGCGAACCCAATGCAGTCCAGAATGCGACCTTATAATTTTTCAGACCAGGGATGATAAATAGTAATGAATTACACAGTTTGGGATTTAAGATATGTAAAATGACATTTCTTTCTTTCTTTCTTTTTTTTTTTTTACATTTATTTATTTTCTTGATGTGCTCATCATTGTTTAACTTAATTAATTTATTTTTATTTCTGATGAAATTTTTGTAAATTACCAGAGAACAGGTGTGCTCCTCAGAGACACGGGGGGCGGGGAGAGCCCTTCCCAATGGGGCATGGTCATCCTGTAGTCCTTTGTCCGTTTCTCTATCCCTTTTGGATTTCGGGGGCACACATGCTCAGTGTGTTTTTTAAGTCTCCAGGGCCAGGATCCAAACTGTGGTCAGCCATGTAGAATCAGGCTTCCTTAGCCATTAGGCTGTCAGTCCAGTTCAGATAATTGTTCAGTTTTCATGAAAATGTATTTCTCATAAGGTTTAAGTTTGCTACTTGTGAATTTAAGAATCACTTATAGAGCATAGTCCTCACGTCTAGTAAAGGAGTATTGTGAAGGGACAGGGGCCTTACACATTCTCATATGCATTGCGAATCACTGTGGGATTTATTATGATGGAGCAGAGGTTAGCAAACTGCGGGCTGTGGGCCAGATCTGACAGCTGCTGTGTGTCTCCTGAGCTAAGAAAGGTTTTTATATTCTTGAATGGTTGGAAATAAGTAAGAAGAAACTTTGTGACCTGTGAAATTTATATGAAATTCAAATTGCGGTGCCCATAAACAAAGTTTTACTGGAACTCAGCCATGCTCATTTGGTTACATACTGTCTGAGGCAGAGTTGAGTAGCTGCGGAGAGACTGTGTGGTCCCCAAAGCTTAGCTATTTCCTATGTGGACCTTTACAGAAAACATTTGTCACCCCTTAGTGTAGATGAAAGCATCTCGCTAGGTGATTGACAGAGAAACCACTGCAGATGAGAGAATTCGTCTTCATTTGGGAAGAATTCGGAATGCGACCTTAGAATTCTGGCTTCTTGTTCTGTAATTAGAAGAATATTTGGGAAGTCCTCATTTGATCAACTTATCTGAAGACCACTGGCTATCACATGGCAAAGCAGAAGATGAAGTTAACATGGTAGGCATGTCAGAGAGGTCTTCAAAAAGTGCATTTTATGAAACACCTGTGCATGGATTTCAAAATCTTTTGCACCAAAATAAACTTGTTCTTTAATTCCAGTTTTCCACAATGATTTTGAAGTTCTTTTGTATAAGAAAGGTTGTGATCTTATAGGGTAGCAGGTGGTATGGTGGTTAAGGTGCTGTACGCCCACATGGCTGACTGTGGTTCAAGTTCCAGACTGATGACTTGCTTTCTCACTTTCTCTCTCTGTGTCTCTCTCTGGTAAGCACACATGCCCTATAGCAAGTTGATAATAATAATAAAAAATTAAATAATTATTTTTAAAAAAAGGTTGTGATCTCACAAAAGTAACTGAGGAATTTGAAGTATGCATGTTTCATTTGAAGAATAGCTCTTGGACATTTTTTTTTGGCATCTGACTTTACCCTCAAATAGATGTTATGTTAACTATTTTGATGTGGTTGAATGAGCAGAAGAAATCAAGGAACACATGTGTTAAAAATCAAAATGCTCTGTAGCCCACATGATGAGAGAAAATGACTCATATCAAAGAAGCATCAGATGTGGTCCTACCCTGAGGAATACTGACAATCAAAGTAGCACTCAGAGCAGAAGGGAGTCCCTGGGGGAAGCCGATGTGTACCAGGTGGTCCAGGGATGACATTACCTTGGCGCATTCTCTAGGGCTCAGAGCTGGTCTTGCTCTCTCAGAATTATTACTTGTCATTATATCAAGAATGAATGCATCTTGCAGAGCCTGGTATATGGGCACTAGACTCTCTGAGACCGTGAAACCCAGAAAGACAGCTTATTAATTTGACAATAGGATCTGTAATATCTGAGAGGTGGGCAGTCACGTCTTTTGCCTAATGCGTTCTGTCTCTCGGCAAACTGAATGAGACGTCCAGTTGTTATCAGAAATCTTCTTCATGCATTTACAATGAGAAACAACACTGCCAGGAGGTCAGGACACTTACATCTTCTGGCCTTAAGAAGAGTGCATTCTCTTCTAAGAGTGACCGAGCCCGGAAATTTGGTTATAAATAGATATTTCTGGGAATCCTTGAGAACAGCCTGACCGCCACCTCTTGCAGTTAGATGACCATTACCTGTGATCCCCCAGCACCCTCTGTCCGACACTGTAATAGCACAGAGGAAGTCCAACTCCACTTCTCTTTCCACATCACTTGACATTAAGACCCTGGATTTGTTCACCATGGCATCTCTAAGTTCAGAGTCTGCCCTGACCATAGGAGGTGCTAATGGGAGCAGGGTGAGATGGCCACATGATTCTCCTTCTCAGGGATGGAGTGGGCTCTGCAGCCTTTTAGGGAGGTCCTTCAATCAGCTCTCTTGCCTGGGAAAGGGCTTAAAGGGCACGGTCTCCATCTGCCTCTCCTGTACCTCCTACATTTCCTGGCTAATGTGATTTTTTTTTTTTTTTTTTTATTTTTTTGCCATAGGGTACATGCACTTGCTGGGAGGGGGAGAGAGAGACAGAGAGACAGAGAGACAGAGAGAGGGAAGGTGAGAAATTACCCCATGGGGGGATGGCCACCCTGAAGTCTCCGCTCCATTCTCAGGATTTGGGGCATGCACACATAGGAGTCCAAGTTCAGACCTTGAACCATGGTGGGCCATGTGGAGATTCAGTCACCTTAATCATCGTGCCACCTGCTGGTCCCTACTTTTGTTTTGTTTTGTTTTTGAGAGATTTTTGTTATAACAAAACACTCTCACCAGAGAGAAAGACAGAGCGACTGAAAGTGAGAAATCATACCCCCATAGGGGGTGCAATCCCTTCTCCTCCATTCTCCTCTTGAGATTTTGGGCATTCATTCACATGCGACCAGCGTGAATTTCAAACCTCTGGATCTGGGACCCGAACCACAATCGACCATCTGGAAGTCCAGCAACATAACCATTACCCCACCTGCTGGTCTGTACTTTTGTTTTTTAAAAGACATTATATGGTTCTTTTCTAATATATTTTTAAGAAAGTACAAGTAAAACAATCATTTTTTTATTATGGAAAAATGTAAAAATATACAAAAAGGAGAGAGAGCAGTATAACTCTCTTGTACTGCTCTCTCCCCTGCCTACCAATCACCAACCCACAGCCAGTCTTGTTTCGTTTGTACTCGCATTCACTCCCCACTGGCCCAAGAATTATTGGGTCATCGGAAAAGCTATGACACATGTTTGCATAGGAAAATATGTTATGACTTCCGACAACCCAATATTTGGAAGCAAATCTCACATATACTATTATTTCCTCTGTAAGTATTTCAGTATATAGCTCTAAAAAGTAAGGATTTGACTTCAGTTCCCTTATATAATTAAATATCCAATCAGTGTTCAGATTTCTTCATATAGCACATTAATTCCTTTTTACAGTTTGTGTCAGGATCCAAATAAACTATATTCAGTTGGTATGTCTCTAAGTCTGCCCCCCCCCTTTTTTCCTTCCTTAGAATACATTTCTTGAAGAAAGTAGTACTTTTTTTTTACAGTCTGAATTTTTAAAATTTGCTTATTTCTTCTATGATCAAGAAAGAGAGACAGCACTCCTGACAGAGTCTTCATGCTGAGATCCACCTCAGTGGTTGGCCAGCCTCAGATCATGTGCACATGTGTGCCCAGCATGCCCAGGGGACGTCTCCATGTGAATCTAGAACTGTTTCATGGATATCAGGCTCCCAGAGCATGCGCCACCGTCTAGTCTCCTACAGTTGGAGTTATCATTGTACTCCCGTAGAGTCTTTTTTTTTTTTTTTTTTTGCCAGAGGGAGAAATAAAGAAAGTATACACCCTCCTACCCTCAACAACGAGTGATCATGCTACAATCTATTTTCCTCTATTTCTCTATCCTGTTGGGATTTTGGGCACTCACATTGGCCAGTTTTTTAAGCTAATGAGGCCTGAATTAAAAATTCAGAGAGCCATGTAGAATCTACTTCTCAATGCACAGAGCTTAACCATTGTACTGTGGATACTCCCAACTGTTTATTTTGTTTTATTTTTAGTTTTTGCTACAGGGCATGTGCACTTGCTAGAGAGAGAGGGAAAGTGAGAAATCACCCCCCAGCAGAATGGCTGTGCTGCAATCCCTTCTCCTCCTGTCTCCTCTTGGGATTTTTGGCCTGCGTCATGTTGCCAGGTATGGGACTTGAACCACAAAGTCAGCCATGTGAGATCTAGTTGCCTTAACCTCTGTGTCACCTACTGCCCACCCCCCAATCTTTTAACATATCCGTCTGTCCAATGTATTTTTTGTAAATTGATATTTGGATTTAGATTTAGTTTAGGGGCAAGAATACTTCAGAGAATTGTTGTGTAGTTCCATCAAGAGGCACGTAATGTCGAGTGATCTCTTAGTGATGTTAGTAATGCGATGTTAGTAATATCCTGTCTTTTAAAAAAGATTAATGCTCAGCTGCTATCTATTTGCAATGTCTTGGGAGACATTTGATTGTGGTCCCCAGATGCATGGGAGCTCATGGCCTAGGTATGTGGAGCACTTGGAGGACAACATGATCTAATAGGTACTCAGGGCTATAGTCTCTGGTGCTGCTTTTACTTGCCCTAGGATTTCAGGGGCAAGGTTATCCAGGCCTGGACTCTTTTCAACTGAGAGCGCAGCTGGGATCCGTGTGCCCCAGGATCTGCAGGCCTGTGTGAAGGCCGCTGGATCACCTCCGCTCAGCCTGCTGCCTGGACTCCTGAACACAGCCTGGAAGCCTACAGTCTTCAGAGGACAGGGGTGCCTAGCTGCATGTTCAGCCTAGCTGGGGTTCCCCAAATGGGTTTCTGGGTCCTCCAGGAAGGGAAAGATTGGCAAGATCCTCCATTTTCAATGAAAATTCTCCACGAGTTTATGAAATTTCACAGCCTTTTCACAGTAGCTGCTTACTCTCATGGGCCAGCTCAACTCCAGGGCAGCTAGTTTTTCTTCAGTAAGAGTGAAATCCACTTTTGTGCACTGTGGACTGGGAAAGTGGGGAGAGGTACCTTTAATTCACAAATGAGGGAGAGGAAATTCTGCTTTGTGAGTCCTGAGAGACTGAGGATGAAGAAAGAGGATGGAAATAATTCAGTGGACAGGATGACCAAGAAAGATCCAGCCAAACATCCAATCTGACTGGAGCGGGGCAGAGCCACCTTCACGGTGTCGGCACCACTCTGCGGGCACTCACTTGCTTCCTTGCCCCAAAGAGAAGCAAAGGATGCCCCTGCCCTCTCTCTCTCTCTCTCTCTCTCTCTCT